>NC_068444.1:28296931-28651931 GCF_023373465.1 Oncorhynchus keta | reverse complement strand
TAGTCAAACGCACAGACAACCTTTTATTTAGATCTGAATACAAGCACAGAGAAGACAGAATACAAGCACTTAATATGAATGCATTGAAATCGAGCCGTTGTTGGAGGAAGAGTGATCTCTGAGAGTGTGCCACTGCCAGGCCAGTGTGACTCCCGAGTGGGGTGGGGGGGGGGGGGCTGACAGTGCAAATTATGGAAGGGATACACACAGTATGCAAACTGTACATCCACATATACATTTACAAATTGCTAGAAAGATTAGGGGATTTTTTTTTTTGTGAGGTAAAACAGTTTTTGATTTGCATCAAACTAAATTTGTTTTGTAATTGTGAAACACCCTTGTCAATCAAAATAATCGTGATGAGCTGTGATGCATACGCCGTCATATCCTGTCCTCTTTCCACCCTCAGGTTTTTGACAGGACCTGCTAACCTCAAAGACCCAGAGGCCAAATTCCGGTTCCCTAGAATATTTGTCAACACAGAGGACAGTTATGAGGAGCTGCATCTGATAGTTTATAAGGTGAGGAGAGGGCATAATTCTAAATGGTACTCTATTCCCTATATAGTGCACTACTTTTGACCAGGGCCCATAGGGATCTAGTCAAATGTAGTGCAGGGTTTTGGTCCAGAGTAGTGCACTACATAGGGAATAGGGTGTCATTTGGGACAGAACTGAGGAGCAGGGAACTGTGGTCTGGAGCCCTGCTGGGTTTTGTGGGAACTCAGTAGATGCTTTATTATTTTGTGTTTTTAAGAGAGAGACAGGCAGTACTCCCAACCCATTATTTGTTTGGCAGAAAATGTGGTAATCTGTTATTATTTCATTACTGAAGAACAAAGAGAAGGTTTAACCCGGGATATGACCTCTGATGTTGGGGGAATTGGCTTTGTTCGTTGGTATCTCAAATGGCTTCTTTTAAATTATTTATAAACTCAATGTATTTGGTAATAAGTTCTAAATTATAGTATTATTTTCTCTCGACCTATTATATTCAAACTGCACATCGTCTGCTCTTTATTTCAGGCGATGAGTGCAGCGGTTTGTTTTATGATCAGTGGTGAGTATCCTCTCATATCATTTGGTCAGTCCCCTCCCCCCAAACAGCTGGGCTGATGCTTATTACATAATTTCTCAGCATTCTCTGAGTCTGCCGTTCCAAATGTTCTGTGAATAATGCAATGGAAAATTCTAAGGCATTGCCATATTATGTGGACTGTGAAAGAAAAAACCTTAAGTTCTAAAGTCCATTCTACTAATTCTAACTACCATGTGGTCATATTCTCTCTCCCCCAGCATCTGTGGAGCTGACGAGGGAGTTCTGTGAGCAGCTGGATGGTCTGGTGGGACCTCAGCTCACCCTGCTGGCCTCCGACATATGTGAACAATACAATGTCAACCGCAGGATATCAGGGTCAGTACTGTTGCTTTAATCCTCTAGCCTCCAGTTCCTGGGCCTGTGTTGTTCCAACACGCCATGATAGAAATCATGGTCCAAAATATATCATGCGTTTTTAAAAAGGTACGCGTTTGCCACGACATCCTCTTGACGATTGGACCAATGAACTCAATGACCTGGATAAACTGATTATGGTCCTGAGGTGTAGTACTGCTTAAAGGTAGACTCAGTGATGCACAAAGTACACAGAAATATTGGGCCGATTTTTCCGCAACAACTAAGAGCGTTGAAGCACGAAGCTAACCTTTTCCCCTGTTTTTGTCCCAGAGCTACCGAGTGTAGCAGCGTGACACGCACCCGTGACCCTGCGCACATACTCTGTGAATGTGTGAGAGAAACGTCTTGCATTGCACTCATCTCAATATCTGCAGTGCTCCTCATGGCAACGTCCTAACATTGTGCTGGCTCTGATATTTTATTTTCATATGGGCCTTTCCAGTATGGTTCCAGCAACTATTTGTAATGAGTAAGCAGGCTAGCGCAGTACAGTCCTACTTGGCTCTGCTCATCTCGGCTCAGTAGTGTGAAATTGGCATTAGACTCTCCTCTCATCCGTGTAATGATCGGCATTAGAGGTCAACCGATACCGGTTATTGGAGGACGAAAAATGGCCGATACCGAATAAAACGGACAATTTTATTTATTATTATTTTTAGAAGTAGACAATTACAATAATACTGAATGAACAATGAACACTTAATTTAATATAATGCATAAATAAAAATCAATTTGGTCTCAAATAAATAATGAAACATGTTAAATTTGGTTTAAATAATGCAAAAACAAAGTGTTGGAGAAAAAAGTAAAAGTGCAATATGTGCCATGGAAAAAAGCTAACGTTTAAGTTCCTTGCTCAGAACATGAGAACATATGAAAGCTGGTGGTTCCTTTTAACATGAGTCTTCAATATTCCCAGGTAAGAAGTTTTAGGTTGTAGTTATTATAGGAATTACAGGACTATTTATCTCTATACCATTTGTATTTCATATACCTTTGACTATTGGATTGTTCTAATAGGCACTTTAGTATTGCCAGCCTAATCTCAGGAGTTGATAGGCTTGAAGTCATAAACAGCGCTGTGCTTCAAGCATTGCGAAGAGCTGCTGGCAAACGCAGGAAAGTGCTGTTTGAATGAATGCTTACGAGCCTGCTGCTAACTACCACTGCTCAGACTGCTCTATGAAATCATAGACTTAATTATAATATAATAAATACACAAATACGAGCCGTAGGTCATTAATATGGTCAAATTCTGAAACTATCATTACGAAAACAAAACGTTTATTCTTTCAGTGAAATACGGAACCGTTCCGTATTTTATCGAACGTGTGGCATCCATAAGTCTAAATATTGCTGTTACATTACACAACCTTCAATGTTATGTCATAATTATGTAAAAATCAGGCAAATTAAATACGGTCTTTGTTTGGAAAAAATGGTCTTCACACAGTTCGCAATGAGCCAGGTGGCCCAAACTGCTGCATATACCCTGACTCTGCTTGCACAGAACGCAAGAGGAGTGACACAATTTCCCTAGTTAAAATTGCCTGCTAAAATGAATTTCTTTTAACTAAATATGCAGGTATAAAAAAATATACACTTGTCTATTGATTTTAAGAAAGGCATTGATGTTTATGGTTTGGTACATTGGTGCAACGACAGTGCTTTTTTCGCAAATGCGCTTTTAAAATCATTACCCTTTTTGGCAAAGTAGGCTGTGATTCGATGATAAATTAACAGGTACCGCATTGACTATTTGCAACGCAGGACAAGCTAGTTAACCTAGTAATATCATCAACCATGTGTTATTAACTAGTGATTGTTCGTTTTTTTTTTTTTTTTACAAGATATGTTTAGCTAGCTAGCAACTTACCTTTGCTCCTTGCTGCACTTGTGTGGTCAGCCTGCCATGCAGTCTCCTCGCGGAGTGCAATGTAATCGGCCATAATCGGCATCCAAAAATGCAGATTACTGATTGTTATGAAAACTTGAATTCGGCCCTGAATAAATCGGTCGCCCTCTAATCGAGATCCTCTCCCTCTGTGTTGTTGCAGGCCGGACAAGGAGCCCCAGTTCAAGTTCATCTACTTCAACCACATGAACCTGGCAGAGAAGAGCACCATCCACATGAGGAAGACAGCCAGCGTCTCTCTGACCTCGGTCCACCCAGACCTCATGAAGATTCTGGGAGACATCAACTGTGACTTCGCCAGGTATGCCCAATGAAATACCACAAAAACCCTGTTAGGGTTAGCACTCGGAGGCCTAGTTTTGGAAACTCTGTATGTAAACTATATTACAGTGTCCGTATGTTCATGTTATTTTTGTATGTTGCCTTAGGGTTGATGAAGATGAAGAGATCATTGTGAAGGCTATGACAGACTACTGGGTGGTCGGCAAGAAGTCGGACCAGAGAGAACTCTACGTTATCTTGAACCAGAAGAATGCCAATTTGATTGAAGTTAATGGTAGGCCCAACATGGATGGATTAATGAATGTTTCTTTGAGCTCATCTCACATGTTTTCTTGGTTATACTTACTGATCCCAACCCTGTTTTTTTTCAACCAACAGAGGAAGTGAAGAGGCTCTGTGCGACACAGTTCAACAACATTTTCTTCTTGGACTGAAAGAAATAAAGAAAATAAAGAACTGCACGAAGAAGAGGGAGAGAAAGAGAGACGGTGAGAGGGCAATGGACTGTTTCACCACACTAAAACTGTCAGCATTGCAGGGTGTTATGACAGCATCAGTGTAATGCAATAATTGCATAGATTAGGTAAGAGTTCGACCAAAACCATGGAAACGCCACACACCCGTCCCCCCATGGGGGATAGGTCCAAAATCTATTTAGTAACCACATTATAGGCCTGTTAGAACACATACAGTGTCTAGTGAAAGTTACACAACACTTGCACAGTCTTCATATATTTCTGCCTTAACATTAAATTAAAAAATATATAAGAATTGAGGTTTCCTACAGATCGACACAATCTACTCCACATCTAAGTGAAGGAAGGTTATAGAACATGTTCCAAATTAATGAGCGGTTAGAGGAAGACCTAATCCTGAGGTAGAGTTGTATTTTTCTGCGGGACAGTTGCACACATTTTAATGCCAAAGACACAACAGGATGGCGTGCTAAGAGGTGTTGAGTGTTCCTGAATGGTCCAGTCTCCTTCCTGACTTAAATCTGCTTTAAAAATCTGAGACAGGGTTTGAATATTGCTGTCCATCAATGATTCCCAAACAAATGTACTGAGCTTGAGCAATTTTTGACAGAAACAATAGATATACATTGCCCTAAGAGATGTGCAAGGTTGGTAGAGTCTTATTCAAAATGATTATTCACAGCTGTAATGGCTGCCAAAGGAGCTTCCACCAAGTATTAACTCTGGGGTGTGAAGACATAAGCATTCAATACATCCGCATTTTGTATTTCTTAGAACATTTTCCAAATTACTATCATTTTTCTTTCACTTTGAAAATGTGGAGTAGGTTGCGTAGATCGATATGAAAAAATAATTTACTCCCTTTTTAGATTTAAGGCAAAATGTGAAGACTGCAAAGGGTGTGTAGACTGTCACTAGCGACTGCTGTAAATTGTGATTGATTTGACAAATATCAACTTTTTTTGTATCAGCCTTTCTGAATGGACGCCATTGACAGTGTCCTTGTGCTATCCCCTACGGGTGCGTGGCCATCGGCGCTCCATTGATCTCTTACCGTATGTATTGTAAACAATTAAATAAAGAAGCTTTTCACATCATGTAATTTCTTTAGATTTTTATTTAACCAATACAAAATGGTATTTTCATTTTTGTAATTAAGTGTCAAATGATCAGAGTAATTTTACTGTACATGTACTTAATTTTTCTATTTCTTTGTATATAAAGTGCATTGTCTTATTGTTTAAGTTCCTGTCAGCTGTTTGTATTACAATTGACATTGGTCTACTCGTTGTTGTTATTTTTAAGGACGACACAACATGACATTTATCACTATATTAATTTAAAAAGACATTCACAAACATACTGTTTTCCTTCTATGGGTTCTGTTCATTGTCTAGTATAATTTTGAAATGAGATGCTATGTATGATTCATGTCGAAAGTAATGTGGTTTGTAAAATGCAGCCCCAACTTTAAATAAATGAAGAAATTCTAATTTTCCTCCATGTACCCCATTTTTCTTTTACTGTAAACAACAGTCTAAAAAGGTCTAGAACGAACTGAGATGTACTTTAGGATCAGCCTCTAACAGAACGACAAAACAGCAAACCTTGATCATCTGCTTTTGTACTTTCTAAATTTCCCCTGTAGGGACTGTCCCTTGTTGTAGGCTCCTTCTAGACTGCTCTGGAATTAAGTTTCCCCTAGGAACTGATCTAGGATCAGCTTCTCCAATCCTATCTAACCTTAACCATTGTTGAGGAAAATGCTAAATTGACTTAAGATCAGCGTCTAGGGGCAACTTCATTCACCCTTCTCCTTCTGGCCTAGATCTTGCCACAAGTAGGTCCCAAACTAATACAGGGTCCGATATTTTTTCATAGGGTGGCGCATAATTGGCCCAGTCATTGTAAATAAGAATTTGTTCTTAACTGACTTGCCTGGTTAAATAAAAGTATATTTAAAAAATGTCAAATCTGACTGGTGCAACTTCTGCCATGGTTCCATAAAGGCCCTTAATTTATGAGCTAAGTGCAGTCTTTTTCACCTGGGAGATATGGTCTGTCTCATGGGTGCAGTGCTGCCAACTTAGCGGCTTTGTCGCTATATTTAGCGAGTATTCGGACCCCTCTAGCGACACATTTTCAATAAAGTGACTAACGACAAATCTAGTGACTTTTTCTGGTGTTATTGGAGACTGACGTGAAAGCACCATTCTTACTCTTCTCAACGAGCAGCAGGTGCTTCCGTGGGCCCCACCCTGTCCCAAAGCACTCACCACTCACAGGTGGCCCAGTCCTCACGTAGCAGTCCCTCCCAGCTGCAGTCAGAGCAGGAGATGTTCACCCCTCCGTGTCGAGACTGCAAATCAATCACGCATATGCGCCGCTGACTGACCCCTAAGGCTTACATTTAAAAAACAATTAACCTGAATTAGGGCCAGACTAGTTAGTATAATCTTCTCACATTGCCATTGACAGTTTTTTCTATTGTCTCTTTTTGGTCCTTTTAGACTTAATGTAGATTGTATACAATTTTTTTATTTTATGGTTAAAAATGTTCATGTTTTACTGTGACTTGTAGGCTTCTAAGTGGACAATAAGGTTAAAAACAAAAACAAATTAAGAAAACGAAACTAAAAAAACATATACGATTAAAAACGAAGTAACTCCGCCAAAGTGTCTCTTTTGGGTCACTTTTGCCAGTCCCAAGCCCGGATAAAGGAGGAGGGTTGGAATTGTGACATTAAAAAAAAGAATCGACAGAAGAAAGTTCATTTGTAGTTCTAAACATATTTAGGGTGTTTTTTACTAACTTTTTGTCTCTCCCACGACGTTATTCCTATCTCCTACAGCTCCATCACAGGTAGCCTAGTGGTTAGAGCATTGGACTAATAACCGAAAGATTGCAAGATCGAATCCCAGAGTCGACAAGGTAAAAATATGTACTTCTGCCCCTGAACAAGGCAGTTAACCCACTGTTTGCCTAATTAAAAAATAAATTAAAAAACATGCACATTGTCAATTATGCGATTACGTTATTTGGCGACTTTTAGGACAGCCAATAGCTGCTTTCCTTACTGAGGAGTTTGGCAACACTGCATGGGTGTGCTGTGCTTTGAGAGTAGGCTAGGATATCGCATTACAAGGTGCATTTTGAAATGAGCTAAGTGGAGAGAAGATGAGTGTGAGAAACAGTCAAATTCCATAGGACTAGGACATATAATAACCTTTATGTTAAGTACATTAAATGAGAATAATAACCCGCCAAGGTACTTACAGTTGTATATTTTTTATGTTTGTTTTATTCGCCTACAAATCAATGAACACACATTTCATAGCACAGAAGAACAACTTCGAAATCTCTAGCCTATCGGCGCGACGCTCCTGACCGGAAATATATAATCAGCCAATCAGCTTTGAACGGCAGAATTTTCAAAACTGACCCGCCATGTTGTTGTTATTTTTAGTTCTAACTTGGAAGTCGTTTATCCGAGTACTTCCATCCATAAAGGTTGCTCGATAGTTGGACTGTTTGAACTTGGATATCACCAATAATAATTACATTTTAATCAGGTAAGAGTACAAAGTGATAAAATCCTATGTTGATTAATATATTTCATAACTAGGTAGAGCATATTAGGCGTCAGTGACTAACCGTGACTGCTACTAGTAGGATACCCAGCTAGTTTGTTTGGCTCATCGTTTGCTAACTAACGTTTTCTAAATATACAACCACACGATAATCAGTATGTATTTGTCTGTAACAGTGTGTTAATAACTAGTAGTTTAATGCATTGTATGTATATTTGTCACAGGATCATGGACTCAATGGAAGCTCGTTTCGGCCACATGCGTCAGCGTGACACCAGTGTGGACATGCTGCGGGTGAAGATGTCTCGGAGACGGTCGCAGTCCCAAAAGGAGAACCGAGACAAGGCCCTGAACAGCCGCAGACAGCTTGACAAACTCCCCGAACTGGAATGCTCTCAACTGGACATGTCTGTTGCTGAACATGTGTCAGTAATTCAGGAAAAAGCACCGAATGCAAAACAAGTGAAAAGTGAGTTTGTGTGCTTTTGTTGTGCATTCGTGGATCACTTATTTAGCTACCTAACAGTATTCTCTAGGTAACGTTACTGTAGTCAGGTTAGCTGGCTTGAATATTTTCTTCTCTGAAACTGGTGTCAAAAAAAAATGTGCCTGAGCCAACTTCGCCCTCATGCCTCTTCATCCTCCACGCCCACTAATATTATGTAATCCCACACTGATCTATTTTCTCTCCAACTCCCTCATTCTATTTCTCAGACACTGCAGTGGAGGAGCGAATTAAAAAGCTTGCACGCTACAAAGAGAAGAAGGAGCTTGTGAAGGAGAAAGAGAAGAGGGCAAGGGAGAAGAAGGGGGTGTTTAAAGTTGGGCTCTACCGGCCCCAGCCCCTGGCCCCTCTACCCCAGGCCCCAGCTGCCACGACCAAAGCCATGGTGAGGGGGCACAGCTTAACACGGAGTCTGTATACTGCTGACATATCTATAGATAGTATATCCATCGTCCTTTGGAGTCATCGTTCAATCGTTGAGTTGATGAAGATGTACTTGACTCATCACCAGAGGGTGAACTTGATGTGCTCAAAACTCATAGGGATATAAGACAGTGGCGGTCGGTGCCGTTTTAAGTTGAGGGAGGACAAAATGTTTTTTTTATACACTTGGCCTTATTTCTATTACATCATATTTGCTGACTGTCGTTCATCTTTCATTCACCCAGCTCAATGTAAAATTGATAGGTTTAGGCTACAACCTGATAATACAATTTTCCATATACCCATCACGAGGTTGCTACAGCAGGTCGGGAGAAAATTTAGTAATCCAGGCAGTGACACATTCTATACCTCCTTGCACATGTGCCTGTATCTAGCTGATTTGGGGTGTAATCATTAGTCCAACAGTTGCAAAAGAGTTTCTATTGGACAAATTCAGGTATGTTTATCCCTATTTTGTTCTGTTTGCTTCCTTTAAGAAATGTTTTCAAGCAGAATTGGCGCAATGAATACACTCCTGGTCACAGTTCACTTTCATAGCAGCCACATACAAACAGCATAATAATTTTCTCATTGTCTAATTCCTTTGGCAGCTATACGCTTTCCCCCCCTCTCACCTTTTCCCTTTGCTTGTGGACTTCAGTGCACAATACAACAGCTGCCTATGACCAGGTCGAAAAAACCTTTCCATACCATAACCGCTAACTGCTACACACAGCTTACATCGTTGTCCCCTAATGTCAGTCAACATAGTTATGCTAGAACTAACGCGTTAATAAACCTGCTACAATCGTGCAGTTTAGCAGTTACACCGGCAGGCCATGATGGCAATAAATTAATAAAACCAAAAGCTTACTTTGACTTGGAAGAGTTCGTGTTGGATAGCCAGCCCGTAAACATAGCATCCATCTCTGTTTGAGTAGGCTAAACTAGCTAGCTGCATTTGCAAGCTAGGTAACATTTGCTAGCTCGGTAAGTGAAAGTGCAGAAAAAACGCAATTACTTATATTAGTGCCTTCAAAAGTATTCACCCCCTTGGCGTTTTTTGTATTTTGTCTCATTACAACTTTGTAATATAAATAGTTTTTTGGGTGGGGGGATTTCATGTAATGGACATGCACAAAATAGTCAAATTTAGTGAAATGAAAAAAATAACTTGTTTTAAAAAAAGAATGTAAACTGAAAAGTGGTGGGTGCATTTGTATTCACCCCCTTCGCTATGAAGCCCCTAAATGTTTTATTTATTTCACCTTTTATTTAACCAGGTAGCAAATGAGGTGAGAAGGGAGGTAAAGGCAAAAAAAAGGCCATGGTGGCAAAGTAAATACAAAATAGCAAGTAAAACACTGGAATGGTAGATTTGCAGTGGAAGAATGTGAGATTAGAGTTGTGCAACTCCTTCAGGGTTATCTTTGTTGCGCCTCTTGTGGGCAGGCCCTCTCTTGGCAGGTTTGTTGTGGTGCCATATTATTTCCATTTTTTAATAATGGATTTAATGGTGCTCCGTGGGCTGTTCAATGTTTTTTTTATAACCCGACCCTGATCTGTACTCCACAACTTTGTCCCTGACCTGTTTGGAGAGCTCCATGGTCTTCATAGTGCCCCTTGGTCAGTGGTGTTGCAGACTCGGGGGGCCTTTCAGAACAGACACACATACTGAGATCATGTGACACAGATTGCACACAGGTGGCATTTTTTAACTAATTATGTGACTTCTGAAGATAATTGGTTGCACCAGATCTTATTTGTAGCACACGCTCCAGCAGGTATATTTCACTGGTCAGCCCCAAGCCAACACTTACTTTGGCCGCCTTTCCTTCCAGTTCTCTGCTGCCCATGACTGGAATGAATTGCAAAAATAATTTAAGCTGGAGACTTATCTCCCTCTCTAACTTTAAGCATCAGCTGTCAGAGCAGCTTACCGGTCACTGTACCTGTAAATGGCACAACCAACTACATCCCAATATTGTTATTTATCTTCTTGCTCTTTTTCACCCCAGTATCTCTACTTGCACATCTATCACTCCAGTGTTAATGCAAAATTGTAATTATTTCACCTCTGTGGTCTATTTATTGCCTTAACTCCCTAATCTTCTACATTTGCACACATTGTACAATGCTAGAGGTTTTCTATTGTCTTATAGCCTGTACGTTTGTTTATGTGTAACTCTTGTTGTTTTTGTCGCACTGCTTTGCTTTATGAGAACTTGTTCTCAACTGGACTACCTGCTTAAATAAAGGCAGAAATTAAAACATGTTTTGAAGATTGCTGTACACCAGCGGAACCTATCCAACTTGAAGGGGTCTGGAGCAGTTTTGCAAAACTCCCAGTGGCTAGATGTGCCATGCTTACAGAGACATACCCCAAGAGACTTGCAGCTGTAATTGCTGCAAAAGGTTGCTCTACAAAGTTTTGACCCTGGGGGAGATGAATAGTTATGCATGCTCAAGGTTCCTGTTTTTTTGTTTCACAAGAAAAGTAGGCATGTCGTGCAAATCAAATGACACAGCACCCCCCAAAAAAAAATATATATATATATATTTTAATTCCAGCGTGTAAGGTAACAAAATAGTAAAAATGCCAAGGAGGTGAATACTTTCGCATGCCACTGTAGCTAGCACTGTCTTTCTCTCTCTCAGGCAACTATTCACCACATTTTATGCACTGCAGTACCAGCTAGCTATAGTTTATGCTTTCAGTAGTAGATTCATTCTTTGATTGCGTCGACATATCAGTTCATACTGCAAGGGCTCTGATAGGTTGGAGGACGTCCTCCGGAAGTTGTCATAATTACTGTGGAAGGGGGTGAGAACCATGAGCCTCCTAGGTTTTGTATTTAAGTCAATGTAACCAGAGGAGGACGGAAACTAACTGTCCTCTGGCTACACCATGGTGTTAAGGCTGCTGTAGACCTTTGTTGCAAAATTGTGAGTTTTAATTATTTGGTGACGTGACTATATTTAGTATAGTTTTATCTATAGTTTCACTATTTTTATGAAAGTCCCCTTTCTCCTCTGAGGAGCCTCCACTGATATAAGAACAGAACTGGTGTTCTTAAGGCACGTTTATACCTGGTGCGAACATGCGTCCTTTGTCCCGATTGTGTCCACATCCTGATAGTGCCCATATTTGTAGACTGGTGTAGACGATCAAAAGACTCATTGTGGTCTGATTTTGATCAGATCTTTCTGACCACCACCGGAGGTAGTCGGGCACGCATTGTCTGTGTATCTCTCAAGTGTAGACTAATCTGGACAGTGACACCATTTTAAATCTTCATTATCCTACCTTCAATCATTGACAGTTGGCACAATTGACTTATGACAGCAATATGTTTTAAAATAAATATTATTTTTGAAAGAATACCTGTCGCATTTGCATACAGGGAGGGACCAGGAAATCTGGTCACAATGTGCACACAGTGGCTGGTTGAGACATTATATTACCATGTGTAAACATATTTGAAAATGTGGTAACAATCCAATTGTGGACAAGACTAGGAAAAAGGATGCCAGTTAGCACCAGGTATAAGCAAGGATTTAGTGGTGTTACGTTGTCATAACGTGGCCTTGCCTTTTCCTCCTACCAGGCAACAACGACAGTGGTCCTGCCCCAATCCACCAGAGTGACACGCTCAACCATGAGGCAGCAGGCCCCCAAGGTGATTATTATTTTTTCAAGTATAAAAAGAAAAAAATTGCACTACCAAGTCTGCATTTTGTTCTGCACACATCTTTTATACAAGATGTTCTATTAGATTATTTAGTCGTTAACTATAAAAGCAGCTTTTTGGAGTAACCATATAATTGATAAAGTGCTGTATTTTCTCTGTTCCATTGACCTAGGCACCACAGACTATAGACACTGTCCCTGCTTCAAGAAAAGGTTGGTGTTTGTTGTTGTTTGAAAAACAATTTTCCACCCTGTATAATCATTGAATGGTGTGCTTAGTTCAACACCTGTATGTACTGACTGCTAACCCCTTAACTTGACCTGGTTCTGTCTTAGTTGAACCAGCTGTGGTCAGGTCAACCAGGAGAACCAAGATCACTTTAGGTAACACTTGTAACCATGACAAAAATATTGTCAGCTGTTCTATACATTACGCCTCAAAACCAATTTGTAAGTCGCTCTGGATAAGAGCGTCTGCTAAATGACTTAAATGTAAATGTAAAACGTTTTTTTGTTTAGCCAATTATTTAACCCCAATAAACATATCCTTGACTTGTAAGTAACTGTTCTTTTTTCCACTTTCCTGCAGGTGAACCAGTTGTCAGAGCCCCATCCACAAGGTCAGCTAACAGGCCTCTTGTCTCTGTGGCCCCGATGGCAAAGGACAAACCTGCTGCAGCTCCCAAGACCAGATCAAATACCAAGCAGTCTGCATCACCACCTGTTGGCAGAGGGAGGAACACCAGGGGTGAGCTTTAGCAGCTGACATCCCACGCTTTATATGCATTATTCCTCTTCAGCATTTTATGTGGTTTCCCCCATTTTATTTCTGCATTAAAAAAAGAAAGAAAAAAGTACATTTTGACATTCTCTTTAGGCAATACTGAAAGCAATAAGCAAGCTGCTGTAAAAGTGAAAAGGCCAGTGGAGGAGCCCAGGGCTGCCAGTCCGCCACCCCCCAGTGTAAAGGAGGAGAAGATGGTAGAAGACCCTTCCCCTGCTGATCCAGAACCTGTCCCAGCCCAGGCCTCCTCCCTCCCCCCTCCAGCCCCTACCCCGTCCTCCTTCGCTCCTCAGGGCTTTGTGTTCCAGGCCCCAGCAGGCCTGTCCACCTTCAAGCCCACCCCTCTCACCCCCCGCTCTGCAGACTCCTTCTTCAAACCCAGGTAACACATTGTGGGTTTCTGATCAGTCTGTATTCCTCTGACATATTTTAGATTTCCTTGTAATATTGATTAGGTGCATTACAGATGCATTTTTTTCTGCTAGAGTATGAAAATCTGGTTGATATACTGTTACTGCTTATTAAAATATGACTAGCTGTCATTTCTTACTGAAAACATATTGTCATTTTCTATGTTTAAATCTTCATCCTCCTCTCTGCAGTGTCCCTGCCTTTGTACTACCACCTGTGCCACTCTGGCTCTCTGACTTGGTGCCCAAAATGGAGCTCAGTGCTCCCTCTCCTGCCAAGTCCCCTGTTCAATCCCCGCCTTCTCCTACTCTGGCCCCTCAGTGTCCCCAGGAACCAGAGCATGATGTGCCCTACTTTAGGTGAGGGTTACATTTTAGCTGACAAACTTATCATGCATATTATATGAAACCAAGTCAACAGCGAAGTTCCTGACCTAGACAAGTGTTGTGTTATGTGATATGTGAATGTCTGTCTGTGTGTCTGTCAGGTTGGTGGTGGTCAGTGAGACTGAGAGACTGACAGCATTTTGTCAGCAGTGGGAGCCCAGGGTGGATGATGCCTCTATCCCTGAAGAGAGTGAGTGACTTGACGTGTTTTAACCATCTTAAGTGGTCGATTTGGATTTCTATTAGCGAAATGCATCCTACAACATTTCCTCAATGTTTATATCCATCCCTTTGTGAAGTGCGGGACCGTATGCGTACTGCGGTGGGGCAGGCCAGGCTGCTGATGAAGGAGAGGTTTGGTCAGTTCTCTGGCCTGGTGGATGACTGTGAGCTTGGCAGAGGAGAGAAGATCACCACATGCACTGACTTGCAAGGCTTCTGGGACATGGTCTACTACCAGGTGGGTTAGTGACTAGGAGGACATGGTCTACTACCAGGTGGGTTAGTGACTAGGAGGACATGGTCTACTACCAGGTGGGTTAGTGACTAGAAGGACATGGTCTACTACCAGGTGGGTTAGTGACTAGGAGGACATGGTTTACTGCCAAGTGGGTTAGTGACTAGGAGGACATGGTCTACTACCAGGTGGGTTAGTGACTAGAAGGACATGGTCTACTACCAGGTGGGTTAGTGACTAGAAGGACATGGTCTACTACCAGGTGGGTTAGTGACTAGAAGGACATGGTCTACTACCAGGTGGGTTAGTGACTAGGAGGACATGGTTTACTGCCAAGTGGGTTAGTGACTAGGAGGACATGGTTTACTGCCAAGTGGGTTAGTGACTAGGAGGACATGGTCTACTACCAGGTGGGTTAGTGACTAGGAGGATATGGTCTACTACCAGGTGGGTTAGTGACTAGAAGGACATGGTCTACTACCAGGTGGGTTAGTGACTAGGAGGATATGGTCTACTACCAGGTGGGTTAGTGACTAGGAGGACATGGTTTACTGCCAAGTGGGTTAGTGACTAGGAGGACATGGTCTACTACCAGGTGGGTTAGTGACTAGGAGGATATGGTCTACTACCAGGTGGGTTAGTGACTAGAAGGACATGGTCTACTACCAGGTGGGTTAGTGACTAGGAGGACATGGTTTACTGCCAAGTGGGTTAGTGACTAGGAGGACATGGTCTACTACCAGGTGGGTTAGTGACTAGGAGGATATGGTCTACTACCAGGTGGGTTAGTGACTAGGAGGACATGGTTTACTGCCAAGTGGGTTAGTGACTAGGAGGACATGGTTTACTGCCAAGTGGGTTAGTGACTAGGAGGACATGGTCTACTGCCAGGTGGGTTAGTGACTAGGAGGACATGGTCTACTGCCAGGTGGGTTAGTGACTAGGAGGACATGGTCTTCTACTGTGTGTGTGTGTGTGTGTGTGTGTGTCAGTTTGTGTGTAGAATTAGATGAACAGACACGGGTGTTTAGTCTGTTTATGTTTGACTGTTAACACTAAATATGACTGTTATATATATATATATATATACTAGCTATACTAGCTACCTCTAGGAAGAATTACCACCTAGATTGGTACAGCATTCTAAAAGGTAGAACATTTGGAAATGTGGCAAGCTTTCTAAAAAGGCATCCCCTCTTTCTTCACTCACCTTGTTCGACGCTTCCTTTTTCAGGTAGAAGACGTGAACAATAAGTTTGGTGCTCTGAAGGAAGCAGAGTCTAAGGGTTGGCAGGAGGAGAGAAAGCCCCCACCACGACAGAGGAAGGTGGTCAAGAAGCTGGCCTCTGTGCCGGTGGCAAAGCCTGTTGGTGGAGCTGCCGCCAAGTCTCGTCTGGCTGCCATCAAGGCTGCTATTAAGGTCAAGCAGCAGGCTGCAGAGGCAGAGAAGGCAGTCCAGGCTGCAGGGCCAGGCAGTGCTGTGGACGACCCTGCTCCAGCTCCTCAGGGCCCCCAGGCAGAGATCTTGGCCCCAGAGTCACCGGTGGTGGTGTTCCAGGGAGGCTTCTTCCAGGTGGAGAGTCCCGCCAAACTCACAGGTGAGAGTCATACCTCTGCTGTTCTTCTCCCATGCCTCCCCTCAACTGCTGTGATGCACAAAGATATGGATGGAGGCAGAGGAAGATGCATAGAATGGCAGGCTGAAAGGACAGAGGGTTTGCGCAGGCCTGGAAGACCGCTGACATCTCCCTCTGTCAGTGTTAGTTGTGAATTGACTGACTGCTGTGTTGTCTCTGTCTTTCTAGGCTCTGTGAGGAGATCAACCCGTGTAGCTGCCAGGCCACCTCAGGCATCTCCCTGCTCTGTCACCAAGTTCTCCACCCCCGTCAGAACCCGCCACTCCAACGCTGCTGCAGCTGCACAGCCCTCTACTCTCCCCTACCTCACGCCTGCTCGCTCCACCCTCACGCCTGCTCGCTCCACCCTCACCCCTGCTCGCTCCACCCTCACCCCTGCTCGCTCCACCCACACCCCTGCCCGTCTGTCTGATGCCATCTCACTCTGCACCCTGGCCCCCGCCCAGAATAGCCCCACCAGAGTCTCTCTCTACTTCTCACCAGTCAAAGAAGCTTTGATAGACGCCCAGTCAGAGGAAGGCCCCAGCTACCAACCAGAGCTAGTCTCGGCCCAGAATGAAGTCACTCCTGACCAACCAGAGCCCGAGAGCATGCAGGAAGCTTGTGACCAATCGGAGGTTGTCACAGAGCCCACTGTTTGCCATGAGGAGCACATTGAGAGCTCTGAGTCTGAGAAAATGAGCCAATCGCCATCCAACACGCAACAGCTGACCAATGACGAAATGCCCCAAGAAGTCTTCAGCCAATCGGTGTTGGCCGCAGAGGAGCCCAACCAATCGGAGCTCCTGGCCATGCCTGAAGTGAGCAGCACTTTGGCTACCCAGTCAATCCTATCCTCTCCCTCACTCCAGGACAGAGAAGAAGATTTAGAGGCTTACGATATCAGCCTACCCATCTCACCAAGGCTTCCCCTCTCTCCTTCACTGCCCCACACTCCCACCTATGGAGCAGAGTTCTCCCCAGTCAGGAGCCCTGCCTTCAGCTTCACCCTCTCCTCCAATCCAGCCAGGCCAAAACCTACCGAGGACAGCCTATCTCCCCTCTCCTCACCCTGCCTGGTGCCCTCCTCTCCTACTGTCCAGGTCTCCCTCAGCGTCTCCGCTAATGCCGATGTGACAGTGACTCCCAACAGTTATATCACTGAGGTAAGTTTTTTTTTTGGCAAAGGAGATACGTACGTGTGTGTGTGTATATATATATATAAACTCAGCAAAAAATGAAACGTCCTCTCACTGTCAACTGCGTTTATTTTCAGCGAACTTAACATGTAAAAATATTTGTATGAACGTAACAAGATTCAATAACAGACAAACTGAACAAGTTCATCAGACATGTGACTAACAGAAATGGAATAATGTGTCCCTGAACAAAGGGGGGGTCAAAAGTAACAGTCAGTATCTGGTGTGGCCACCAGCTGCATTAAGTACTGCAGTGCATCTCCTTCTCATGAATTGCCAGTACTTGCTGTGAGATGTTACCCCACTCTTCCACCAAGGCACCTGCAAGTTCCCGGACAGTTCTGGGGGGGAATGGCCCCATCCCTCACCCTCCGATCCAACAGGTCCCAGACGTGCTCAATGGGATTGAGATTTGGGCTCATTCGCTGGCCATGGCAGAACACTGGCATTCCTGTCTTACAGGAAATCACACACAGAACGAGCAGTATGGCTGGTGGCATTGTCATGCTGGAGGGTCATGTCAGGACGAGCCTGCAGGAAGGGTATCAGATGAGGGAGGAGTTGTTCTTCCCTGTAATGCACAGCATTGAGATTGCCTGCAATGACAACAAGCTCAGTCTGATGATGCTGTGACACACCGCCCCAGACCATGACGGATCCTCCACCTCCAAATCAATCCCACTCCAGAGTACAGGCCTCCGTGTAAAGCTCATTCCTTCGGCGATAAACGCAAAGCCGACCTTCACCCCTGGTGAGACAAAACCGCGACTCGTCAGTGAAGAGCACTTTTTGCCAGTCCTGTCTGGTCCAGCAACGGTGGGTTTGTGCCCATGGGTGACATTTATTGCCATGGTCACATCTGCAGTCCTCATTTCTCCTTGCAGCATGCCTAAGGCACATTCACGCAGATGAGCAGGGACCCTGGGCATCTTTCTTTTGGTGTTTTTCAGAGTCAGTAGAAAGGCCTCTTTTAGTGTCCTAAGTTTTCTTAACTGACCTTTATTGCCTACCGTCTGTAAGCTGTCAGTGTTTTAATAAGTGTCTTATGGTTCATTGAACAAGCATGGGAAACGGTGATTAAACCCCTCACAATGAAGATCTGTGAAGTTATTTGGATTTTTATGAATTGTCTTTGAAAGACAGGATCCTGAAGAAGGGACGTTTTATATATGTATGTTTGTATATGTGTGTACACCCCTTCAAATTAGTGGATTCTGCTATTTCAGCCACAGCTGTTGCTGACCGGAGTATAACATTTATCAAACAGCCATGAAGAATCTCCATAGACAAATATTGGCAGGAGAGTTGAGTGACTTTCAACGTGGCATCGTCATAGGATGCCACCTTTCCAACAAGTCAGTTCGTCAAATTTCTGCCCTGTTAGAGCTGCCCTGATCAACTGTAAGTGCTGTTATTGTGAAGTGGAAATGTCTAGGAGCAACAACAGCTCAACCACAGTGGTGGGCCACACAAGCTCACAGAACGGGACCACTGAGTGCTGAAGCACGTAATAATAGTCTGTCCTCAGTTGCAACACTCTTTACCGAGTTCCGAACTGCCTCTGGAAGCAACGTCAGCACAAGGAACTGTTCATCGGGAGCGTCATGAAATGGGTTTCCGTGGCCGAGCAGTCGCACAAGACTATGATCATTTTGTGAAATGCCAAGAGTGGTGTAAAGCTTGGCGCTGTTGGACTCTGGCGCAGTGGAAACGGCCTCTCTGGAGTGATGAATCACGTTTCACCATCTGGCAGTCCGACAGAAGAATCTCGGTTTGGCGGATGCTTGGAGAAAACTACCTGCACCAATTTTATATTGGCAACTTTGAAGTTTGGTGTAGGAGGAATAATGTTCTAGGGCTGTTCTTCATGGTTCAGGTTAGGCCCCATAGTTCTAGTGAAGGGAAATCTTAATGCTGAAGCATACAACGACATTCTAGATTCTATGCTGCCAACTTTGTTGAAAACCTTTTGGATTCATTGGAACGCAGACTGCGAGCCAGGCGTAATCGCCCAACATCAGTGCCAGACCTTACCGTACTCATGCTATTGTGGCTGAATGGAAGCAAGTCCCCGCAGCAATGCTCCAAAACCAGTGGAAAGCCTTCCCTGGAGGCTGTTACAGCAGTGTAGGGGGGGAACAACTCTATATTAATGCCCGTATTTAAGGAATGAGATGTTTGAGCAGGTGTCCACATACTTTTGGTCATGTAGTTGAGCTGATCTCTTAATGTATGACTGGCAAGAGGTAATTGTTTTCTCTAAATACGCTAGAGTCTTCTGGGGTTGGAGTTTGAGCGCTACCTCCAACCTGTAGCAAGCTGCAGCCTGTCGCCACGGGAGCTGGCTGTTGCTGAGGAGATGCTGTCGCCCATGGCGATAGACGTAGAAATGGAGAGTCCGATGGCTCAGTCTGGAGAGCCCACTTGGGAGGAAGCGTCATCTCCCACAGGTAAGTGGTGTGTGTGTGTGTGTGTGTGTACACCTGGGTTTTGGCACATGGATAGGCTTTGACCTGGATATTTGTATTCCTTATGGTGGATTTGTTTTCTTTTTCAATCAAGTCATTTTGGTATTCCCTCCTCACTCCCCTCACAGCGTTTCCCAGTTTGGCACAAATGTTCACCCCTCGGACCACAAAGGTTAACTTCCTTGTTTTACCCCCTTCTTTCTCACATATAAAGTATGATTTCATTTGTTGTTGGATCACTTTTCACTATGGTGTTCTGAAATACGTCATTTTACTATTAGGCATGCATTCTTCTCAATTCATCAACTGACCCATGCTGTCCCCACTTCATTCTCCTAAATCTTTTCTCTCTCCTCCAGCCAGTTGAGTCGGACATGTTGCTGTTCACCCCTGATCAGATGGACAGAGTGAGACAGTCAATGTGCCCCAGTGACCTCATGTCATTCACACCTCCATCTAGTAGAACGAACAACTGATGAGACCGATTTGCTTAACTGCTGTTTTTCCCTCCATTTTGCTCTAGAGACTAGTTTTTATTGTCTCAAGAAAATAATTTGTTTATATGCATTGTTACTTTTTTCTAAACTCCTCTAATTGTCAGACAAGTGTTTTTATGTAACTTCAACAGATTTTCAAGACGTTTCCTTAAATTCTTTGTGCTATGTCTACTACACCTTTTTTATTGAAATACCAAAAAGGCTCCACGTAGTGTTTCCTAACTATTAAGCACATTTTCTATGGTGCCCAGGTGTATGCAGTAAAAAAAAAAAAAATTGAACCAAGAGTTTATATATACCGGTAGCCTAAATTCTTCTATGTTGAATATGCATTCTGAAAAACCTTTTGGTTTGTGTAAATAAAAGGTTGATTCTTCTAATTGGCCTTCAACAGACTTCTTTTTTTAAAGGGTTCCTCTCCTTCAAGCACTATTGAAGCAACACTGCAACGTGTTATATTTTACAGTGAAGGCTGTTTGTCAGTGCCTCTTTCTACAACTATAGCATCTATACCAAACAATGACTGAGTCATGAAACAGTATTTTATTATCAGAAGAATTGTGTGAAATGCATGTTAACGTAGAGGACTTATGATTTGATCTGAAAATGTCTGTTTTTAATCTGGCACTAGCAAACAGGTCTTACAGTCCTATCTCTCTGATCTGGGTAATCTATTTCCTCTTAGCCGCTGCAGGCAAGCGACTGTTTGGTGATGACCACAGAGGTGGTGGAGGCCACCGTTATCTCAGCCACTGGAGACGGGTTAAGGTCACCATCTGGCCCTTTGCCTTGCTCCTCCCTCCATCTCTCCTCTGCCTCCCACTGATTCCTCGACCCTGAAAAGGACAGTTTTATAATTTATTTGTTGTGGAGTTACCATGAAGAGCTTGTGTTGGACCAGAGTTTGACATCAGCAGTCATTGTGCACACCAAGGCCAGATTTCCTAGACTAAAAAGCACTTCAAAAGGGTTCTCTGGGTTTTAATCTTGGGACATTGGACTGTCCCTTAGGGTGTGGTTAGGATTCAAACTGGATGAAGGGGCCTCTTCATAATGTCTGTCAGTACCTGGCGTCTTCCTTGGCCTTAGCCAGAGCGATGCAGTGCTAGTGCAGTCTGCGTCAGCCTCTCGTCCTGCACCTCCCTTCTCAGCTCCAGGCTGTACTCTGAGTCCCCTCTGGATCCAGCTCAGTGTCTGCAGGACAGGAAGTCTTCCCTGCTCTTCAGCTCCTCCTGCTCCACTCCTCTTAAACAGGCTCGGGTTAGCACACAGCAGGAGTGAGATTGGGATGAGCACACCATAGAAAAATGTTATAATTAGAAGATACATCTGTATGAAATGGTATTTCTGAGGCTGAATTCCAAATCACCCTCGCTCCTACATTTGGCATTCACCATTTTCACAAGTGTCCCAAAGCGGAGGGAGTGACAATTGAGGGTGTAGGAGCAAATTAGACCCTACAATAGCACCTTCGACCATGTCAGCAAGGCTGCAGGCTCCAGAGCGACGTATCCCAACAAGCATAGTGATAGGTTTGATGTTTGTGCAATTTCATACAGAAGAATGGAGGTATGCCTAATTTATATGCCACGTGCATTTAATAAATAAAAAAATACACAACAAATGGAATGCCGCCCAAATTAAATGTTTAGCTGTTAGATGTTTATCTTGTAAAATGACAGGGGGAATTTGAATTTCATGTTATTATTTGAATGTAGAGCAAATTGCTTAAGTCATGAGTCCTGAAGTTGATGTGTTTATTGATTTCCCCCCCCCACTGAAAGTTTCATCAACACATGACAAGAGGGCCCTCGGAGCGAGTTGCTATGGGTGAAGGGGTGGTTGGGGATAAACCGTGATTTTCAGAGGTCATCAAATTAGTTGTGTAATATACCTGTGCTGGGGGGATGATCATGGGGAGGGTGATTTGACACAAGCTTCCACTGCTGATAGAGGTGGGGCTACCATGGTGATCCCTGAGTCCTCCGTGTCTGATGAGTGGGTTGCTGACCCACCACCTGACTCTGAAACACAGGAATACACTTTCAACAATGCCGCAAAGATGTGACCATCTTAAAAATGTAAATTGGTCTATACAGATATGTGGGTACAGTAAAAGAGGACCCCTCAACCGATCTGTGATTTGAGGTTGCCTGCTACATTGAGACTGGGCTCCACCTCTGCAGGTGTAGACAGCTGGAGGCTCCTTGGATTTTCCCATCTGGGTAGAAAAAATATTATTGAATTAATCATTTTTGGACATGGGTTTGTCTCAATTACTCGAATTTGCCATGTGAGATTACCTGTAAATGTGGCATTTGACTGAAAGCTGATTATACCAATCAGTTTTCAGTTCAGTTGGATGACTTTACAGTAGGTTCAGCCAGAGGGGAGGGCCGCTGTCTCTTGTCCTCTCCCCAGGGGAAACCCTCCTGGTGTCGGCAAGAGTGCAGCTCTTCAGCTGGTGGTCTGACCATCCCGCTGATCCCTGACCTCTGCACAGCCCAGCAATGCCTCAAAGAACTCCAGGAATGTAATCTAGAATCAGGTCCACCATCATGAACGTTCACTTATTTATTTTTAAAGCGTCTTTGAGATTCTTATTGTAATGAAAATACATCTATTATGTATTATTAGACCCCTAAACAGCTTCTATCCCCTGGCCATAAGACTTAAATGGGTAACAACTACTGTTCCCCACCATACCTACACTGCTGCTAAAATTACAATAGATTATTACTACCACTATGCCGCTGTTTATTGATTGCCATTAGTATCCATTTATCCTGCTACTGGTCACTATTACCCCTGTTTTTAAGTATATACAGTTGAAGTCGGAAGTTTACATACACCTTAGACAAATACATTTAAACTCAGTTTTTCACAATTCCTGACATTTAATCCGAGGAAAAAATCATTGTTTTAGGTCAGTTAGGATCAGCACTTTATTTTAAGAATGTGAAATGTCAGAATAATAGTAGAGCGAATAATTAATTTCAGCTTTTATTTCTTTCATCACATTCCCAGTGGGTCAGAAGTTTACATACACTTAATTAGTATTTGGTAGCACTGCCTTTAAATTGTATAACTTGCACTAGTCCCTCCTGCAGCACTAGTCCCTCCTGCAGCATAGCATCCCCACAACATGATGCTGCCACCCTCGTGCTTCACGGTTGGGATGGTTTTATTTGGCTTGCAAGCCTCCCCCTTTTTCCTCCAAACATAACAAATGTCATTATGGCCAAACAGTTCTATTTTTGTTTCATCAGACCAGAGGACATTTCTCCAAAAAGTGCAATCTTTGTCCCCACGTGCAGTTGCAAACCGTAGTTTTGGAGCAGTGGCTTCTTCCTTGCTGAGCGGCCTTTCAGGTTTTGTCGATATAGGACTTGATTTACTGTTGAATTTAGATACTTTTGTACCTGTTTCCTCCAGCGTCTTCACAAGTTCCTTTGCTATTGTTCTGGGATTGATTTGCACTTTTCGCACCAAAGTACGTTCATCTCTAGGAGACAGAACGTGTAAATTATAAGTGAAATAATCTGTAAACAATTGTTGGAAAAATTAATTGTGTCATGCACAAAGTAGATGTCCTAACTGACTTGCCAAAACTATAGTTTGTTCACAAGAAATGTGTGGAGTGGTTGAAAAACGAGTTTTAATGACTCCAACCTAAGTGTATGTAATCTTCTGACTTCAACTGTATTTTCAGAGGGACTTGGTGTGCTTACCGTCCTCAGAACGGGGGAGTGTGTGTTCTTATCCCACTCAGATCAGGGGTGTTTGAACCTTCCAGGCAGAACGCTGGGAACTCTGCCGTGTGGCCGTCCACAAGCTCCCCTTCAAATATGCACCCATTTTTTACAATAAACTTTAACCAGAATGTTCAGAGATCTTATTTCCACTCCACATTAACATCTACTCAATTAGACTGATTGCTCTATGGAAGTAGGAAGTGTTTTTTCCCTCTTCACCTGTCCATGGTTTTTGTTGTCCTTCCACTCTCTTGTGAAGAGCCCACGGCTGTAGTAGAAGCTGCCCTGGCCATGCCTCAGCCCCTGGACAAAGTCCCCAGTGTACTCATTCCTCAGGGGGTACTGAGAGCCAGGCACTCTCCTCAGGAATCATGTGTGGATCCCCTTTCCATGCTTAGAGACAGGAGGATTTATCAGTTTTACGTGAAGTTACACTAACCATGTCTTTCTCAAAGCAAAATAATGGGTTTATTCATCTATCATGTCATGGCAGATGGGGATGATATGGTATTACCTACCTGGACCCCATTCTCCCATATCCCTCTGTGCTGCTGACTCAGCTGCAGCCACTTCCTCTTGCCCTCTCCATGTCTCACATTGTTCCTCCACTGGCCCTCATACAAGTTCCCAGAGGGATACCTTTGGCAGCAGAGAGAACACATGCAAGGTGTACGACACTGATATAATTTAAACATAAGAACACATTTGATGGGAGCTCATTCACATGCGTAACACAAGTTCACCTACCATCGGCCTCCCCATCCCTCTCTGTTACTGTTCACCCAGTCTCCTTCATACCAGGACGTCACTTCCTGGTTATAGTGTATTGCACCCAAATAAAACAAACAAATACTGTAAATTAAGCAACAAACCTGCATTAAAAGACAGTGGAAGAGGTGCAGGTTTATTTGACTTGCTCAAGAATTCAAAAGGATCATACCTTTCTGTGTCTTTTGCCGTGATGCCATTGTGTAATATTACTGAGGTATTAGCACCTTTGTATGTTCCCACACCATGGTGGATTCCACTGCACACCTCTCCCTCATAACACCTACTGTCCAGCTAGGTGTATTTCCCATGACCCATGGGCACATTTAATGCAAACTCCCCTGTCAAATGATGAGAATCAATGGTTCACAGATCACATCTGTAGTATAAAGATGAACTATGTATCTCCTAAAGGTGGTGGACCAAAATACATCATATCTCACTCCATCTTCCATTAAGCATCTCCAATCCAAAGTTAAATCCATCCTTCACTCATGCTGCCAAACATACTTTCGTAAAACTGACTATCCAGCCAATTCTTGACTTTGGCGATGTAATTTACAAAATAGCCTCCAACACTACTCAGCAAATTGGATGCAGTCTATCACAGAGCCATCTGTTTTGTCACCAAAGACCCATATACTACCCACCACTGCGACCTGTATGCTCTCGTTGGCTGGCCCTCGCTTCATATTCGTCTCCAAACCCACTGGCTCCAGGTCATCTATAAGTATTTGCAAGGTAAAGCCCCACCTTATCTCAGCTCACTGGTCACCATAGCAGCACCCACCCATAGAGCGCGCTCCAGCAGGTATATTTCACTGGTCACCCCCCAAAGCCAACTCCTCCTTTGGCTGCCTTTCCTTCCAGTTCTCTGCTGCCAATAACTGGAACAAATTGCAAAAATCACTGGAGACTCATATATCCGTCACTAACTTCAAGCACCAGCTGTCAGAGTAGCTCACAGATCACTAAACCTGTACGTAGCCCATCTGTAAATACCAACTACCTCATCCCCATACTGTTTTGTTGCTCCTTTGCACCCCAGTATCTCTACGTGCACATTCATCTTCTGCACATTTATCACTGCAGTGTTTAAATTGCTAAATTGAAATGATTTCGCCACTGTGGCCTATTTATTGCCTTACCTAACTTATCTTACCTCATTTGCACATGCTGTACATGCTTTTTTTCTACTGTATTATTGACTATGTTTGTTTATTCCATGTGTAACTCTGTGTTGTTGTGTTGCACTGCTTTGCTTTATCTTGGCCAGGTCAGTTGTAAATGAGAACTTGTTCTCAACTAGACTACCTGGTTCAATAAAGGTGAAATAAACAAAAATATAAAAATATAAAAAAATCTTATATCCTGAACAAAAATATAAATGCAACAAGCAACAATTTCAAAGTTTTTACTGCATTACACATCAAAGAAGGAAATCAGTCAATTTAAATAAATTAGTTCCTAATCTATGGATTTCACATGACTGTGCAGTAGCGCAACATTTAACATTACATTTACATTACATTTAAGTCATTTAGCAGACGCTCTTATCCAGAGCGACTTACAAATTGGTGCATTCACCTTATGACATCCAGTAGAATAGTCACTTTAAAATAGTGCATCTAAATCTTAAAGGGGGGGTGAGAAGGATTACTTATCCTATCCTAGGTATTCCTTAAAGAGGTGGGGTTTCAGGTGTCTCCGGAAGGTGGTGATTGACTCCGCTGTCCTGGCGTCGTGAGGGAGTTTGTTCCACCATTGGGGGGCCAGAGCAGCGAACAGTTTTGACTGGGCTGAGCGGGAACTGTACTTCCTCAGTAGTAGGGAGGCGAGCAGGCCAGAGGTGGATGAACGCAGTGCCCTTGTTTGGGTGTAGGGCCTGATCAGAGCCTGGAGGTACTGAGGTGCCGTTCCCCTCACAGCTCCGTAGGCAAGCACCATGGTCTTGTAGCGGATGCGAGCTTCAACTGGAAGCCAGTGGAGAGAGCGGAGGAGCGGGGTGACGTGAGAGAACTTGGGAAGGTTGAACACCAGACGGGCTGCGGCGTTCTGGATGAGTTGTAGGGGTTTAATGGCACAGGCAGGGAGCCCAGCCAACAGCGAGTTGCAGTAATCCAGACGGGAGATGACAAGTGCCTGGATTAGGACCTGCGCCGCATCCTGTGTGAGGCAGGGTCGTACTCTGCGGATGTTGTAGAGCATGAACCTACAGGAACGGGCCACCGCCTTGATGTTAGTTGAGAACGACAAGGTGTTGTCCAGGATCACGCCAAGGTTCTTAGCGCTCTGGGAGGAGGACACAATGGAGTTGTCAACCGTGATGGCAACCATGGGTGGGCCTCAGAGGGCATAGGCCCACCCACTTGGGAGCCAGGCCCAGCCAATCAGAATGAGTTTTTTTACACAAAAGGTCTTTATTACAGACAGAAATCCTCCTCTGCACCCCCCTCCCCCCAGACGATCCCACAGGTGAAGAAGCTGGATGTGGATGTCCTGGGCTGTGGTGGTTATGTGGTCTGTGATTGTGAGGCCGGTTGGATGTAGTGGCAATTTATCTAAATCGATGTCGGAAACAGATTATTGGTTGAGAAATTAACATTCAATTCTCTGGCAACAGCTCTGTTGGACATTTGCCTTTTATTGTCTCCAGCACACAGTGCACATGTGTAATGATCATGCTGTTTAATACCATTTTTGATATGCCACAGCTTTCAGGTGGATGGATTATCTTGGCAAAGGAGTAATGCTCACTAACAGGGATGTAAACAATTTTATACACAATCTGAGAGAAGTACTCTTTTTGTGCATGTGGAACATTTCTGGGAATTTTTATTTCAGCCCATAAAAAACAGGACCAACACTTTACATGTTGCGTTTATATTTTTGTTCAGGATACAATGTGATATCGACACAATATGGAAATGGCATAATGAAATACCTTAAAGACATGTTCTCCCTGAAAATATGCCACACCTTCACCATGGAACTGCTTTTGATACTTATCATACTCGAGTGAGCAGATTGTTTTCATTGATCATGTAGTTAGCAGGCTGAGCAATTTATGCTTCCTTTATTATGGGAAAAACAAACAATATGGAGGCATTGTTTCATGTTCAGAGAGAGGCGAATGAGCAATGGTTTACCTTTGGACAATAATATTAGGAAGACCAGGGCTCATCACTTCTCTCAAATTGTTTGTCAGTGAATGGTGGTTGTCATTAAATGTGTCCTATCCCACTCTTCATCTACAACACAGGTGTCAAACTCATTCCACGGAGGGCAGAGTGATTGCAAGTTTCCTCCCCTCCCTTGTACTAAAAAAAACTCTCCACACCTGGTTGTCTAGAGCTTAATTGGAAACAAAAACTTGCAGACACTAATGCCACGTTCACGTTAGTCGGAACTAGGAAACTCTGAAATTTCCGACTTGCTAACTGGTTGTAGATATACACGTGCCGCAACAAATCAGCAAGTCGATTAGCATTTGAACACGGCATAGGCCCTCCATGGAATGAGTTTGACACCCCTGACAACGTGTGGTTCCAAGACAACACCAGCTTGCCAAAAGTTGACTTAATGACCGCTTGTGAGTCGTTATCTCAGGTTTTTTTCTGTTTAAACCCCTTTTGCCATTTCACTTTGTCATCCAGCTGATGCAGTTCAGTAAATATACCATGCTAAGGAGCTCAGTATGGAATCATCAGTATGTCAAGAAAGTATTAACAAAAAAACACAAATATTGTTCTATTCAAGTTGGGTTTATGTACTGAAATTGTCAGAGCATTTGTGTTTGGATTATTTTATTGAATGCGTACTTAAAATAATACAATTTGTAGAAATATAAAACAAATATGGAGGCTGAACATGAACATGCTGTGTCAAATTGGGGAAACGTGAAGATTGAAAAAAGAAAAACCTAACAGTGCTTGGTTTTACATAATGAGTTAGTCAATGTTTTGGGGGTGAAAAGCAACCTAGTGTCTATTCAGATAAGAGCAGGCCAACACTGTTTAGAGAGGTATTCAGTGTATCTGTTTGAGCTGGTCCAGCTGAGTTGAGAAACCAATGTAAACTTCAGTCTTCTGAGATGATATTCAAGTTTGCAAGGTGTCTCATAGTGGGTCTGCCATGTGGACAGTTCCAAGGCTGCTCTATGTCCCCCATATGAACCACAAGCTTCTTCATTTCACTGGTGCTCAGAGCAGTCCCGATCATCACCTTATGTGGGAGACAGAGTACATAGCATCATTGGACCAGGGCACAAATTAAAATTGTGTCGTTGGAAAACTAGCGCAAAAGTATGTTTAAAATACCAAACAAACATTTACACTTTCAATCACTGCATAACATATATTATAACTGGAGTATTTGTACTAATAATTCTTATTTAGTGGTTAAATCATATAGAACATTAAATCACAAGTCAATCACATTAATACATCACAAAAACATATACAGTTGAAGTCCGAAGTTTACATACACTTCGGTTAGAGTCATTAAAACTCGTTTTTCAACCACTCCACCAATGTCTTGTTAACAAACTATAGTTTTGGCAAGTCGGGTAGGACATCTACTTTGTGCATGACACAACTAATTTTTCTAACAATTGTTTACAAACAGATTATTTCCCTATAATTCACTGTATCACAATTCCAGTGTGTCAGAAGTTTACACTTTGTTGACAAGTTGACTGTGCCTTTAAACAGCTTGGAAAATCCCATAAAATGATGTCATGGCTTTAGAAGCTTCTGATAGGCTAATTGACATAATTTGAGTCAATTGGAGGTGTACCTGTAGATGTATTTCAAGGCCTACCTTCAAACTCACTGCCTCTTTGCTTGAAATCATGGGAAAATCAAAAGAAATCAGCCAAGACCTCAGAAAAACAATTGTAGACCTCCACAAGTCTGGTTCCTCCTTGGGAGAAATTTCCAAATGCCTGAAGGTACCACGTTCATCTGTACAAACAATAGTACGCAAGTATAAACACCATGGGACCATGCAGCCATCATACCACTCAGAAAGGAGACGCGTTCTGCTGGAGGAAACAGGTACAAAAGTATCTATATCCACATAACCTGAAAGGCCGCTCAGCAAGGAAGAAGCCACTGCTCCAAAACCGCCATAAAAAAGCCAGACTACGGTTTGCAACTGCACTTGGGGAGAAAGATTGCACTTTTTGGAGAAATGTCCTCTGGTCTGATGAAACAAAAATAGAACTGTTTGGCCATAATGACCATTGTTATGTTTGGAGGAAAAAAGGGAGGTTTGCAAGCTGAAGAACACCATCCCAACCTGGAAGCACAGGGGTGGCAGCATCATGTTGTGGGGGTGCTTTGCTGCAGGAGGGACTGGTGCACGTCACAAAATAGATGGGGAGGGAGGAAAATTTGGTGGATATATTGAAGCAACATCTCAAGACATCAGTCAGGAAGTTAAAGCTTGGTCGCAAATGGGTCTTCCAAATGGACAATGACCCCAAGCATACTTCCAAAGGTGTGGCAAAATGGCTTAAGGACAACAAAGTCAAGGTATTGGAGTGGCCATCACAAAGCCCTGACCTCAATCCCATAGAAAATTTGTGGGCAGAACTGAAAAAGCATGTGCGAACAAGGAGGCCTACAAACCTGACTCAGTTACACCAGCTCTGTCAGAAGGAAAGGGCCAAAATGTACCCAACTTATTGTGAGAAGCTTGTGGAAGGCTACCCGAAACATCGGACCCAAGTTAAACAATTTAAAGGCAATGCTACCAAATACTAATTGAGTGCATGCAAACTTCTGACCCACTGGCAATGTGATGAAAGAAATAAAAGCTTAAATAAATTATTCTCTCTACTATTATTCTGACATTTCACATTCTTAAAATAAAGTGGTGAGCCTAACTGAATTAAGACAGAGAATTTTTACTAGGATTAAATGTAATGAATTGTGAAAAACAGTGTTAAATGTATTTGGCTAAGGTGTATGTAAACATCCGACTTCAACTGTAACAGACACTTACCGACTTCCTGCAGGCCCTGGAGGCGAACATCTGCCTGACACGAGACGGCCGACACATGACCCCTGGGCTGTCACTCAACATAAAGATGAGCTCCTCGATGTCCCCCGGACCAAATGTCCAGTTCTTACTGGTTGGCAGGGACACCAGCTTCACTCGCTCCATCACCTGGGCTGGAACACAGAGCACAATGGAATTCAGAATCAGAAAACAGACAGGCGCCATACCCATGCATACTAGTTTGAAATCTACCTTTTGGAGAGTGTTATTGTAATTTCTTATGGCAAGGTATATTTTATCCCACTAAATATAGGAGTGAGTGAGCGTGTTGTTTTACATTTTTCTTACCCTCCTCATCTATGAGGAAATCAAAGCCATTCTTTCTGAAGATCTCAAGGTTCTCCATGAGAACGTTCTCGCTGACCGCTGTGAGGTGGAGATTCTGTGGACTGAGAACACCATAAAAACAAATACGTTTAACACAAAAGGAGTTAAGTTACCTATATAAAGTGGTGGTGAATGTCAGTGATTCCTTACACAATGAGTCTCTGTCCTTGCAGTGCAGTGTGTTGTTGAAGCATCTCAAAGTTGTACTTCTCGTCGGTGGCGTGCTGGTCTATCATGAAGATGTCAGAGTTGAGCTTAGTTATGATGAAGCCCAGGTTAAACTGGCCGATTATCTCCATGTCCTTAAAACTGTCTTTGCTATGGGGATTACAGATGGGAACATTTCAACAGATTTAAGTATAATAACTCGATAATAATCATATCGTTATGTTATGTCGACCCTGACGAATGCAGCGTGCACCTAAAAATTGGTTCAGAAATGCAATAGAAAAAATAAGATTAAATTGTGCCACTTTCTTTTATGGAGATAAAAGGTCAAATATAGTGGTCAGGAAAAAAATATTGTCCTTACAATTAACCAACAATAACCAAAAATATAAGTTAAATTCCCACCATATCTCTTTCTTCAGCTCATCCTCAGCACTCTGATTCTCTCCAGGGCTGATTTTGGCTCTGAAGCGTCTGTAGCGCAGCCTGTCTTCAGCCTTCTCTCTACGCTGTTCCTGAAGCCTTCTCACCCTCCCAAACAGCTCCTGTACAGAGAACTGCAGTGGCACTGTCCTCTTCTGTACACAGACTGGTGCGTCCACATTAGACCCAGAGGATCCTTCAGAACCGGCTGAATGTGTGGTCTTGTACTCTAAGGAGAACTGACCATCCTCTGGTTTGGCCTTCTTGGCGTTGGGAAAGAAGCTCATTTCCTCAGACATCTCTGAAATACGTGGTTCAATCGGCCGGTCGAAGTGCTTAGCAACTGTGCGTTCCTCGTTGAAAGGTTCATTGAGTGCCTCGCTTTTTATAATGGGCTCGTCATCTACTATCTTGTCTGGTGAGTTGAAGTCTGACCCTGTAGTAGCACAGAGACTCTCTGGGGTGGCTGTGGGGGAGCTGTGCTCCGACAGGACGCTCTCTCTGCCAGAGTCTATGTCGCTGCCCGGCGTCATTCCATACCTGAACCCCTCCAGCACAGACCTCCCCACAGGGGAACATTTCACTGCACCTCGACTGATTTTCAAAGGAGATTGTAAACTTGGCCCATGTGTGTTCTGACTCTTGTCAGAGCCTCCGAAGAAAGACTGCAGTTTCTTCTGGGTTGGACCAGTGTTAGCAGCTTTAGCAGTGCTCGACTTGGACCTACTGCCTGGGCTGTTGTGCACGGAGAAAGCAGCCTTCAATCCAGCCAAGTTGAGAGAAGACTGGGGGCTTGGTATAGCAGATTCTGAATCATCTCCAGCTTCAGGAGCCGTCTCAGATGATGGAACCTGGCATCCTTCCATATCAGATGGAGGCTCTGCTGGTCTGTAGGAATCTTGTAAAGTGTGTTTACTGGTGGTGGAGAAGGACATGTGGTTGAGGCTGATCTTGTTGACTCCAGTCTCGTACATGGCGATGAGAGAGCTCTTCATGATGGCTAGCAGGAGTTTTTCCTCCTGGAGGAAGATCTGACGCTTGTCTGGAGTGACGTTCACATCCACACACTCTGAGGCAACAGTGATGTTCAATGCAACAAACGGATACTGATGTCTGTTAAAGGTGTGATACACTTCATTCACAACCTTGGAGACCTTAGAAGGATCACACGGGCGGTTGTTGATGTAAAAGAACTGTCTGTCTGTGGCACTTCTCCCGACACCATGATCCCCTCGCGACACAAAACCGGAGATTGCGAAGAGGTCTTTGGGTAGGTCTGCATTACTCAGTCCATAATCCTCCTTGATGTTGTCTGTTGGCGAGAGCTGCTGGAATAGAAGCAGACTCTGCAACTGTTTGGGGCCAAATATGGCTCCAATGTTGTCTCTCATGCTCTGCCTGCCGCTGGTGCAGAGGACCGGGGTGCGTTTGCCCTGTCCCGTCTGGTTGGTGCAGGTGATACGAACCCCTGTTGAGACGATGCAGTAGGACTGGAGGATGTGAATCATCTTGGTGTATTCCTGCACACATACAAAGTGGGAGCACAATACTTTATGCATTCCCTAAACCAGTTCTGAAGAAAATACAAACAGTAGAATAAACCAGTCAAAGTAGTGTGTTGACATTCCTTTTAAAGGAGTGCTGTTATTTTAGTAAATTGTGTTGTGGTTGAGTAATGTACTGTCCAACCACAGCATGACACACCACTCAGTGTTGATCCAAATGAATATGACTGACTAAACTAATAACCTCCAGTATTTATGCTGCAATAGTTTGTGTCAGGGGGCTAGGGTCAGTCTGTTATATCTGGAGTATTCTCCCGTCTTATCCGGTGTGTCCTGTGTGAATTTAAGTATGCTCTCTCTTATTCTCTCTCTCTTATTCTCTCTTTCTCTCTCTCGGAGGACCTGAGCCCTAGGACCATGCCTCAGGACTACCTGGTATGATGACTCCTTGCTGTCCCCAGTCCACCTGGCCGTGTTGCTGCTTCAGTTTCAACTGTTGTGCCTGTGGCTATGGAACCCTAACCTGTTCACCGGATGTGCTACCTGTCCCAGACCTGTTTTCAACTCTCTAGAGACAGCAGGAGCGGTAGAGATACTCTGAATGATCAGCTATGAAAAGCCAACTGACATTTACTCCTGAGGTGCTGACCTATTGCACCCTCGACAACCACTGTGATTATTATTATTTGACCCTGCTGGTCATCTATAAACATTTGAACATCTTGGCCATGATCTGTTATAATCTCCACCCGGCACAGCCAGAAGAGGACTGGCCACCCCTCATAGCCTGGTTCCTCTCTAGGTTTCTTTCTAGGTTCTGGCTTTTCTAGGGAGTTTTTCCTAGCCACCATGCTTCTACAGCTGCATTGCTTTCTGTTTGAGGTTTTAGGCTGGGTTTCTGTACAGCACTTTGAGATATCAGCTGATGTAAGAAGGGCTTTATAAATAAATTTGATAATAACTGACCTTTTTGATGTTGCGTTGGAACTCCTTGTGTCGGACGGGCAGGGTGTAGAAGAGCTGCGACAGGCTGACCGTGGTGCCCTGCTGCCTGGGGTGGGGCGACTGTTGGGTCAGGTGACCGTTGTGGTCAAACACCAGCTTGGTGCCCACCTGTGCATCCTCATGACAGGTCACAACACTGAGGTCACTGAGGAGAGAAGAGAGGAGGTCAGCTGATAATACTGCAGAGGAGAGTAGGGAACTTGCATCTGACTCTTAGAGTAAGTACAACTACGTTATACTCTCCATCCATCCAGGATATACAGTGCCTTGCGAAAGTATTCGGCCCCCTTGAACTTTGCGACCTTTTGCCACATTTCAGGCTTCAAACAAAGATATAAAACTGTATTTTTTTGTGAAGAATCAACAACAAGTGGGACACAATCATGAAGTGGAACAACATTTATTGGATATTTCAAACTTTTTTAACAAATCAAAAACTGAAAAACTGGGCGTGCAAAATTATTCAGCCCCTTTACTTTCAGTGCAGCAAACTCTCTCCAGAAGTTCAGTGAGGATCTCTGAATGATCCAATGTTGACCTAAATGACTAATGATGATAAATACAATCCACCTGTGTGTAATCAAGTCTCCGTATAAATGTACCTGCACTGTGATAGTCTCAGAGGTCCGTTAAAAGTGCAGAGAGCATCATGAAGAACAAGGAACACACCAGGCAGGTCCGAGATACTGTTGTGAAGAAGTTTAAAGCCGTTTGGATACAAAAAGATTTCCCAAACTTTAAACATCCCAAGGAGCACTGTGCAAGCGATAATATTGAAATGGAAGGAGTATCAGACCACTGCAAATCTACCAAGACCTGGCCGTCCCTCTAAACTTTCAGCTCATACAAGGAGAAGACTGATCAGAGATGCAGCCATGAGGCCCATGATCACTCTGGATGAACTGCAGAGATCTACAGCTGAGGTGGGACACTCTGTCCATAGGACAACAATCAGTCGGTATATTGCACAAATCTGGCCTTTATGGAAGAGTGGCAAGAAGAAAGCCATTTCTTAAAGATATCCATAAAAAGTGTTGTTTAAAGTTTGCCACAAGCCACCTGGGAGACACACCAAACATGTGGAAGAAGGTGCCCCTGAATCCAATCGAGAATCTGTGGAAAGAACTGAAAACTGCTGTTCACAAATGCTCTCCATCCAACCTCACTGAGCTCGAGCTGTTTTGCAAGGAGGAATTGGAAAACATTTCAGTCTCTAGGATGTGCAAAACTGATAGAGACATACCCCAAGCGACTTACAGCTGTAATCGCAGCAAAAGGTGGCGCTACAAAGTATTAACTTAAGGGGGCTGAATAATTTTGCACGCCCAATTTTTCAGTTTTTGATTTGTTAAAAAAGTTTGAAATATCCAATAAATGTCGTTCCACTTCATGATTGTGTCCCACTTGTTGTTGATTCTTCACAAAAAAAATACAGTTTTATATCTTTATGTTTGAAGCCTGAAATGTGGCAAAAGTTAAAGGGGGCCGAATACTTTCGCAAGGCACTGTATAGAGAGATAGAACACATCTTTACCTGAGGGCACAAAGAGAGCTGAGGGCTTCCCCTCGGAAGCCAAATGTTTCCACGTGGATAAGGTCAGAGAAATCCTTCAGCTTCGATGTGTGGTGCTTCAAGGCTGTGGGCAGGAGGATAAAATCAAGGGCCTGAGTACAGTGTCCTACAAAAAACAGTATACTACAGTATGCAATATACAAACATACAATTGGCAGATAAATGGTGTTACTCACTTAGTCCTTCAAAATTAGCCTCTTCCACTCCTTTGCCGTTGTCAGACACTTCCACAAGCTCTGTTCCGCTGTCCTTCAATTTAATGTCTACAGATATGAGGTGGAAACAACTCTCCATATTTGGGATTTGTGCAACAACAACGCATTTCCAAAACAGAAACCATACTACATCCACAGTCCATTTACAGTACAGTATTTGCAATAGAGGTCGCCTGATTAATCGGAAATTAGGGAAGATTTTAAGTTTTCATAACAATCAGAAATCTGTATTTTTGGGAGTCGATTTGACGATTTTTAAATGTATTTTTATACCTTTATTTAACTAGGCAAGTCAGTTAAGAACACATTCTTATTTTCAATGACGGCTAAGGAACGGTGGGTTAACTTAACTGCCTTGTTAAGGGGCAGGACGACAGATTTTCACCTTGTCAGCTCGGGGGAGACAATCGTGAAACCTTACAGTTAACTTGTCCAACGCAATAACGACATGCCTCTCTTGTTGCACTCCACAAGGAGACTGCCTGTTACGCGAATGCAGTAAGCCAAGGTAAGTTGCTAGCTAGCATTAAACTTGTCTTATAAAAAACAATCAATCATAATCACTAGTTAACTACACATGGTTGATGATATTACTAGATATTATCTAGCGTGTCCTGCATTGCATATAATCTGAATGAGCATACAAGCATACAAATATCTAAGTATCTGACTGAGCGGTGGTAGGCAGAAGCAGGCGCGTCAACATTCATTCAAACAGCACTTTTGTGCGTTTTGCCAGCAGCTCTTTGTTGTGCGTCAAGCATTGCGCTGTTTATGACTTCAAGCCTATCAACTCCCGAGATGAGGCTGGTGTTACCGAAGTGAAATGGCTAGCTATTTAGCGCACGCTAATTGTCGTTGTGTTGCTGGTTCGAGCCCAGGGAGGAGCGAGAGGGTCGGAAGCTATACTGTTACACTGGCAATACTAAAAAGTGCCTATAAGAACATCCAATAGTCAAAGGTTAATGAAATACAAATGGTAGAGGGACAGTCCTATAATTCCTATAATAACTACAACCGAAAACTTCTTACCTGGGAATATTGAAGACTCATGTTAAAAGGAACCACCAGCTTTCATATGTTCTCATGTTCTTAGCAAGGAACTTCAGCTTTCTTACATAGCACATATTGCACTTTTACTTTCTTCTCCAACACTTTGTTTTTGCATCATTTAAACCAAATTGAACATGTTTCATTGTTTACTTCAGGCTAAATTGATTTTATTGATGTATTATATTAAGTTAAAATAAGTGTTCATTCGGTATTGTTGTGATTGTCATTATTACAAATAAATAAATAAAAATTGGCAGATTAATCGGTACCAGCTTTTTTGGTCAGCCAATAATCGGTATCTGCGTTGAAAAATCATAATCGGTCGACCTCTAATTTGCAAAGCACTTACCAACATTGGTGGCCCCTGCATCAATACTGTTTTCAACCAGTTCCTTGACAGCTGTAGCCAGGGTCAACACAACTTGTCCAGAGCAGATCTGATGAACAGAGTGCCTGTCAATGGCCTTGATGATTCCAGCTGGTTCAGAGCTGTTATGAAATATAATCATCATGACACAAATGGCTTTGGTACATGTATACAGGTGTTTTCATTCTACACAATTATGGTTCCTTGCAGTTGAGTGTAACATCAATGAACAAGGAAACATGTAGATGGGTACTCCTCTCACCTTGCATCCGTCATCTCGACTGTTTGAAGAAAACACCCTAGCTGGTGCACTGTCTGTCTGTATAAGGTCTATATTCTGTTTGTTGATTCTGTTTTCTCTGGTAGCACCATTTCACCAAATCAAATTCCGGTTACAACTAGATGGCTAGCGTCTGACAAACCAGCTAGCTAGCAGGCTGTCATACATGTTGTCAGCAAGTAAGAAAACTAACGTTCAGTTCACAGAATTCAGTTATCGCAACAACAAAAATCAGTAAACCGTGATTTAGAATGAAGTGGCTGCAATGAAAACAAAGGTAGACCTCTTCCTCCTCATGTTGACATCCATCTATCCGCGCGCTTGTTTTGGATTAATCACCATAGATTCTGCGCAGAGAACACGAGCAGAGCTCTTGCTCTTCCTCGTGTTCATCTTCTTCGTCGGGGTTTGTTAAACGGATCGCATCCAACTTTAATGTGCATACATTGCCACCTACTGGAGTGTGAGGCCAGTCACGGCCTACATTACATAAAATTTACATTTACATTTACATTTAAGTCATTTAGCAGACGCTCTTGTCCAGAGCGACTTACAAATTGGTTCTGCGCCACTCGGGAGACCCCGCAAATAGATTTTAACAAACAATTAGTCCCCCCCAAAATGCGGCCCTCCGTTGAATTTCAAAATCCCGCTGTGGAGCTCGAGCCAAAAAGTTTGCCCACCCCTGCGCTAGTGCCTACATTATATTCAACCCTCTTAGACAGTTTGTGTGCCTGTGTTATGACGTTCTCTTACTGTTAGTTGTTGGTGCGCAATGCGCATTAACATGTATCTCGGTTTCGCAGGGTCCAAGCAGGGTCATGGCTAGAAAGGATTTAAATTTGGTCAAATCAACGTCAAAAGTTGTTTGACAAAAGCAGTATCCCGTCTTTCCAAGACCATCCAGCGGGCCAATCCCTTGCTGTCTGCCAGAACCATTAAATTATGTTTTGCATAGGGTAAACCAAAGCCATATAATTTTGACTAAATATATGACTCTGGGGTGAACTATTGAACAAGTCAGTACTTGTAGTTTTCTTTTGAGCCCATCTCTAAAATGTGTATTTTTTTCTGATTAATAATATTTTTAAAAACATGTATGTCACCAATAAAGATTTGTAACATTTCATCATCATCCTTGCCAGGATCATGGACGAAATGAGATGCTGCTGGGAATGTCTGACTTGTAGCGCAAAATAATAAAACGAACAAGACCGCGTTAATGGATTACATGAATGGATAGGGTTACGGTTTAAAAGTGAAACAATCTCATCAATATATGATGATACAAATGAAGTCAGAATTGATTAATAATTCTCCTCACAGTGGACGTGAATTGATTAAACTGAACGTAATGTTCAGCTCATGCTTTTTTTAAGACACCCACCCTCTATTTCCTGTGTGTGTTGTTCAAAATGGATGACACTTGAAGGTATGGGACTCTTCTGGCGAGCTTTTGTAAATATTATTTGATAATAACATCTACCTAAAGTAGTTACCGTTCATGCGAAATGGAAAATATTAAAGCCAAAGTATTCTTACAGTTGGACATTGATTTATGCCAGTTAAATGGCCGACGTCAAATATGTTTAGCTCTCTAAACGGGCTCAGAGAGGAAAGTTCGAGTAGCAGCAGCATGATCAACCCCTTGATTCGCCGAAATCTAACGACCAGACATGAGGGGAGTGTGTTTTATTTGACCAACAGTGAAGATAGATACCTGAAATTGTTTCTACAAATATGGCTGTGCTGACTAGCCTCAATCTAACCAGCTAGCCAGAATTGAGAGAAGGTATGTAATGGTACTGTGGGCGGAGTCATCCTGCTGTCAGCCAACCTAACTACTGAATGTACCTGCAATAGGGTACAGTTGCGACGTCATCTCTCAGAGCAGTCATCCCTCAAGGGTCTCTATGCTGCCATCTACTGAAATGTTATCTTTCAATGCATTGCATCTCTCAGAAAAAGTGGGATATCGAAAAGAGTGGGCGTTTCGAAAGGGACCATATAAAGGAGAAGTGGGGATTTTGAAAGGAGTCAACACTAGAAGCGCTGGAATTCCATAAATACTAGAACCGCCATGACTTGATATTTCTATTATTATTTCAAATATTTAATAAAATACACTGTAAAATGAATGCTTCTTATAAGGTAGCTAACGTTAGCTACCATTTACGAAAAACGTAAAGTTACGTACATGGCAACGGGTAGGTAAAGTTCAAAGACAAAGCTCACTGTGAGTGAATAGACATTTTTCTTGGCTCCAACTGAAATTCCTTACTGTCATCTCTGCAGACCATGACTAAAGTCCGATAACACAAAGGACATCTTGAGTGGCACTTTTTGAAAACCCCACTTCTCCTGATATGGTTTCCTTCGAACCCCCCACTTTTCCTGAGAGATGCACTGCATTGAGAGGTTACATATCAGTAGGCGGTAGCATAGAGACCCTGAGGGATGACTGCTCTGAGAGACGATATCGTAGCTGGACCCCTTTCCCTACCTGGTCCGGTTTCCCAAAAGCGAATGCCGCGTTCAAAACAACTGGGAACTGGGAAATTTCTGACTTCAGTGCGTTCAAAACAACTGGGAACCCAGGAGAAAAAAAAGAGCTCCGACTGGGAAAAATCTATTTCAAAGGTCATCCAACTCGGTCCTCTTTCTAGAGAACCGACTTTCCGTCATAATTTTACGTCGTATTATTCAGAGTTCCCAGTTGTTTTGAACGCGGCATGAATTCGTTGTTAACACCTTCGTAAGAACATCGTTACATCTCCGAGCTGTTTCCCCAAACCAATGCATTTGAAAACGCCTGTAGTCTTACACCTGCCTCAGACCACTTGTAGAACAGCTAAGGGCATCGTTAGATGATTTTTTTGCACACTTGCGTCACTTTATACACAGAAGAGTATCCGTCTTTCTGTGTCCACAGCGTCAGAACAAAGTTCGTAAATTGCTTCCAGTGTGTCAGAATGCGCTCTTGACCACTTTTGTATCCAAAATATTGGCCGTTTCGTGGGCGTAGGTGTGAAACTAATCAAGTTAGTAAAAAAATAAGTTACGAACAAAATAGCACAATTGGTTACGGGCATGTAAAACGTCATCCATCCTCTTCGGCGCCATCATCTAGATATGTTGGTGCCACTGAATTCATTTAAAAATATTGATGGGAGACTGTTACGGAGTAGTGTAAATGCTTTTTATAGGCTGAATCATGTTGTTATATTTTTTAATTCTGTAATGTATTGATTGTTGCTGCCGCCTTGGTCAGGTCTCCCTTGAAAAAGATACTCTGGGTCTCAATGGGCTTTTCCTGGTTCAATAAAAAACTAATTTGCCTACATAAAGGTAAAATATATATTTATACAGTTGAAGTCGGAAGTTTACATACACTTAGGTTGGAGTCATTAAAACTCGTTTTTCAAACACTCCACAAATTTCTTGTTAACAAACTATAGTTTTGGCAAGTCGGTTAGGACATCTACTTCGTGCATGACACAGGAATTTTTCCCTCAATTGTTTACAGACAGATTATTTGATTTATAATTCACTGTATCACAATTCCAGTGGGTCAGGAGTTGTTGACTGTGCCTTTAAACAGCTGGAAAATTCCAGAAAATTATGTCATGGCTTCTGATAGGCTAATTTACATAATTTGAGTCAATTGGAGATGTACTTGTGGATGTATTTCAAGGCCTACCTTCAAACTCCGTGCCTCTTTGCTTGACATCATGGGGAAATCAGCCAAGACCTCAGAATTTTTTTTGTAGACCTCAACAAGTCTGGTTCATCCTTGGGAACAATTTCCAAACGCCTGACGGTACTACATTCATCTGTACAAACAATAGTGTGCAAGTATAAACACCATGGGACCACGCAGCTGTCATACCGCTCAGGAAGGGGAGATCTAGAGATGAATGGGCTTTTGTGCGAAAAGTGCAAATCAATCCCAGACGAACAGCAAAGGACCTTGTGAAGATGCTGGAGGAAATAGGTACAAAAGTATCTACATCCACAGTAAAACGAGTCCGATATCGACATAATATGAAAGACCGCTCAGCAAGGAAGAAGCCACTGCTCCAAAACCGCCATAATAAAGCCAGACTACGGTTTGCATCTGCACATGGGGACAAAGATCATACTTTTTGGATGATTGTCCTCTGGTCTGATGAAACAAAAATAGAACTGTTTGGCCATAATGGCCATTGTTATGTTAGGAGGGAAAAGGGTTATGCTTGCAAGCTGAAGAACACCATCCTAACCGTGAAGCACGGGGGTGGCAGCATCATTTTCTAGGAGAGCTTTGCTGCAGGAGGGACTGGTGCACTTCACAAAATAGATGGTGTCATGAGGAAGTAAAATGATGTGGATATATTGAAGCAACATCTCAAGACATCAGTCAGGAAGTTAAAGCTTGGTCTTCCAAATGGACAATGACCCCAAGCATACTTCCAAAGCTGTGGAAAAATGGCTTAAGGAGAACAAAGTCAAGGTATTGGAGTGGCCATCACAAACCCCTGACCTCAATCCCATAGAAAATTTGTGGGCAGAAATGAAAGGGTTTAAACACTGTTTCCCATGCTTGTTCAATGAACCATAAACAATTAATGAACATGCACCCGTGGAATGGTCGTTAAGACACTAACAGCTTACAGACGATAGGCAATTAAGGTCACAGTTATGAAAACTTAGGACACTAAAGAGGCCTTTCTACTGACTCTGAAAAACACCAAAAGAAAGATGTCCAGGGTCCCTGCTAATCTGTCTGAATGTGCCTTAGGCATGCTGCAAGGAGGCATGAGGAGTGCAGATTTGGCCAAGGCAATAAATTGCAATGTCCTTACTGTAAGACGCCTAAGACAGCGCTACAGGGAGACAGGATGGACAGCGGATTGTCCCCGCAGTGGCAGACCATGTGTAACAACACCTGCACAGGATTGGTACATCCAACACTTTTTTGGTTACTACATGATTCCATATGTGTTATTTCATAGTTTGATTGTCTTTACTATTATTCTACAATGTAGAAAAAAGTAAAAATAAAGAAAAACCCTTGAATTAGTAGGTGTGTCCAAACTTTTGACTGGTACTGTATTTGATACCGTTCCACTCAAGCCATTACCACGAGCCCGTCCTCCCCAATGAAGTTGCCACCAACCTCCTGCGGATGAGGGAAAATGTACCTACACGATTGTGTTGTCTCACCTAGCTATCTTCAGACGAATGCACTAATTGTACGTCGCTCTAGATAAGAGGGTCAGCTAAATGGCTGAAATAAAAATAAACGTACTGCTGTGTACTTCGTGTTGTGAGAGGAATTTGAGGACCTGTTTCTTTACTCATTTTCTTCATCTCACCGTAGACCAAAAGAGGGTCTGTTCCAGGCACAGACGTCTCGCTACCTCAGTGAGTTTGAAAAGCTCTCTATACTTGGAAAAGGATCCTATGGCAAAGTCTTCAAGGTACGGAACTGTCTTATCAAAATAAAAATCACACATTAATAAAACCAACAGTGGAATAAATTCCCCCTTTTTAATGTTTTGTGATAGATTAAAAACAAGCTGGATGGACAGAAGTATGCTGTGAAGAAAAATCTCATCAAGAATGTTTCAAGGGAAGACTGCATGAAGGTATTTCAAATGTATTGAGTTTTAATGTTCCAAAAATGCAGTATTCTTCAGTGAAGTATTAATGGACACAAGTGAATTTAGCAGTCATTTAGTATTTTCCTGTATTTGTTTCAGGTTCTCAGAGAGGTGAAAGTGTTATCCAGTCTTCAGCACATCAATGTAGTAGGCTACCACACTGCCTGGATGGAGCATATCACACATGCTTTTACTAGTGAGTTCCGTTACGTCTTTCCTCTGACATGTTCTAGTATAGAAATTCAAGTGATTTAGTTTATTCATAGCCAACCTCTCTTGTTTTTTCACTTTTTCATTTTACATTTGGTACCATTTCTTTATTTCAGAGCCTGCAGCAATACCCTCTGCACTGGAAATGCATGTGCTGCCAGAACGGGACAATTATTATCTCATATAACTGAATTACCTAGCCAATTATTATTCAGTATCATATTAGAAACCTAAACTTCTTTTCCCCCAATCTCACAGCAGTGAGGACAGTACAGTTAGTAGCAGCGGCTCCTCAAAATTCTTCACGAGCCCAGATCAGTCAAAGGAGCCAGTGGACATAGCTAAAGCACCAGTGAGCCTCCCAGTGAAAGAGGAGAAGAGCACGCAGGCGGTGGGTCCTAAAACCATGTGCCACACCCGTTTCCCAGATGTGTTGCTGGGACGGTGTGGTCAGACGAGGGACGGCTGCACTGTGGTCAGCTGGGATAGCTCGGCCTTGTCGGAGGATGACTTAGAAAAAACAAATGATAGTCCGACTAAGCGCAAACCAGATGGGATGGCGTATCATTGCAGAATGCTGTGGTAGTCATGCTGGCTAAATGTACCTTGAATTCTAAATAATTCACAGACAGTGTCACCAGCAAAGCACCACCACACCTGGAATACAAAGCACCCACAGGCCACCACCATGCTTCACGGTGGGAACTACACATGCGGAGATCATCCATTCACCTACCATGCGTCTCACAAAGACATGGCGGTTGGAACCAAAAATCGCAAATTTGGAATCATCAGACCAAAGGACAGATTTCCACTGGTCTAATGTCCATTTCTCATGTTTCTTGGCCCAAGCAAGTGTCTTCTTATTGGTGTCCTTTAGTAGTGGTTTCTTTGCAGCAATTCTACCATGAAGGCCTGATTCACACAGTCCCCTCTGAACAGTTGATGTTGAGATGTCTGTTACTTGAAATTACATTTACATTTAAGTCATTTAGCAGACGCTCTTATCCAGAGCGACTTACAAATTGGTGTTATCCCACTACTGGACAGCACGAAATCTGTGAAGCATTTATTTGGGCTGCAATTTCTGAGGCTGGTAACTCTAATGAACTTATCCTCTGCAGCAGAGGTAACTCTAGGTCATCCTTTCCTGTGGCGGTCCTCATGAGAGCCAGTTTCATCATAGTGCTTTTAGCGACTGCATTTGAAGAAACTTTCAAAGTACTTGACATTTCCCAGATTGACTGACCTTCATGTCTTAAAGTAATGATGGACTGTTGTTTCTCTTTGCTTATTTGAGCTGTTCTTGCCATAATATGGACTTGGTCTTTAACCAAATAGGGCTATCTTCTGTATACCACCCTTACCTTGTCACAACACAAGTGATTGGCTCAAATGCATTAAGATGGAAATAAATTCCACAAATTCACTTTTAACAAAGCACACCTGTTAATTGAAATTAATTCCAGGTGACCTTATGAAGCTGGTTGAGAGAATGCCAAGACTGTGCAAAGATGTCATCAAGGCAAAGGTTGGCCACTTTGAAGAATCTCAAATATAGAATATATTTTGATTTGTTTAACACTTTTTTTGGTTACCACAATCTATATGTGCTATTTCATAGTTTTGATGACTTCACTATTATTCTACAATGTAGAAAATAGTAAAAATAATGAAAAACCCTGTAATGAATAGATGTCTCCAAACCTTTCACGGGTACTGTAGGTAACTTGCACAATAGGATGCACCTCTTTGTGGCTTTGGTTTTTCATGCAACATTTATCACTTTTGATTAGGTTTACATTATGCAGAATTTGTTAATGAGTATGAGTATGTCTTTTGTTTTTCAGATCCTTATGGGGCTGTGGACACGAAACAAACCCTCAGCATTCTACATAAAATACTTCAAGGTGTAGAATACATTCACTCTAGAGGAATCATGCATAGAGACCTGAAGGTATGTTCTTTGCAAGTGTATATTATTTAATTTCATAAGAAAAAGAAGTGCACCATCAAATAATAACAAAGGAGGTTTTGCGGCTCTCTGATGAGGTTGATCACTTGTGAACCTCTCCATATCTCTGGAGATTCATGGAATATGTTGAGGTAATGTGTGTTAAAATGTTAAAGTAACATGCTGTAGCCTTCATCTCCTTGGACAGGAGGAGTTAGACTCCTTGAGGCATGGTGAAGTCCTCCATATTGGGAAAGCGGGGGAACCGAGGTGGGATGTCATCACCCTCCTTAACAAACATGACATCACATGCGTTTTCCCAATGGTTAAACACAAAGTCATGCACGCTGTCTGGCAGAACCTGCTTCAGGCATTCTCTACCATGACTCTTCCAATAGCGTTGGTAGATGTGGATCTTACATATGTCCATGAGGCTCCTAGGCTGCTGGCACAGGTTCAGTAGCTGGTCCCGCTGGCCAAAGTACTCTGGGAGCATTAAAGAGCTGGGCAGGTGGCCATCTCTGTTGCTGATGGTCAGGGGGTAGGTCATGGTGAGGAGCTTCCACAGCAGAGAGGTGTGCCTCAGGTTGAGCTTCTGATCCAGGTACAGGAAGAGGCAGTTTTCCCCTGCGGTGGTCAGCTGGTTGATGTCCGCTCCATACTTCAGGAGGAGCGCCACCACGGCCTCGTGGCCCCCGCTACAGGCCTCGTGCAGGGCCGTGCGCCCGGCATGGTTCACTGTGTTCGGGTCAGCCCCCTGATCCAGCAGCTCAATGATACAGCCCAGGTCCACTCCCAGGGCTTTCACTGGCTTGTTGGCCGCCGCCAAGGCAGCCAGGTGGAGGGGACTGTTACCCGACTTACTCATCACCTTCAAAGCAAAATATATTTAAAATGTGCACTTCTAAACATCAGTATGCTTTCACCAGAAACATTCCTCAAAGCTTGACAGCAGGAGATGAAAATCGGTTATGTAAAACACAAATAACAAAGAAACTAAAAACCTTGTTGACGTCGGCCCCAAGCTTGATCAGGCTGGCTGTCATCTCTGTATTGAGGATCCCTGCAGCCATATGCAGTGGCATCATCCCAAAGTGGTCGATGGTGTTGATTTTGGCACCGTGGCTCGCCAGGATGCTGATAGCGGGCAGGGCTCCGTAGCGAACGGCCAGGTGAAGCGCGGTGTGGCGGCCGTCACTGTCCACCTAAAATGTTGTATTTGTATTTACTATGGATCCCCACTAGCTCTTCCTGGGGTCCGGCAAAATTAAGGCAGCTATACAATTTTAAAAAACATTACAAAACATTCATTACAGAATTCACAACACTAAGTGTGTGCCCTCAGCCCCATACTCCTCTACCACATATCTACAACCCAAAATCCATGTGTGCATGTGTGTATAGTGCCTATGTTATCGTGTGTGTGTGTGTGTGTGTGTATGCATGTGTCTGCCTATGTTTGTGTTGCTTCCCATTCTCCACTCTTCCATAAGGTGTATTTTTTTTCTGTTTAGCCATCAGTTCCATGTAGTCATGGCTCTATGTAGTAATGTGCGCCTCCCATAGTCTGTTCTGGATTTGGGACTGTGAAGAGACCTCTGGTGGAATGTCTTGTGGGGTATGCATGGGTGTCTGAGCTGTGTGCAGACAGCTTGTGCATTCAGCATGTCAATACCTCTCACAAATACCAGTAGTGATGAAGTCGATCTCTCCTCCACTTTGAGTTAGGAGAGATTGACATGCATATTATTAATGTTTTCTCTCTGTGTACATCCAAGGGCCAGCTGTGCTGCCCTGTTCTGAGCCAATTGTCATTTTCCTAAATCCCTCTTTGTGGCACCTGACCACACAACTGAACAGTAGTCAAGGTGTGACAAAACTAGAGCCTATAGGACCTGTCTTGTTAATAGTGCTGTTAAGAAGGTAGAACAGCGCTTTATTATGGACAGACTTCTTCCCATTTTAGCATCTGTTCTATCAATGTTTTGATCATGACAGTTTATAATCCAGGGTTAATCCAAGCAGTTTAGTCACCTCAATTTGCTCAATTTCCACATTATTTATTACAAGATGTAGTTGAGGTTTAGGGTTTAGTGAATGATTTGTCCCAAATACAATGCTTTTAGTTTTTGAAATATTTAGGACTAACTTATTCCTTGCCACCCATTCTGAAACTGCAGCTATTTGTTAAGTGTTGCAGTCATTTCAGTTGCTGTAGTAGCTGACGTGTATAGTGTTGAGTCATCAGTATACATAGACACACTGGCTTTACTGAAAGCCAGTGGCATGTTGTTAGTAAAGATTGAAAAATGTAAGGGGCCTAGACAGCTGTCCTGGGGAATTCCTGAATTCTACCTGGATTATGTTGGAGAGGCTTCCATTGAAGAACACCCTCTGTGTTCTGTTAAGACAGGTAACTCTCTATCCACAGTATAGCAGGGGGTGTAAATCCATAAAACATATGTTTTTCCAGCAGCAGACTGAACGATATTGTCAAAAGCCGCACTGAAGTCTAACAATACAGCCCCCACAATATTTTTAGTATCAATTTCTCTCAGCCAATCATAAGTAATTTGTGTAAGTGCTGAGCTTGTTGAATGCCCTTCCCTATACGCGTGCTGAAAGTCTGTTGTCAATTTGTTTACTGTAAAATAGCATTGTATCTGGTCAAACAATTTTTTGCCCAAAAGTTTACTAAGGGTTGGTAATAGGCTGATCGGTCAGCTATTTGAGTCAGTAAAGGGAGTTTTACTATTTTTATGTAGAGGAATGACTTTTGCTTCCCTCCAGGCCCGAGGGCACACACTTTCTAGTCGGCATAAATTGAAGATATGGCAAATAGGCTATTATCTTCAGTAATTTTCCATCCAAGTTGTTAGACCCCAGTGGCTTGTCATTGTTGATAGACAACAATAATTATTTTCACCTCTTCCATGCTCACTTTACAGAATTCAAAATTACAATTCTTGTCTTTCATAATTTGGTCAGATATACTTTATAGCGTTTGTTGCTGGCCTGTCATGCCTAAGTTTGCATTAATTTTTTTTTTAATAAAGGAAACTCGATTCAACAAGATGGAATAATGTGTCCTTGAACAAAGGGGGGTCAAAATTGAAAGTAACAGTCAGTATCTGGTGTGGCCACCAGCTGCATTAAGTACTGCAGTGCATCTCCTCTTCATAGACTGCACCAGATTTGCCAGTTCTTGCTATGAGATGTTACCAAACTCTTCCACCAAGGCACCTGCAAGTTCCCGGACATTTCTGGGGGGAATGACCCTATCCCTCACTCTCCGATCCAACAGGTTCCAGATGTGCTCAATGGGATTGAGATCCGGGCTCTTCGCTGGCCATGGCAGAACACTGACATTCCTGTCTTGCAGGAAATCACGCATAGAACGAGCAGTATGGCTGGTGGCATTGTCATGCTGGCGGGTCATGTCAGGATGAGCCTGCAGGAAGGGTACCACATGAGGGAGGAGGATGTCTTCCCTGTAATACACAGCGTAGAGATTGCATGCAATGACAACAAGCTCAGTCCGATGATGCTGTGAACCAGCGCCCCAGACCATGACGGACCCTCCACCTCCAAATTGTTCCCGCTCCAGAGTATAGGCCTCGGTGTAACGCTCATTCCTTCGATGATAAACGCGAATCCGACCATCACCCCTGGTGAGACAAAACCGTGACTCGTCAGTGAAGAGCACTTTTTGCCTGTCCTGTCTGGTCCAGCGACGGTGGGTTTGCGCCCATGGGCGACGTTGTTGCCGATGATGTCTTGTGAGGACCTGCCTTATACAACAGGCCTACAAGCCCTCAGTCCAGCCTCTCTTAGCCAATTGCGGACAATCTGAGCACTGATGGAGGGATTGTGCGTTCCTGGTATAACTCGGGCAGTTGTTGTTGCCATCACACCTGCGGGACGGGTACAGGAGGTTCAGATGTACCGATCCTGTGCAGGTGCTTGTTGCATGTGGTCTGCCACTGCGAGGACGATCAGCTGTCCGTCCTGTCTCCCTGTAGCACAGTCTTAGGCGTCTCACAGTACGGACATTGCAATTTATTTTCCTGGCCACATCTGCAGTCCTCATGCCTCCTTGCAGCATGCCTAAGGCACATTCACGCAGATGAGCAGGTACCCTGGGCATCTTTCTTTTGCTGTTTTTCAGTTAGTAGAAAGGCCTCTTTTTTTGTCCTAAGTTTTCATAACTGTGACCTTAATTACTACCGTCTGTAAGCTGTTAGTGTCTTAACGACCGTTCCACAGGTGCTTGGTCATTAATTGTTTATGGTTCATTGATCAAGCATGGGAAACGGTGTTTAAACCCTTTACAATGAAGAAGTTATTTAGATTTTTACGAATTATCTTTGAAAGACAGTGTCCTGAAAAAGGGACGTTTCTTTTTTTGCTGAGTTTATTTGGCAATATCAGTCGTTTTTGTAATGAATGAGCCATCTGATTCAATGAATGATGAAGCTGAGTTTGCCATTTTTTCCAAAATTTCATTTAAGGTGCTCCAAAGCTTCGATCAAAATGTGGCTTAGGTGGTGGGTGTGGCAAGGGTGTGGCCATGGCCAATGATGAGGTCACCAGCCAGAATTTTTAGAGGCCCTCCGGTTGACCGCAGTGACACAATTTTTCTGTTTTAAAGCTATTTTCCTGCAATTCTACACATTTGGCCATGGCTTATGGGCATTTCCATCTAAAAGGACCCATGAGCATCAACATGTGAAGTTCATAGGAGCATTGGATGTCAAATGGGTGTCAAATGATAGCTGAGTCTATATAGTTTTGGGAAATGGAAAAACACTCTTGAACCATTTTCCATCTTAAAAATTAGGCATAATTAAAAGCTTTGATTTCTGGATAAACAGATGGAAAATGGGTCTTAGAAAACATCTACCAGAAAAAGCCTTGAAAGTTATCAAAAATACATCAAAATACAAAAATGTTGTCCTAAAGAAGAACCCTGCCAACTAATATCAACACTTTTATATTTAGTTTTGGAGAAATTGTTTACCTTCTGTAAGTTTAAGAAATATTGCCTTGCAATTCCGTTACCAAAAACCCACATATCTTTAGGATATTTTCTAATTTCTCTTCCTCATGAGGGAGGATAATGTAAACAAAAGTAACAAGGAATGGTAGACCTACCAATTAGTTATAGTGATTTTACTGAAACCAATTTTGTTTATGAATTATTAAGTGATCCAAACTCGTAATTCCATTACGTAATTGGTAACGGACATACCCAAAAAATCTGTAACGGATTAACTGCAACTGAATTGGCTACAATGGGAAATCATAACAGTCACAAACCATAGTTGGGTCACATGCTACAGTCCTCCCTTTCAGTTGCATACTGTTATGTTCAGCGCACTACTCTTTTCTTTGTCTTTCTGTTTGTATAACCAAGAATGTTAAAACAGCCTGTCTGGACAACCCCTCTCTTCTCTCTCTCTCTGCTTATCTCTCACTGTCCAGTTAATGTCACCTGTCCCAGGTCTTTCTGACACCTACTCATGAGCCCCCTCTCTTTCTGTAATTATGTTACCGTAAGTGTAAATCCACTTCACTTAGTCTAGTTAAATAACCAAAATAAATGTTTTCAAACTGTAGCTGACACCCTACTCTTTCAGCAGACATCTTTGAATCTTAATTCAGAGCAGATATTTAAGAATTTTTGGAAAATGTTGTTGCATGAAAACTTGAAGGCGATTTTAAAGTAATTCTGCACAGTTATTCCACCAATTTAGTTTTTGTGAACTAAGTGCATAGAGTTGTATGGTTTGTTAAACTTTGAAATCAATGGTTTTGGTTTGGCATACATTTTAAAGTGAAAACAGAGTCAAAGCGTAATTCTGTTACAGTGGAATAGTCCTTATGCTATCTGAGTGATTCAAACATTATAACAAAATCAATGGGGGCCCTATGCCATGACAAAAATACTCCTTAATGTATAGTTTTTTTAAATTTGAGATTCTTCCCGACTGTCTAGCTATTATTTGGGTGATTGTTAGTTCTCAAAGATGATCTTATTAAAAATATGTAGGTCCATTACCTTTTCTACATGGTTTTAGTCATTTTAAGTTTACACAAGTTTCAGTTTTTCCATCCCCAAAAACATTTTTTCTTTTTTCTTTACTTCCCAAAACTTTTCTATGCAGAAAAACCCCTGTTCATGACTTCTGGTTTAATTCCAATCGGCTGCGTTTAGGCAGCCCAATTCTGATCTACTTTTTTACTAACTAACTGGTCTTTTGACAAATCTGAATAAGATCTGATGTGAAAAGATCTAATGTGATTGGTCAAAAGACCCGTTAGTGGAAACAAATATCAGAATTGGGCTGCTTGTGTAAACGCAGCCCTTTAGGCACAGACCTTGGCTCAGCTTGAACCCTTGGGTGGAAATGCAAAACGGACAATAAGATCAGCATCTCTACAGGCAACTTTATCATGCTTTGTGTTTACCCTTGATAATTGGGTTAGTATATGCATACATTTTTCAACATAGGGATGGAACAATTTTAGATGAAATGTTCAATGAACCAATCAATCAACTACCTCTGCGTTGATGTTGACTCCGTGGTTGCAGAGCACCCTGAGGCAGGCCTCGGCCCGGTGCTGCATGGACATCATGGCCATCTCAAACTTGGTGCGTGGCTTGGGCCAGGAGGCCAGGATGGTGGGCCAGTGGGTGATCACCAGGTGCAGGGCGTTGCGCCCTCGCTGGTCCCTGAAGGTCGCAAGGAGGACATGGGAGAAATGGTCTTGTCAGAATGGTTTTGTTTTGTTGGTGGTGATTCTTTTTTTCACATAAAGGAGATTATGGAGACTTGTGGTGCCACTTCCAAATACTGGCATTACTCATAGAGCTTTTTTCATGTTTTAGGACATTTTGAATGGTCATGCTGAAGTTTAGGGGTGTAACTCAATAATCTAATGTTGCTTACTTATACAGAGCAGTATTATCATTTGAAAGCTCTAATATGGTCATCCCTTTTCAGTGTATGACTTAAACCAGTGGAACCTGTTCATATAGTGATACCTGATCTCCGGGTCTGCCCCGGCAGAGAGAAGGCTCTCAAGGCTCTTCACTCTCCTGTAAGATGCAGCCAGGTGGAGGGGGAGAATTGCTAAGCCCTGTAGGCAATGAGCGAGAGAGAACTTGTTTAAAGACTTAGAAAAACATGTTAGGAATGCTAAATGTTTGTTACCGAACGGGCTGGGGGACACCTGGAGGTCAGAGCCCCCAGATAGCATATTAACATGTCATACGCATGGCAAAATGTGTAGAATTGCAGGAAATTAGCTTTAAAACTACACAATTTTCTCTCCGTCTCATGGCAAAATGTGTAAAATTACAGGAAATTTGCTGAAAAACAGCACAATTTTCTCTCATTGTCATGGCAAAATGTGAAAAATAGCACAAGATAAGATATAAGATAATATAAGATAAGCTATAAAACAGCACATTTTTACAATTTCCGAAAATGTGCTTTTAAAACAGCAAAAGTATCTCTCAGCTTCATGCCAAAATTTGTAGAATAGCATAAAACGTACAATTTTTCTCTCTGCATCATAGTAAAATGTGTTGGATTGCAATGAAGTTTGCTGTTCCCTAACTTGTTATGTATTGTATTTTATGTATGTTGTATGCAAAATAGATTTTGCGATGGATATTTGAACGAGAGGGATAGCTGGGCCCAAAATCTGTATTCTCCAGCAGGTGGCTGTTTTTTTTTCTCTCTCACAAAGCGAGGAGTTTTTGAATGGAGGTCAATGAGTGTCGAATTTGGTTAACAAAAAGTTGCCAGGATGGCTTATTTGATCGAATATAAATTTCGGAATGCGTAACTTGTTACGAGTGTAGAGATAGATATAAGTAGGCCACTTGACATCCTGGCAACATTTAGAAAACACTTTATGTCGGTGTTGTGCCTGTTGTTCACACGCGTATCTGCCCTCTCATTGGCGAGAATGGCCCCACTTGAGTATTTAAACAGTATAATGGATAATCTGTGAGTAAACTAAATAACATGGCTATTACGCATGCTCAATAGTTTTGGAGGTCTGGGAGTTTTGGGTTAATAACTCCAGATTGCATGAAATCTTTTGTACCATACCGTTAAGAGAATACCATGTCTGAATTTTTTATTGTGGGGTTTACCTTTAAAAGGATTTCATGAAGAAGTCCCGTTGTTCTTAAATCGATGTAAAAGTTGGACCCCCGTTTTTGGGTAAAATCGTTAATACGCGCCAGGTCTTCTATCAAGATCGCATCATATAATTCAGCATCTGAAAAGTTGACGTTCGTATCCATACCCCATAGCTAGAAGATCAAGGTCCTACTAAAGTGTACGTTCGCTTTGCTCTACATTATTGAAAACGTTTTAAGGCTCTTTGTAAATGTCAGTTATCGTGAAATGCTGGTTATCAGCCTCAACATTAGCCTTTGAGCAAACAGTAAATTACATCGCTGTACTCTTGTCAGTGCTCTGATGTTTTTTCTCAAGAAGGCAGTAATAAGCACGTTTGGAAACGTCATCATTCTGCATCGCTGGTGACAGCTGTCGATATGATTGATGTTGGTGCCTCACCTATGGCTGATTTCACTGACGAAAATAACCTGTATGTATTATTACGCTTAGGCATATCCTACCTGAGCTATTTCATGATAATAATAATAAGGACTTTATTTGTTAAAAAAAAAAAAAAAACAACGCATAGACGCTCCATAAATTCTTACTCCAATTGATAGTTATTCCCTGTAAACGATGTACAACTTTTTGAGGGGCCTATATATTTAGGCTAGCGAAAATGGCATGTTTTTCAACACTTAACGTTACCTGTCTTTGAAGTGTAGAAAAAACAGTACAGTATTTCCAAATCTGAACAGGCTCATTGACAGGATGAGATCTTAAAAGCTTGATAATACTAGACACATCTCCTTTGACTATTGCTTCGTGAATTTTAAACTGCAAATGATCAAATTCACCGGGGACTCCATCGCTGAATCTGATTTTCTTATTAAGCTGTAGTTTATAATGCATGCAATAGGGACTAAGGCATGGTTTGTTACTAATATTACCCATTTTAAATAAAAAATGTAAGTTAAAAAATATACTAAAGCAATAACGTGGCCTAGAGGTAATGACAAAATAGAATTAATTACGCATTGTATAAAATAATCCCTGTTTTAGAATCTCCTGTAGCATTATGACCTCACAGACAACATAAAAATGGGATATTATGTGAATATTTTACATTTAGTATGATTTTGATTTACAGCCCAGGAATATTTTCCTGCGTGGACATAACTGCCATGTGAGGATTGGAGACTTTGGACTGGCTTTCAGGGATAACATGATGGATGACAAGGAAAAACCACCCTCCACCTCACAGAACACTGGTGAAAAACTGAATTAATCTATTTTTCTAATCTGTCTCTATCACCACAAGCTCAATGGTTGTTACAATATATATATATATGTAAACAGTTAACATCTCAGAGATGTATACAATGTATCAAAGTAGATCCATTGTACGCTTTTGTCCATGTGTAGTTCTTGAAATCACCAGAAGATGGTGATATGGGTTTGTGTAACTAAATCCCTTTTAGGGCATAGCACTGATCTTGACCCACACATTTCCCCTGGCTAGCTCTGGTCCTGTGCGTGTTCTTGATATGCTTGAAATCTTTCTGCAGGTTCCTCTCATACCGCTGGAGTGGGGACATTTGTTTACGCAGCACCTGAACAACTGGAGGGTTCCCACTATGATTCAAATGTGAGTCATCTCCATAATGTCAGAAATATATACACTACTGTTCAAAAGTTTGGGGTCACTTAGAAATGTCCTTGTTTTTGAAAGGAAAGCTAATTTTTTGTCCATTAAAATAACATCAATTGATCAGAAATACAGTGTAGACATTGTTAATGTTGTAAATGACTATTGTAGCAGGAAACGGCTGATTTTTTATGGAATATCTACATAGGCGTACAGAGGCCCATTATCAGCAACCATCACTCCTGTGTTCCAATGGCACGTTGTGTTAGCTAATCCAAGTTTATAATTTTAAAAGGCTAATTGATGATTAGAAAAACCTTTTGCAATTATGTTAGCACAGCTGAAAACTGTTGTTCTGATTAAAGACGCACTAAACTGGCCTTTAGACGAGTTGAGTATCTGGAGCATCAGCATTTGCTGGGTTCGATTACAGGCTCAGAATAGCCAGAAACAAAGACCTTTCTATTGAAACTCGTCAGTCTACTCTTGTTCTGCGAAATGAAGGCTATTCCATGCGAGAAATTGCCAAGAAACTGAAGATCTCATACAACTTGCTCTAACCAGAATAGAAAGAGGAGTGGGAGGCCCCCGGTGCACAACTGAGCAAGAGGACAAGTACAGTGGGGCAAAAAAGTATTTATATCAGCCACCGATTGTGCAAGTTCTCCCACTTAAAAAGATGAGAGAGGCCTGTAATTTTCATCATAGGTACACTTCAACTATGACAGACAAAATTAGGAAAGAAAATCCAGAAAATCACATTGTAGGATTTTTTATGAATTTATTTGCAAATTATGGTGGAAAATAAGTATTGTACATATTCTTTAACCCCTTACACTGTGTATAAGACAGTAGTTTTGGAATTGTTAGTTAGATTACTTGTTGGTTATCACTGCATTGTCGGAACTAGAAGCACAAGCATTTCGCTACACTCGCATTAACATCTGCTAACCATGTGTATGTGACAAATACATTTCGATTTGATTTGATTTGATTCATTAATTGTTTATGCTTCATTGAACAAGCTTGGAAAACAGTGTTTAAACCCTTTACAATGTTGTTTCTACTGTAAAAGGGACGTTTCTTTTTTTGCTGAGTTTATATATATATATATATTTCTTATTATTATGATATTTATATATTTTTTTGTTATGTTATTTTTTGTATTTTACTAGGCAAGTCAGTTAAGAACAAATTATTGTTTACAATGATGGCCTACCCTGGCCAAACCCGGACAACGCTGGTCCATTTGTGCGCCGCACTATGGGACTACGAATCATGGCCAGATGGAATACAGCCTGGATTCCAACCAGGGTCTGTAGTGATGCCTTTAGCACTGAGATGCAGTGCCTTAGACCGCTGCGCTACTCGGGAGCCCTAAAGATAACAGCACACAGGGCAAGAAGGTAGAGACAACAATGCATCACGCTAAGTAGCCACAAAAAATCAAATCAAATCAAATTTTATTTGTCACATACACATGGTTAGCAGATGTTAAATGCGAGTGTAGCGAAATGCTTGTGCTTCTAGTTCCGACAATGCAGTGATAACCAACAAGTAATCTAACTAACAATTCCAAAACTACTGTCTTGTACACAGTGTAAGGGGATAAGGAACATGTACATAAGGATATATGAATGAGTGATGGTACAGAGCAGCATACAGTAGATGGTATCGAGTACAGTATATACATATGAGATGAGTGTGTAGACAAAGTAAACAAAGTGGCATAGTTAAAGTGGCTAGTGATACATGTGTTACATAAGGATGCAGTCGATGATGTAGAGTACAGTATATACATATGCATATGAGATGAATAATGTAGGGTAAGTAACATTATATAAGGTAGCATTGTTTAAAGTGGCTAGTGATATATTTACATAATTTCCCATCAATTCCCATTATTAAAATGGCTGGAGTTGGGTCAGTGTCAATGACAGTGTGTTGGCAGCAGCCACTCAATGTTAGTGGTGGCTGTTTAACAGTCTGATGGCCTTGAGATAGAAGCTGTTTTTCAGTCTCTCGGTCCCAGCTTTGATGCACCTGTACTGACCTCGCCTTCTGGATGATAGCGGGGTGAACAGGCAGTGGTTCGGGTGGTTGATGTCCTTGATGATCTTTATGGCCTTCCTGTAACAACGGGTGGTGTAGGTGTCCTGGAGGGCAGGTAGTTTGCCCCCGGTGATGCGTTGTGCAGTCCTCACTACCCTCTGGAGAGCCTTACGGTTGAGGGCGGAGCAGTTGCCGTACCAGGCGGTGATACAGCCCGCCAGGATGCTCTCGATTGTGCATCTGTAGAAGTTTGTGAGTGCTTTTGGTGACAAGCCGAATTTCTTCAGCCTCCTGAGGTTGAATAGGCGCTGCTGCGCCTTCTTCACGACGCTGTCAGTGTGAGTGGACCAATTCAGTTTGTCTGTGATGTGTATGCCGAGGAACTTAAAACTAGCTACCCTCTCCACTACTGTTCCATCGATGTGGATAGGGGGGTGTTCCCTCTGCTGTTTCCTGAAGTCCACAATCATCTCCTTAGTTTTGTTGACGTTGAGTGTGAGGTGTCCAATCAGTGTCCATGATTGAGTCTTTGAATGAAGAGATAAAACGGTCCAGTTTGAGTGTTTTTTTGCAGCTCGTTCCAGTCGCTAGCTGCAGAGACCTTTTAACAGAATGTCACTGGCAGAACAGGTGTTGTATGAGGTGGATGAGGGCTGCATTAGACATCTCTGATAGAGGGGAGTATAAATAAGCATCAACCAGTGGGTCTTGCGACGGGTATACAGAGATGACCCGTTTACAGAGGAGTATAGAGTGCAGTGATGTGTCCTGCAAGGAGCATTGGTGGCAAATCTGATGGCCGAATGATAAAGATGATCTAGCCACTCGAGAGACACACAAAAATGATTGGGCACAATCAGTGTGACTTTTCTACATAAAACAAACTTATTGAATTGTAATGATGATAATATAACATTTTTATTTATAAAGTAATTGATACACAGTAAATCTAAATATTTGTCTCACTATGCCTTTTCTTCTCCAATGCAGTCAGACATGTACAGTATAGGAGTGGTGGCCCAGGAGCTGTTACAGCCCTTTGGGACAGAGATGGAGCGTGTTCAGACACTAGGGGACCTCCTTGAGGGGAAGGTCCCAGACTCCTCCTCCCAGCGCTGGCCTGTCCTGGCCAAGTACATCACACTGCTGACCAGCTGAGACCCCACTCTAAGACCCAGCGCCACACAGCTGCTGCAGAGCGAGCTGTTCAGCAGCAAAGACATGGTATGGATAACTAGGCTGGCTGGGAATGAGACTGATTGTTTAAAGTTTTATTAATCATATGTACAGGATACACATAGTATACGCCGTTGAATGAAATGGTTACTTGCAGGTTCCTTCTTGACAATGCAACAACAATAAGAAATAATAAAAGATAAGAATACAAACGTCAAGTAAACGGCTCAGTAGAATAGAATAAACATTTTAGCATAAGTTATGAACAACAATATAAAAGCAACATGTGACAATTTAAAATATTTTTCTGAGTTACAGTTCATATAAGGAAATCAGTCAATTGAAATAGTTTTATTTGGCCTGGGCCTGCCTGAGAGGGCATAGGCCCATCCACTTGGGAGCCAGTCCCAGCCAATCAGAATACGTTTTTCCCACAAAACAGCTTTATTACAGAGAGAAATACTCATCCGCAAAACATGAGATGGCATTGGGTTGTGTGACAAAACTGCACAATTTAGTGGCCTTTCATTGTCCCAAGCACAAGGTGCACCTGTGTAATGATCATGCTGTTTAATCAGCTTCTTGATATGCCACACCTGACAGGTGAAGGGATTATCTTGACAAAGGATAAAATGCTCACTAAAAGGGATGTAAACAAATTAAGTTAGTGCAAAAAACTTGTGAGAAATAAGCTTTTTGTGTATATGGAACATTTCTGCAATCCTTTATTTCGGCTCATGAAACATGGGACCAGCACTTTACATGTTCCGTTTATATCTTGGTTCAGTGTTTAATATGGGAAAGCACAATTTATTGTCCAATATTTACACGTGTCAGAAAGTGGGGATTGGGGGGCAAGTGTTTAAATTGTGCAGTATTAGCAATAGAAAATAAAAGTATTGTAGCAGCAATTGTGATGTGTGTGGGAGTGAGTGAGTGCATGTGTGCTAAGGTGCAAGTGGTTTGTCCAGTTCAAGTGTTTATCAGTTTGATGGCTTGCAGATAGAAACTAGCCTACCATTACACTTTACACTGAGCTGCTGTAATGGTTATATAAGACACAACGGAGCTGGCACAGGAAATGGGTCGGAAAACGCACCTCAATGCAGAAATGTTATCTTTATCCAAACTTATACATCGAGAAGATTGAAATACCTCTAGTTTACTGTCCCTTCTGTCCTCATGCTAGCATTGCGTTAAACAACAAAGAAGCTGATTGCCATTCCAGAATGACTGCAGTGGCTACTGCTCGCTAGCATGAGGACGAAAGGGACAGTTTTCTGGGAAAACGAGCAGTGTTTCAATCTTCTCAATGTATCAGTTTGGATTAAGGTAAAATTTGGAGTACAGTGGCATTTTCCGACCAATATCTCGAGTCGGCTCCACTGTGTCTTAATCTAATAATGATGGAGTTCAGATCCTGGTGTAACTCAGTGTAAAAAAGCATAATGGTCATTTGGAATCTTGTGGCTAAGATATAAACTTTCTCTGAGACAGTTGGTAGCTGTCCTCATGCCCCAATACTGTCTGCCCGACCATTAGGGATTGAACAGCTCATGACTGGGGTGTATGTGTTTGATGTACTTGTTGAATTTCTGCTTGCCATAATATTTTACACTGCTATTGTAAAAGCTCAAACACATATGATCCAAATGCTAGTAGCATCGCTTGGCTATAATGGTTTGACCTGTGTCACTTTCAGCCACATGTTTAATCTGGTGCCAACTACTGACAGTAAATATCAGGAGAAGAGTGTTACACATTGGAGATGTTTGATCTGTGATACCAATGTCCCTCTTCTCCTTACAGGTTATCCATGGCTTGCAGACAAGGGTTAAAGAGCAGGAATATGAGATAGTTCAACTCAGGAGACAGATCAGTCAGCTACAGACTTAGAGCATGAAGCAAGCATCCCATTCCACGGACAGGACCTGACGTCAACCATCTCTGCCCATCTTCAAATATTCGACCCCTTTACCTTACCAAATGTGAATAATTTGGTGCAAATGGTTGAATGTGTGTGGTCTCTCTGCCTGGATGTAACAATGTGACTAGAAATTAAAATTGTAGAATAAATCATTTAATTTACACTTATCTGAGAGTCTGCAGACATTGTATCTAGTCAAGAATCATTTACATATTTTGTGGTTGTGATTAACATACTCATATGATGAAGGTAATCAAGCCAATAAGACTGGGTTGTTTGTTTGACCACCCTTTAATTTGAGATAATTAAGACACTCACTCCTGTTAATTATTGTTATGCATGCCTCAGACAGTCATGAATCATCTGGGAGTAGTTGTATACGCTTTGCTTTCGAAGTAAACAGGCATAGCACACACACCTACGGATTGAAAACGAACCAAATATAATGTATGTATACAAACTCCCCATCAGCTGTGTTTAAAAATATATAGTATAAAGACAAGTTGAGCACGGTATTCACGATACAAAGGTCCGACGTGTACGTGCTTTCTACGACTCATATGAACACGTTCCACGCGGAGCCTAAGCGAATCAAGAGTTGCCTTTCTTCGGTAGTACCCGGATTTGCCCGTGGGGAAAATAGCTACGTCATTGTTCACCGACGGACTACCCCGCTTGAAATAAGAAATGGACCTACACGAATAATACATTTGTGAAAAAATACAGGTAAGGGTATTTCTGTTGTATTAAATACTGAACATTTTAGTTATATATTCGATGAATTCTAAACAATTTAACCTATTGGGTTTTGCTGTAGTTGGCTTACACCGGGCGGCTCACTGAGTGTCATGTCGGAGGCAAGCGTTCAACCACCAGTGAATTTTAAATCTCGAGCCCCTCCTTTTAGAATGTAGTTAGCCTAGCAGCTACATTGCTAGCCATATTTTCCGTTTAGATAAACCTGGGAAGGCTAACGTGTTTCGGGGTTCTTGTCTCCAGGTTAATCACGGAACCGTATATAAACACCACATTTATTGTTTTACAACTGAAAAGGCCAGCTAGCTAGCATTGTAACTAGCCACTAGCACAATGCTCATCGCCGTAGCATGTCTCGGCAGTATTAACTACGTTTCACCGTTACCATGGCGTTTGTGGTTACCATGCACTCACACCTCCGATTTAGACAGTCTTTGCTTGTTAATAAGAAATACATTGTTTACTTTCCGAACACTTGTTTACAAAAACACGGTAAGTAAGTTTGAAATTATTTTCTGATCTCCTTTTGAATTGCGTGTTTAGAGGCCTATCTCGTTAAAGCCTCAACCAGCCAGACTGCCAGGCAGAGGTGGGAGGGAACAGTTGTCGTAAACGTGCGTGTGTAAAAAGTAATGCCATTAATGGCTGGTTAGCTAGGTAACATTATTTGTTTGAAACAGCCACTTAAATCCAACGAATACTACTTTTATTTAAGTGCTTAATCGATGTAAATGTGTTTGTGTGATTTTAATAATCTGGGGAAATTGCGTCTCTAATTGGTAGTACTATTTTAGCTAGCTATTAGCTTTCTATGTGGTAATGTTAGTTAGCTTCTTGCACAGGCAGCTGGCTGTGCGGATGGTGATGCTTGAAATGCTGGTTGAATCATAGGAACCTCCAGAGAAAGCCAATGTATTAGCTAATTGGCTAGCTAAGTCTCCGCTCTTCTGATTTGGTTGACGTTAGTGGGATCCTTGGGATGTACTCCAAACCTTAATAACCGTAAAGCTGCATTATATAACTTTTGAGTCTACTCCACCAAATTTACAAAGAAGTGTTAGTAATAGCTCTGTCATTCTCATTGAAGCGGTTCGATCGTTTCTTTGCACTATTTCTATGCTTCCCTTGAGTTTCGTTTTTGCCTCTTTACTTTTGGTTTTGTACACAAGTTTCAGCAGAAAATATTTCATGTTTAAATAGTACAATTATTCTCGACACCCCTCAAACAGAACTCTGGACCTCGAAGCTTTTCAGTTGTTGCCCTCTAATCAGGAACTGATTTAGACCTGGAACACCAGGTGTGTGCATCACTGTTGACGTTGAGACTGGTATTTTGCGGGTACTATTTATTTAAGCTGCCAGTTGAGGTGTCGGTTTCTCAAACTAGACACTCTAATGTACTTGTCCTCTTGCTCAGTTGTGCACCGGGGGCCTCCCACTCCTCTTTCTATTCTGGTTAGAGACCGTTTGCGTTTTTCTGTGAAGGGAGTAGTACACAGCGTTGTATGAGATCTTCAATTTCTTGGCAACTTCTCGCATGGAATAGCCTTCATTTCTCAGAACGAGAATAGACTGTTTCAGAAAAAAAATGTATTTGTTTCTGGCCATTTTGAACCTGTAATCAAACCCATAAATGTGTCTTCCACATTTTACTCAACCCCTCTGAATCAGAGAGGTGCGGGGGGGGGGCTGCCTTGTGGGTCAACTGCCTTGCTCAAGGCAGAACTACAGATTCTTACCTTGTCAGCTCGGGGATTTGATCCAGCAACCTTTCGTTTGCTGTCCCAAAGCTCTAACCGCTAGGCTACCTGCCTAGTTCACTCAAGAAAAATCTTCAAACTGTACGCAGTGCCTTCAACCTGGTTTAGGTTATCAGTCAACCCTACCGGGGTATTTACAAATAGCACAGGAATAAAATCACTAGACATATTTAAGAAATTGCTTATTCCAGTTACTAATAAGCAAGCACCCATTATGAAAATGACAAAAAATTGTTAATTCCCCGTGGATTGATGAGGAATTGAAAAAAATTTATGGTTGAGAGGGGGTCGATGCAAAAGGAATTGCAAATAAGTCTGGCTGCACAGATGACTGGCAAACGTGTACTGTATATTGAGAAGTCGTGATTAACCTCTTGCCACGCAGGCGTCCCATCTAGACATCTGGAAATGCAAATGCGCTACGCTAAATGCTAATAGTACTAGTTAAAACTTAAACGTTCATTAAAATACACATGCAGGGTATTGAATTAAAGCTACACTCGTTGTGAATCCAGGCAACAAGTCATATTTTTAAAATGCTTTTCGGCGAAAGCATGAGAAGCTATTATCTGATAGCATGTAACACCCCAAAAGACCCGCAGGGGACGTAAAACAAAAAAATTAGCATAGTCGTCACTACACAAACCGCACAAATAAAATATAAAACATTCATTACCTTTGACCATCTTCTTTGTTGGCACTCCTAGATGTCCCATAATCACTATTGGGTCTTTTTTTCTATTAAATCGGTCCATATATAGCCTAGATATCGATCTATGAAGACTGTGATAAACGAAAAAAAATAGCGTCTAATAACGTAACGTCATTTTTTTTTTAATTAAAAAAAGTTGACGATGAACTTTCACAAAACACTTCGAAATACTTTTGTAATGCAACTTTAGGTATTAGTACACGTTAATAAGCGATCAAATTGATCACGAGGCGACGTATATTCTATATGGGGTACGTCTGGAAATAATGTCCGGGTAAATCTCAACCAAAATATCCGGTCGGAGACCTGAACAAATGGCTTGTCTCTTCTTCGTTTGACCAAGAAACAAAGCCTAGGCAAATGACAAGACTGTTGACATCGTGTGGAAGCTGTAGGTATTGCAACCTCAGCCCCATTTTAATGTGGTTCGCCTTTAACAATGGGTTGATGTGGCGGATGGATATATTTTTCCATTTTCAGTGATCAGATTTTCCTGCGCTTTTCGATGAAACACACGTTCTGTTATAGTCACAGCTGTGATTTAACCAGTTTTATAAACGTCTAAGTGTTTTCTATCCACACATACTAATCATATGCATATACTATATTCCTGGCATGAGCAGCAGGGCGCTGAAATGTTGCGCGATTTTTAACAGAATGTTCAAAAAAGTAGGGGGTAGGAGTAACAGGTTAAACTAAACATACAAAAATACAATCTAGAAAGAATGATATTTTTGGAGTTCCTTAAATGAAATTTTATGTAAAATGGTGAACTCTGCTCCATCCGTCATTGAATCAGATGGCTCATTCATCACAAAACCCATTGATATTGCCAACTACTTTAATGATTTTTTCATTGGCAGGATTAGCAAACTTTGGCATGACATGCCAACAGACTCTGAATCTACACATTAGAGGTCGACCGATTAATCTGCTTGGACAATTTTTAATTGGGGACGATTTCAAGTTTTTATAATCTTTAATCGACATTTTTGAATGCCCGATTTCATTGCATTCCACGAGGAACTGCGTGGCAGGCTTGACCACCTGTTACGCGAGTGCAGCAAGGAGCCACGGTAAGTTGCTAGCCAGCATTAATCTTATCTTATAAAAAAACAATCTTAACCATCACTAGTTAACTACACATGGTTGTTGATATTTCTAGGTTAACTAGCTTGTCCTGTGTTGCATATAATACATGTGGTGCCTGTTAATTTATCATCAAATCACAGCCTACTTCGCCAAACGGGGGATGATTGAAAAAAAAAAAAGTCATTTGTGGAAAAAAGGACAATCGCTGCATGAATGTACCTAACCATAAACATCAATGCCTTTCTTAAGGTTGCCGCCCGTTAGATAAAATACGGAACAGTTCCGTATTTTAGTGAAAGAATAAACATTTCTGTTTTCGAAATTATAGTTTCTGGATTTTACCATATTAATGACCAACGGCTTGTATTTCTGTTGTGTTTATAATTAAGTCTATGGTTTTATGGAGCAGTCCGACTGAGCGGTGGTAGGCATCAGCAGGCTCGTAAGCATTCATTCAAACTTTACTGCATTTGCCAGGAGCTCTTAAATCAAATCAAATCCAATTTTATTTATATAGCCCTTCGTACATCAGCTGATATCTCAAAGTGCTGTACAGAAACCCAGCCTAAAACCCCAAACAGCAAGCAATGCAGGTGTAGAAGCACGGTGGCTAGGAAAAACTCCCTAGAAAGGCCAAAACCTAGGAAGAAACCTAGAGAGGAACCAGGCTATGTGGGGTGGCCAGTCCTCTTCTGGCTGTGCCGGGTGGAGATTATAACAGAACATGGCCAAGATGTTCAAATGTTCATAAATGACCAGCATGGTCGAATAATAACAAGGCAGAACAGTTGAAACTGGAGCAGCAGCACAGTCAGGTGGACTGGGGACAGCAAGGAGTCATCATATCAGGTCGTCCTGGGGCTCAGGTCCTCCGAGAGAGAGAAAGAAAGAGATAATTAGAGAGAGCATATGTGGGGTGGCCAATCCTCTTCTGGCTGTGCCGGGTGGAGATTATAACAGAACATGGCCAAGATGTTCAAATGTTCATAAATGACCAGCATGGTCAAATAATAGTAAGGCAGAACAGTTGAAACTGGAGCAGCAGCATGGCCAGGTGGACTGGGGACAGCAAGGAGTCATCATGTCAGGTAGTCCTGGGGCATGGTCCTAGGGCTCAGGTCCTCCGAGGGAGAGAATTAGAGAATGCACACTTAGATTCACACAGGACACCGAATAGGACAGGAGAAGTACTCCAGATATAACAAACTGACCCTAGCCCCCCGACACAAACTACTGCAGCATAAATACTGGAGGCTGAGACAGGAGGGGTCAGGAGACACTGTGGCCCCATCCGAGGACACCCCCGGACAGGGCCAAATAGGAAGGATATAACCCCACCCACTTTGCCAAAGCACAGCCCCCACACCACTAGAGGGATATCTTCAACCACCAACTTACCATCCTGAGACAAGGCTGAGTATAGCCCACAAAGATCTCCGCCACTGCACACCCCAAGGGGGGGGGTGGGGGGGGGGCCAACCCGAACAGGATGACCACAACAGTGAATCAACCCACTCAGGTGACGCACCCCCTGCAGGGACGGCATGAGAGAGCCCCAGTAAGCCAGTGACTCAGCCCCTGTAATAGGGTTAGAGGCAGAGAATCCCAGTGGAAAGAGGGGAACTGGCCAGGCAGAGACAGCAAGGGCGGTTCGTTGCTCCAGAGCCTTTCCGTTCACCTTCCCACTCCTGGGCCAGACTACACTCAATCATATGACCCACTACTCTTAGCAATGCTTGCTTCACAGCGTGGTTTATGACTTCAAGTTTATCAACTCCCGAGATTAGGCTGGCAATACTAAAGTGCCTATTAGAACATCCAATAGTCAAAGGTATATGAAATACAAATGGTATGGAGAGAAATAGTTGACGAGTCATAATTCCTATAATAACTACAGCCTAAAACAAAAAAAAAGAAGCCCATACCGATTAAAAAAAAAAAAAAATGTATTTGTAATAATGACAAAACAATACATCAATAAAATCATTTTAGCCTCAAATAAATAATGAAACATGTTCAATTTGGTTTAAATAATGCAAAAACAAAGTGTTGGAGAAGAAAGTAAAAGTGCAATATGTGCTATGTAAGAAAGCTGAAGTTCCTTGCTGAGAACATATGAAAGCTGGGGGTTCCTTTTAACATGAGTCTCCAATATTCCCAGGTAAGAAGTTTTGGGTTGTAGTTATAATAGGAATTATAGGACTATTTCTCCCTATACCATTTGTATTTCATATACCTTTGACTATTGAATGTTCTTATAGGCACTTTAGTATTGCCAGTGTAACAGTATAGCTTCCTTAACTCTCCTTGCTCCTAACTGGGCTCGAACCAGGAACACAACAACAACAGCCACCCTCGAAGCAGCGTTACCCATGCAGAGCAAGGGGAACAACTACTCCAAGTCTCAGCGAGTGGCGTTTGAAACGCTATTAGTGCGCACCCCGCTAACTAGCTAGCCATTTCACATCACATCTTTACACCAGCCTAATCTCAGGAGTTGATAGGCTTGAAGTCATAAACAGCAGAGCTGCTGGCAAAATGCACGAAAGTTCTGTTTGAATGAATGCTTATGAGCCTGCTGGTGCCTATCATCACTCAGACTGCTCTATGAAGTCCTAGACTTAATTATAACATAATTACACACAGAAATGCGAGCCGTAGGTCATTAATATGGTAGAATCTGGAAACTCATCTCGAAAACAAGACGTTTATTCTTTCAGTGAAATACGGGACCGTTACGTATTTTATCTAACGAGTGGCATCTATCAGTCTACATATTCCTGTTACATTGCACAACCTTCAATGTTATGTCATAATTACTTAAAATTCTGGCAAATTAGATCGCAATGAGCCAGGCGGCCCAAAATGTTGCGTATATCCTGACTCTGCATGCAATGAACGCAAGAGAAGTGACGCAATTTCACCTGGTTAATATTGCCTGCTAACCTGGATTTATTTTAGCTAAATATGCAGGGTTAAAAATATATACTTCTGTGTATTGATTTTAAGAAAGGCATTGATGTTTATGGTTAGGTACACGTTGGAGCAACGACAGTCCTTTTTCACGAATGAGCACTGCATCGATTATATGCAACGCAGGACACGCTAGATAAACTAGTGATATCATCAACCATGTGTAGTTATAACTTGTGATTGATTAAGTTTAATGCTAGCTAGCAACTTACCCTGGCTTCTTACTGCATTCGCGTAACAGGCCGGCTCCTCGTGAGGCAGGTGGTTAGAGCATTGGACTAGTTAACCGTAAGGTTGCAAGATTGAATCCCTGACCTGACAAGGTAAAAATCTGTTGTTCTCCCCCTGAACAAGGCATTTAACCCACAGTTCCTAGGCCATCATTGAAAATAATCATGTGTTCTTAACTGACTTGCCTAGTTAAATAAAGATTAAATAAATGTGTAAAAAAAAAAAAAGATAAGAAAATCGGCAAAATTCGGTGTCCAAAATTACCAATTTCCGATTGTTATGAAAACTTGAAATTCGGCCCTAATTAATCGGCTATTCCGATTAATAAGTCAACCTCTAATCTGGACCCTCTCTTTCTAAAATTATTGTTGCAACCCCTATTACTAGCCTGTTCAACCTCTTTCATATCGTCTGAGATCTCCAAAGACCCTTCTTCAAAGGGGGAGACACTCTAGACCCAAACTGTTACAGACCTATATCTATCCTACCCTGCCTTTTCTAGGGTCTTCGAAAGCCAAGTTAAACATCACTGACCATTTCGAATCCACCGTACTTTCTCCGCTATGCAATCTGGTTTCAGAGCTGGTCATGGGTGCACCTCAGCCACACTCAAGGTCCTAAAAGTTATCATAACTGCCATTGATAAAAAACAATACTGTGCAGCTGTATTCATCGACATGGCCAAGGCTTTCGACTCTGTCAATCACCACATTCTTATTGGCAGACTCAACAGCCTTAATTTCTCAAATGACTGCATTGCCTGGTTCACCAACTACTTCTCAGACAGAGTTCAGTGTGTCAAATCGGAGGGCCTGTTGTCTGGACCTCTGGCATTCTCTATGGGGTGCCACAGGGATCAATTCTCAGGCAGACTCTTTTCTCTGTATACATCAATGATGTCGCTTTTGCTGCTGGTGATTCTCTGATCCAACTCTACGCAGACGACACCATTCTGTATACTTCTGGCCCTTCTTTGGACACTGTGTTAACAACCCTCCAGGCAAGCTTCAATGCCATACAACTCTCCTTCCATGGCTTCCAACTGCTCTTAAATGCAGTAAAACTAAATGCATGCTAGCATCACTATTCTGGACGGTTCTGACTTAGAATATGTGGACAACTACAAATACCTAGGTGTCTGGTAAGACTGTAAACTCTCCTTCCAACTCTCCTTCCAGACTCTCATGGCTCCAGGTCATCTAAGTCTTTGCTAGGTAAAGCCCCGCCTTATCTCAGCTCACTGGTCACCAAAGCAGCACCCACCTGTAGCACGCGCTCCAGCAGGTATATTAAACTGGTCATCCCCAAAGCCAATTCCAGTTGACTCCAACGTGGCGCTATGTGACTTATTCTGAGCGCCGTCTCAGGTTATTGCATGGTTTTATTTTTCCGTCGTTTAAAAAAAAAATCTGACACAGCGGTTGCATTAAGGAGAGGTATATCTATAGTTCCATGTGTATAACTTGTATTATCATCTACATTTATGATGAGTATTTCTGTTGAATCGATGTGGCTATGCAAAATCACTGGATGTTTTTGGAACTAGTGAATGTAACGCACCAATGTAAACTCAGATTTTTTAAATATGAACTTTTTCAAACACAACATACATGTATTGTGTAACATTAAGTCCTATGATTGTCATCTGATGAAGATTATCAAAGGTTAGTGATTAATTTTATCTCTCTCTGTGCTTTTTTTTCTCTCTCTCTTTGGCTGGAAAAATTGGCTGTGTGTTTCTGTGAGTTGTTGGTGACCTAACATAATCGTTTGTGGTGCTTTCCCCGTAAATCCTATTTGAAATCGGACACTGTGGTGGGATTAACAACAAGACTACCTTGAAAAAGATATGATACATGTATGTTTGAGGAATTTTAATTATGAGATTTCTGTTCTTCTGAATTTGGTGCCCTGTACTTTCACTGGTTGTTGTCATATCGCTCCCGGGATTGCAGCCATAAGAAGTTTTTTTATATATTTTTTTATTCTCGAATGATCTGGCACTGCGTAAAGCCTGGGTATCTATTTATGCTGGTGACTCAACATTATATACACTACATGACCAAAAGTATGTGAACACCTGTTCATCAAACATCTCATTCTAAAATCATGGCCATTAATATGGCGTTGGATGCCCCCCTCTGTTACTATAACAGTTTTCCACTAGATGTTGGAACATTGCTGTGGGGACTTGCTTCCATTCAGCCACAAGCATTAGTGAGGTCGGGCACTGATGTTGGGCAATTAGGCATGGCTCACAGTCATTGTTCCAATACATCCCAAAGGTGTTCGATGTGGTTTTGGTCAGGGCTCTGTGCAGAACAGTCAAGTTCTTCCATACTAAACTCGACAAACCATTTCTGTATGGTTAATGTACACAGAGTTAACATCAATGACATGCATGTCAATCTCTCTTGGCTTAAAGTAGAGGAGTGACTTCATCACTATTTGTCTTTTGTGAGAGGTATTGAAATGTTGACAGCACCGAGCTGTCTGTTCAAACGACTAGCACACAGGTCCGATGGCTACCCATGTATAACCCACAAGACATGCCACCAGGGGTCTCTTCACAGTTTCCAATTCCAGAACACACTCCGGGAAACGCACAGTACTACACAGAGCCATGATAACTACATGTAACTCTATTCCACATCAAGTAACTCATGCAAGCAGTAAAATCGAATTAACAAAACAACAAACTACACCTTATGGAACAACGCACACTGAAGAGAGACACTTAATCTAGCACTCTATACACACACGCACACATTTTAAAATTGTTGTATGGTGGTATTACACATTTTGTGCTGTAATGATATATTATTTTGTTTCATTTGTAGTTATTTTTGTGCCTTAATGTGTATGCACCCCAGGAATAGTAGCTGCTGCCTTGGCAATTACATGTTCTGTTTAGAGGCAAATTGTCTCTGTTTACACACAGGTGTTCAGAGGCATATCTAATTAGCTCAGGCAATCGACTGTCTTCCTTCTGTTTTCATTAAAACAAGCGCTGTAACATGGCAGTGTGGGAACCATATCAAGGTGTATAGTGATTTATCCTTTTTACGATTTCTTGCGGATATGAAAGATGTGTTCCTTTATGCTTCCAAAACCATACCGCAAGCTAAGCGCTGCATGTTGAGTAAGCATTGGGGCTCTTAGTATCTTCTGACCGGGTGTGTTTTGCTATCGTCAATAGGCAATGAAGGTAGTTAGTGTCTGAATGTCTTACCATAACCCTTACCATAACATTTTTACATTTCCACGTCAATGAGGACATCCAGCTGACGTCACTTAAGGATCTCAGATAGCAAGGACCCTTCTGATTTCAGGTTAAGATGGTGGATAAATTGTCTTACTCGGGCCGTTTACAATTGAAAAAAATTATAACAGTTCTGGTCTGCTTATGGGGTGGCTCTCCCATAGGCACCAATACCAAAGATATTGTGCCATTGCGATAGCAGCCGGGTCTGGTTAGTTCATTGACTAACCAGAAAAAATGAGGGAGTGGGAAGCCGAGCTTCCTCTATAGTCTCTGGTTTCATTTTGGTGATTGTTCCTGTATGTCATTACTACTATCTACAATGTTGTTCATTTGACTTCAGTTTTAGCTAGCTAATAACATAATCAATCACTACTACTGACTTGTAGTGATATAATTTTGTGTAATTTTAGTAAAGTTTTGTGTGTCAATGTATCTACTAGCTATACCAGTATGTCCCAGATGCAACTCAAACGCTGAGTCCCTACACCCTATACACTTGTGGTAGTTGTAAAGGTTCTAATTAGTTGCAATATGATGAAACTTCCACCTAACCTATCAGGACAAGGTGGAGCTATTTCAATATTGTTTGCACTTGTCAAATGTTCTCAGATCTCCACTGGAGCATAGGAGTCCATTTGGGATTTCGCCCTAGTCCCTGGAGTAAATGCAGTTAACTTTGTTGTAATAAAATATTACAACAAACTTGCAGTCAGTAAACGTATCACTAAAATCTGACTTTAAAGGGAGCTCTGTGTCACATGTAAATTCAATGCAAACCATAAGCAGAGCATGCCTTTGGGGCTACTCCACTGTCTGCAGAACTCCTCCTTTTCCCTCAGAGGCTACTTTTGCTTTTATATCCCACGGCCGTGGTGTTGTCTACATGACTTATGACCCATTTACACCACCAGACAGACCACCTGCTGGTAATTTAGTGGGTCAATCCTGTTAGATGCTCTGTGTGATTGGTGCTACCTACGCACTGAAATCCTACCCGGCATATCTAACAATATCAGTTGATTTATTTAGGCACTGGAAACCTGTTAGTCACATTGTGACATGATGATATTACAGACAATCTGCTGTTGCTGTGCAGGTTCTTAGAATACGACAACATACAATTCCGTATAGTGCAGTGAATTCTGCACAATCTGCATCTTCAAGTAGGATGGTAGTACTGAACCATTAGATTGTCAGGAAATAATGTGAGTTTGAAATAGGATGCTTTTGGGTGGTTTAGGGTCTGTTTCTGTAAAGGTCTTTCATCCTCTAGCCACAGAGCTAGTCTTCAAGACCAATTTTTGTCACAGACAACTCCGTTCACAGTTCTCCCAACTAAGCATAGGTTAGCTGTAGTATCTAAAGAAACAGCATTATCTAACTTCCTCTGTATTTATTTGTTTTTGTCTAACAGCAATGAACAATGACCATAGTTGACAGATCTTCAGAGAAATCTGACCACGAGTCAGTCGGGTGCAAGCGCTCCGGATCGCTGACCTTCCCCGGCGGCGACGGGAACGGGATGGACGGCGGGTGCTCCAGCTGGGGGGCGGGGGGTCCCTCATCCTCCGACACCCCCAGGGTGAAGATCGGGGGCTGCATGGGCCCAACCCCTGGAGCCACTGTCTACAGCAGCAGTGCTGTCATCACCGCAGACAGGCCCAAGGAGCAAGGTGAGGAGGGTTGATGTGCTCAATTCTGAAGTCTTTAGACGCTAACAGATAGGGATGGGGCGTCGGACGCATGAGCACCAATGTGAAGTTCATAGCAGCATATCAAATTGGGTGTCAAATGAAGACCAAGTCTATATTTTTGGGGAAATGAAGGCATTGCTGCATCTTTCAACCATTTTCCACCTTAAAAATTAGGCATAAGTAAAGGCTTTGATTTCTGGATAAACAGATGGAAAAGGGGTCTTAGTTTTTCTGGTAGATGTTTTCTATCATAAATCCATCCAAACACAATGTTGACAAACTAATGTCAACAATTGTATTTAGTAATTGAAATTGTTTACCTTCTGTAAGTTTAAGAAATATTGCTTTGTGGGTTTTTGGAAACAGAATTACATCTTTAAAGGTGCTACACAATATATTTTTTTTTAATTGTTGCATTGTAATTTCAGAAAATGTCATATATATATATATATATATATATATTCCACTATTAGTGATATATATATATATTCCACTATTAGTGATATATATATATATATTCCACTATTAGTGATATATATATATATATATATATATATTCCACTATTAGTGAGATGCTAGTGTTTCACAGTAATACTTACCCACCAGTTTTGTGATTGGCTGGGATATCCGCCTATTGATTTCTCCCGTCGGAATGGCATCTGTCAAACTGGGAAAGCTGTTTTAGTGTTTGCAGAGGTTGCATGGCCTGTATCCAGTGCGCGCTTTATGCACATGTACAAAACATTAGGAATACCTTCCTAATATTGAGTTTAGAGGTCGGCCGACTAATCGGAGTGGCCGATTTTAATTAGGGCCTATTTTCAAGTTTTCATAACCGGAAATCTGTATTTTTGGACACCGATTTTGCCTCTTAAAAAATATCTTTTTAACTAGGCACATCAGTTAAGAACACATTCTTATTTTCAATGACGGCCTAGGAACGGTGGATTAACTGCCTTGTTCAGGGGCAGAACGACAGATTTTCACCGTGTCAGCTCGGGGGATTCAATCTTGCAACCTTACAGTTAACTAGTCCAACGCAATAACGACCGTTGCACTCCACAAGGAGACTGCCTGTTACGCGAATGCAGTAAGTCAAGGTAAGTTGCTAGCTAGCATTAAATTTATCTTAAAAAAACAATCATAATCACTAGTTAACTACACATGGTTGATATTACTAGATATTATCTAGCGTGTCCTGCGTTGCGTATAATCTGACTGAGCATACTTAGATAATTGTATCTGACTGCGCGGTGGTAGGCAGAAGCAGGTGTGTAAGCATTCATTCAAACAGCACTTTCGTGCTTTTCTGCCAGCAGTTCTTCATGTGCGTCAAGCATTGCGCTGTTTATGACTTCAAGCCTGTCAACTCCCGAGATGAGGCTGGTGTAACCGAAGTGAAATGGCTGGCTAGTTCGCGCGCGCTAATAGCGTTTCAAACGCCACTCGCTCTGAGTCTTGGGGTGGTTGTTTCCCTTGCTCTGAATGGGTAACGCTGCTTTGAGGGTGGCTTTTGTCGTTGTGTTCCTGGTTTGAGCCCAGGGAGGAGCGAGGAGAGGGACGGAAGCTATACTGTTACACTGGCAATACTAAAGTGCCTATAAGAACATCATATAGTCAAAGGTTAATGAAATAGTCCTATAATCCTATAATAACTACAACCGAAAACTTCTTACCTGGGAATATTGAAGACTCATGTTAAAAGGAACCACCAGCTTTCATATGTTCTCATGTTCTGAGCAAGGAACTTCAGCTTTCTTACATAGCACATATTGCACTTTTACTTCTCCAACACTTTGTTTTTGCATTATTTAAACCAAATTGAACATGTTTCATTGTTTATTTGAGGCTAAATTGATTTTATTGATGTATTATACTAAGGTAAAATAAGTGTTCATTCAGTATTGTTGTAATTGTCTTTATTACAAATAGTTGTTTTAATAAAAAAAAAAAAAAATCGGCCGATTTAATCGGTATCGGCTTTTTTGGTCCTCCAGTAATCGGTCGGCCTCTAATTGAGTCGCATCCCCCCCTTTACCCTCAGAACATCCTCTATTCATTGGGGCATTGATTCTACACGGTGTCGAATGCGATCCATAGGCATGCTGGCCCATCTTGACTCCAATATATCTATAGTTGTCAAGTTGGCTTTGTGTCTTTTGGGTGGTGGACCATTCTTGATACACACGGGAAAACTGTTGAGCATGAAAAACCCAGCAGCGTTGAAGTTCTTGACACAAACCGGTGCACCTGGCACGTACTACCATATCCCTTTCAAAGGCATTTAAATATTTTGTCCTGCCTAATTACCCTCTGAATGGCACACATACACAATCGTTGTCTCGAGGCTTAAAAATCTTTTTTAAACCTATCTGGTATAAGAGTACCACCTCGACAACAGCCAGTGAAATTGCAGGGTGCCAAATTCAAAACACAAATCCAATAATTAAAATTTTGAAGATCAACTTCTTGTAAATCCAACCAGTGTCCGATTTCAAAAAGGCTTTACTGTGAAAGCACACCTTGTTAGGTCAGCACCAAGTCACAGAAAACCATACAGCCATTTTCCAGCCAAGGAGAGGGTTCACAAGTCAGAAATAGCGATTAAATGAATCACTAACCTTTGATCTTCATCAGATGGCACTCATAGGACTTCATGTTACACAATACATGTTCGATAATGTCCCTCTTTATGACAAAAAGCCTCCTTTTTGTTTGCGTGTTTTTGTCCAGTAATCCGAATGCTCAAGGCATGTGCACTAAGTCCAGACAAAAAGTACAATAAAGGTTAGAAACATGCCAACCTTACGGTTGTTCGGTTGTTTTTGTCATAAATAATATTTAAACCGGACAAAAGCTTTGTCAATAGAAAAAGAGAAACAAGAAAGGTGAGTTCCCGATCAGGCGCATGGCTGATGTCTGGAAATTTCCACTGGCCACATGTAGAAGAAGACAGAGCTTGTGAACTGGGACCTAAGTCTTTGTATGGTGGATAGGCTTTCAATAGAAAAACAACCTTTCCAAATAATAGTACTTCCTGGTTGGATATTCCTCAGGTTTTCGCCTGCCATATCAGTTCTGTTATACTCGGACATTATTTTAACAGTTTTGGAGACTTTAGTGTTTTCTATCCAAATCTACTAATTATATGCATATCCTATCTTCTGGGCCTAAGGCGGGTTAATATGGACACACGTTTCATCCAAAATTCCGAATGCTGCCCCCTACCCTAGTGAGGTTAACCTGTCTCTTCCCCTTTATCTGCACTGATTTGAAGTGGAAGCCTAGCGGTGAAGAGCGTTGGGCCAGGTCGCTGGTTCGACTCATCGAGCCAACTAGGTGAAAAATGTCGATGTGCCCTTGAGCAAGGCACACAACCCTAATTGCGCCTGTGAGTCGCACTGGATAAGAGCATCTGGCGCAGTGGTTAAGGGCGTTGTACTGCAGCGCCAGCTGTGCCATCAGAGACTCTGGGTTCGCGCCCAGGCTCTGTTGTAACCGGCCGCGACCGGAAGGTCCGTGGGGCGACGCACAATTGGCCTAGCGTCGTCCGGGTTAGGGAGGGCTTGGTCGGTAGGGATGTCCTTGTCAGTGCGCGCTAACCAAGGTTGCCAGGTGTTTCCTCTGACACATTGGTGCGGCTGGCTTCCGGGTTGGATGCGCGCTGTGTTAAGAAGCAGTGCACCTAGGTTGGGTTGTGTATCGGAGGACGCATGACTTTCAACCTTCGTCTCTCCCAAGCCCGTACGGGAGTTGTAGCGATGAGACAAGATAGTAGCTACTACAACAATTGGACACCACGAAATTGGTTTAACAAGCTACATCAATAAGGGATCGTAGCCTTTAGGGACCTGGTCAGTCTGTTGTGGAAAGTACAGGTGTCCTTAATGTTTTGTACACTTGGATGTGACCAGCTTTTTGCCTGTTTCACTAGGTCGCTTTCTTTGCAGTGTCTTTACAGCGAAGGGAAAGGGTTGCCTAGCAGTGTGCGTGCCCACTCCACCAGTGGTGTGGTGGCTTCTTGGGCATTGTTCAGGGGCATGATGATTGGCGATATCTGTGCTGCAGCGAGTTGGTGTTCTGTTTTGAGGTTTTATTGCTTGGATGTAACTGTTCCCAGTGTGGCAGCGTACAGGTTGTGCATTTATCTGAGTTACCACAATTCCCTGTGGGTTTGGAACTTGGGGTGCAGCAGTGCATAAAGCGCGCATCAGCAAGGTTACCACAGTTTCCTGTGGGTTTGAGCCTTGGCAGCGCGCGAGTGAAAGGTTTTAGCCTCTGCTTGCCCTGGTTCATTGACTATAGTCAATGCTATGCAGTGCGTGTGTGCTCTTTTACAAAGTCACGACAGGTGTTCTGTTTTGTACTTGCGGTTACTTGTATGCGTTCTGACATTTTCAGGCTTGCACAGTAAGTATTGTTCTTGGAACCTTTTTTGGTCTATGGACTTGAGCTGCAGTGGCAGCGTGTCAGTATCCATAGCCAAATTACAGCAGGTTTTGGTTACCGATATGAGACTCGACAGTTCAGGCCTCATGAGGCTCTCTGACAGTTCAGGCTTCTCAGATAAGTATTAGGGGAAAGGGTTGTCTTCTGTAAACCCTTTTTGGTGCCTGTGGAACTTGTGTGTGCTTGGGCTGCTGAGGGCCTCCTAGTTTTTGGTACCCTCTGAGCAGGCTTGGGGTGTGATTCTAAGTCCCCATAGTATGTTATACTGAGTGACCGACTGAAAGGGAATATACAGTTGTGAAAATAACTACTGTTCCCTGAAGGAGGGACCGAGGTATAACATATGTTGGCCCTATGCCGTCAGGCATAGGAGTGGAACTGATTGCAAGTCCTAGTATTATAGCCAGGACGGCAGGGCTTCCGAGGGTGTGCTTGGCATTCATTGGCTTGTTGAATGTGGTTTCTTCTTTTTTTCAGGTGAATGTGATTGGCCGTTGACTCTCCATACTATTTTATACCTCGTTCCCTCCTTCAGTGAACAGTAGTTATATTCATAGCTGTACATTTGTTAAACTTTCAAATCAATGTTTGTGGTTTGGCATACATTTTAAAGTAAAAAAAAACAGTCAAAGCGTAATTCCATTACTGTGGTATTGCCCAGTATCTTTGGTTGCAGGGCTCCAAATGCATAAAATTACAGAAGGAAAGGACCGTAATTCATTGGAAAATAGTCTTGAAAAATGTAATTCATGCCCGATTGTAATGAATGAAATCTTTCAAGACTATATTCCAAACAGGGAGTGCTGAGTTGAGTAGTGGTTTCCCAGATCTCTTCTCATAAGTGACTGCCTTAACCGGTTCCCCTACATGTTTCTATTATACTGGCCCAGTTATGTAACCATATTGCGGTTTTGAGGGGTGTAAATAGCCTGATGTACCCTGAACAATAGATCCTATGGCACCACATGTTATGTCAGTAAACCAGAAACACAGCATATTTCTGCTGTCCCCACCCACCCATCAAATATGCCTAGCTTTCAATTCAAATAAATTGATTGTCAATTTGAAAGTGCCTTCAAGTTGGAAGCAGTAAAAAAAAATGTATTCCCACTGATTTATCTACCAGGCAATGCTGTATTTCATTATTGCAACAAGAAAATAAGACATCTGTGATTTGAGGCTGCTTTCACACAGTTGTGCAATCTGGAAGACATTTGTAATATGTATTTTACCGTTGGTTTCCCTTTCCCCTCCGCAGTGGTGCTGACCAGTGGGGACGGCATCGCCTTGCCCCAGAAGGTGCTGTTCCCGGCCGAGCGGCTCAGCCTAAAGTGGAACCAGGTCAACCGCATTGGATCAGGTCTCCAGAACCTGGGCAATACCTGCTTCCTCAACTCGGCTCTGCAGTGTCTCACCTACACTGCTCCCCTCAGTAACTACATGCTGTCCCGGGAGCACTCTAAAACGTGTATGTAGATAATAGAACCAGGGGCTCTTTTGTTTATATTACATTTTCATAATGCAATGCAGGCGAAGGTTAGAAAGAGAAACATAAGTAATATTTAGACAAAGAAGAGCGGCTTCAAATCGATCAAAGTGTATGTTGATTCTTTGCCTAAAGGCCCAGTGCAGTCAAGTTTTTCCTGTGTTTTATATACATTTCCACACTATGTACTTGGAATAATACTGTGAAATTACGATAATGCTCTGTTTGAAAAGACTGCCTGAAATTTGATGTACTTTTGACCTGCCTAGTGACATAACCAGGTGGTAAATTAGTTAAAAGACCAATAAGAAAGAGTTCTAAACCGCTCTGCCAATAACAGCTAGTTTTCAGTTTCCCCTACGCACTAAGACCACTCCCAGACAGACCTAGCAAAAATCTTGCTTGAGAAATCGCTTTTTGCTAAAACACTTTCTTTTTTTGAACCATTTTAATTGAAAACACAGTAAGATACTGGCTGCATTAAACCTTTAATGCCTATTTACCCGATTGACCGCCTCTGTGTTGATGTTCAGGTCATGAGCCTGGATTCTGTATGATGTGCACCATGCAGAATCACATCACCCAGGTCTTTGCCAACTCTGGGAACGTCATCAAGCCGATCGGAGTCCTCAATGAGCTCAAACGTGAGTAGTATTTACTTTGGAATCAGAGGGGGAAAGACTTTCGCACAATGTGGATAGGAATTAGTCTTTGTGCAAACGTGTTGAAAGCCATTACAGCTAACCAACCTGTCAGCAAAAATTGTTTTCCATACAAAAATGGAAGGAGAGTTGAGACTGCATCACAGGTGTATAATTCTGGGAAACCTGGTCAGCAAAATTAGTTTTCCTCCTGAAAATATAGAGTTGATTCTGTAATTTTTGGAGGGAAAACTGACAGTGTCAAAGTCTAATTTATTATGTTGCTTCTTCACCTGTCTATACCTCTGTCACACCTGTGCAGGGATTGCAAAGCATTTCCGTTTTGGTAGCCAAGAGGACGCCCATGAGTTCCTGCGGTACACAGTGGATGCTATGCAAAAGTCCTGCCTGCCCGGAAGCAAGTAGGTGTTACACTGAAACTCACATCTCATCTGACCCACATTCACATTTCACTTACAGCACAGAGTGAGACATGATTAATAAATCATGTTTCAGTGACCATCTTCTATACACTAGGGACCCTTAACTGTCTTTAGAATGCCTTCCTCCTATGTAGAGTGGAGAGCTATTCTGCCCTCCATCAGGTTGCCTCTACTCTCTGGAATTACTTTTGCTCTATTTCTTCTGCTGTCTTCCTCCTCAAAGGGCTAGGACGGTGTGTCCCAATGAGAAATTAAATGAAGGCTATCTTGATTTAAATGATCCTGTGTGTACACATAGCCAGCAATTTCCCTTGAAGCTATTGGGAGTCGCTGATTGGCATCTTTAATGGTTTGACGTTTCCTTTTTCAACAGATTGGACAGGCAAACACAGGCAACCAGTTTCATCCATCAAGTCTTTGGAGGGTATCTAAGGTCCAGAGGTAGGCTTATTAGTGCTAGCTTGAAAAAAAATATATATAAATGGTACCAGTCAAACGTTTGGACACCTACTCATTCAAGTATTTTTCTTTATTTTTACTCTTTTCTACATTGTAGAATAATAGTGAAGACATCAAAACTATGAAATAACACATGAAATCATGAAGTAACCAAAAAAGTCCAAATGTATTTTATACTTGAGATTCTTCAAAGTTGCCACCCTTTACCTTGATGATAGCTTTGCACACTATTGGCATTCTCTCAACAAGCTTCATGAGGTAGTCACCTGGAATGCATTTCAATTAACAGGTGTGCCTTGTTAATTTGTGGAATTTCTTTCCTTAATGTGTTTGAGCCAATCAGTTATGTTGTGACAAGGTAGGGGTTGTATACAGAAGATGGCCCTATTTGGTAAAATACCAAGTCCATATTATGGCAAGAACAGCTTAAATAAGAAAAGAGAAACTACAGTCCATCATTACTTTAAGACATGAAGGTCAGTCAATGTGGAACATTTCAAGAAATGTTTAAGTTTCTTCAAGTGAAATCACAAACACCATCAATCATTATGATGAAACTGGCTCTCATGAGGTCCGCCACACAAAAGGAAGACCCAGTTACCTCTGCTGCAGAGGACAAGTTAATTTTCGTAACCAGCCTCAGAAGTCAAATATAAAATATTTTTTGATTTGTTTAACACTTTTTTTTTGGTTACTACATGATTCTATATGTGTTATTTCATAGTTTTGATGTCTTCATTATTATTCTACAATGTATGAAATAGTAAAAATAAAGAAAAACCCTTGAATGAGTAGTTGTGTCCAAACTTTTGACTGGGACTTTGTGTATGTGATATATATGATGCAGATACAAGCATTGCTTGCTCTTTGCGGTATTAGACCAGGTATCTGTAAAGAAACTTTATAAAATATATTGTATTGATATACTTTCTCTGTGTGTGCTGCGGGACACCATTAGAACTTTTTGAAGAGGCAATTATAATTAGATGACTGTCATAGTTGTTAATAGGTACGATATTATCTAATAATTGTCTACGCTGTCTTTTTACAGTAAAATGTTTAAACTGCAAAGCAGTCTCTGACACGTTTGACCCTTATTTGGATGTCGCTTTGGAAATCAAGGTAACAGTGAAGTACCTTTTTCATGGTGTACAGTGAGGAAACCTGTCAAACCTCTTTCTAAGAATACATTATTGACACGTGTCACCCATGTTACCTTTCAGACTGCTCCCAGTATCACCAAAGCACTGGAGCAGTTTGTTAAGCCTGAGCAGCTAGATGGAGAGAATGCCTACAAATGCACTAAGTGAGTATATCTGTATTCATTTATTGTTAGTCTCCGCATAGTGCTGCCTAAACCAGTGTTATTGCAACCTTGTGAACTGCGTTTTTAGTTTCATTGGTTTTTATAACTGTTCCAACTGTGTGTGCAGGTGTAAGAAGATGGTTCCAGCCTCTAAGAGATTCACCATCCACCGCAGCTCCAATGTGCTCACCATCTCACTGAAGCGCTTCGCCAACTACAACGGGGGCAAGATCGCTAAGGTAAGTTCAGAGTACGTTATTAGTAACAGAAACATTAACATGGACCACTTCTTTTAAGAACTGTTTTACCGGTCACATTTTTACTGAAATCTTTAATTGGGGAGATATCATCTCACATGGCCTTGCTCTCTCTCCCCTAGGACGTGAGGTATCCTGAGTGCCTGGACCTGCGTCCCTTCATGTCTCAGTCCCACGGGGAGCCCCAGGTCTATGTGCTCTACGCTGTCCTGGTGCACTCTGGCTTCAGTTGCCACGCTGGACACTACTACTGCTACGTCAAGGTAAGCCCCAACATGGACGCAAAACCACTGTTAAGACTGCTCCTAAACACACTCCAATCAATCAATGAGAGAGACTGCTTACAACCTCCAAGCGAATAAGCCTTTTACGACTTCTATGTCAGCCTGATGTATTTGATTACATATGTCTTCTACAGGGGGTTATGGTTACTATGGTGTCCGTGTGACGTACTGTATGTTTGTGGGATGCATGTCTATAATTTCTCTCCTTCTCCCCCCACTTTCTCTCAGGCTAGCAACGGCCAGTGGCACCAGATGAATGACTCCTCTGTATCAGTCAGTGACATCAGATCAGTCCTCAACCAGCAGGCGTACGTCCTCTTCTATATCAGGTGAGTAGCTAGCTCCCATTCACCTTTTGTTTGAATGATGAAAAATATATCTGAGCGTTGAAGCATTACGTGTGTTTCTAAAATGAAGTCTGTTTGACGATGCAATAGTCCTGTGCAGGATTTCCCTTTTAGTGGTTGTTTCTCATCTGTGATGGGTGCTGCCTGTTCTTGCCACCAGGTCACCTGATCTGAAGAACGGAGGGGACTGCAACCACATGAGTCAGCCCCCTGGACAGTCGTCCCCCCGCCCCATCCTCACACCCCGGGTCAACATTGGGCCACGACACACCAACACTTGCTTCATAGGACCACAGCTGCCCCCACACATGGCCAAGGTACAGCCTCAACACACACTAGCCTCTGCAGAATCTTCTGTTCAAAAGCAACGTGTAATAACTGTCTTTTTTCCCCCCAGAACACCTTTCACAATGGGAACGGCTCCCTAAGGGACTTCCCCTCTGGCTCTAAGCCCAGCAGTGGGAGCAGCAGCATGGGCAAGACTAGCTATGGCCTGCTCTCCTCTTCTTCTTCTTCCTCTTCCTCTCATTCTCTAAGCTGTCCTACAGGTATCCCTGACACTGCCAAGCGCCAGAAGCTCTCCTTCTTCATCGGTCAGGGCAAACAGATCCGCCCCTCATCATCCTCTTACGCCCAGCCGTCCTCCTGTTCTTCGTCACAGACTACCTCAGACATGTCCGCGCCGCGGGCTCCTTGCATAAACGGTACACCCTCCGTTAACGGAAACGGTCATGGAGCCTCATTCCTGGTGCCGTATAGCCAGGAGTCATCGGAGGAGTCTGACCAGGAGGGAGGCAGCGGTCTGGAGAAGGGCACAACCAAGCCTCACGTTAACGGGAGGAAGGGAGGGCCCGTCCCCAAAGTGCTGGCCCTCAAGCCCAACGGCATCATTAACGGCCAGGCCACCATGCACCATAACGGGTCTGGGACAAATGGCTCCTCCAAACTCAGCCAGATCGGACATCAGAATGGACACCACAAAGTTAATGGCATCAAACACCCGGAGAAGGTACTTCAGTCGAGACACACACACATATTTAAATACTTTACTTGAATCCACACATCACATTACATTTTCAGAATCTTCACACACACAAGCAGCTGTGTATTATCTGTGTTGTTGTTGTACAGGTCAACGGTCATGTACTGTCTCCTGGGTTGGGTCCCAACATTTCTAATGGGGTGGAGTCTCACCACAGTGGCCCAAGGTGAGTGTATCGCCTCGTGTACACCGGTTGCATCAAACTGTTCCGGCAGAAGTCTGTTTATTTGATTGTGAGGCTGCGACTCCTCTGCCGGACTAGGTTGTGGTGCGTGGCACTGCGTGCAGTGTGCCACATGCGTTGGTTTGCCGTGCAATGTGTAGCATGATACTTTTTGTTGTGATGCGGTGCATGGATTGTGAAGACTACGTGAGATGTACCATACAGCAATAACCTGTGTGCACGCAGCAATAGATTGTTTTACCTATTTTGTTTTATCAGATTCTCTCATGATCATTTTGATGTACAGTAATTGATGTATTTTTCTACAGCAAAGAGGTGTATAGTGCCATCCCCAGCCAGGACAGCCCGTCTCAGAGCCTCCACAGTGCCGACAGAGATAGCCACCTCTCCCCAACCCCAGAGAAAAGGACAACAACTCACTCTGACCCCCTCCCTCACCACCCACCATCAACCACTGCTAACCCGCCATCCTCATTGGCCGATGTTGGCACTAAGCCACCTACTGACACCATGAGGGAATCCAGCTCCACCTCCAACCCTGGGGCCTTACCCCTCCAGCCCACCCCCCACTCCCTCAGAACCCTAGTCTCTCCAGCCTTCTCCCAGCCCCTCTCTGGACCAGGCCTGGGGACCACAGAAGGCCTCGGCGCACCACACAGCAGATCTGGGGAGGACGTCAGGGAGACTGAGAACAGCCCAGCAGCAGGGCTGGATGGACGGCTGGACGGCAAGCCCAGCTCCAGAGAGGGAAGAGACCGGATGTATTCTTCTGATCGGGATAAGGGGAGAGACCGACTATATTCTTCGGACCGCGATAAGGATGGAGACCGGCTGTACTCTTCTGACCGGGATAAAGACGGAGAAAGGAATGGGTACCACCGTGACATGAGCCGTGAACGCAACTGGGACCGTGACTCAGACCGCTATCGACACCGGCGGGACCACAGAGATCGAGAACACCACCGAGACCGAGAACACCACCGGTCGTACCGTGATCGCTCGGCCAGCCGGGACAGACACTGGGAGTCAGAGCGTCGCTGGGAGAGGAACGCCTACCACCCCAGGGACAGGGACCGCTGCCACCACCACTACCACAGACCCAGAGAGAACAGGGAGAGGGACAGGAGGGAGCACAGCCTCCCCCACAGAGAGGAGCCTCACGGACGCTCCAGGTGGAGGGGGGAGAGGGGTGAACGTAAGGACAGAGGTGATGGTAAGAGGGGTTACTACCCTTCACAGGAGGAGACCCCCCTGCCCACCCCACTAAGCTCCAACACCAAACCCAGTCAGCCCCCCACTAGCCCAGACCTCTCCCCAGCCAGACCAGCTCTGGAGAAACGACCCGATCCTCTGAGAGAGGACAGCGTTGAGGAGCGTCGGGCCAAGAAACACAAGAAGAGCAAGAAGAAGAAGTCCAAGGACAAAGCTAGGCGTCGAGAGAATGGGTAAGGCAGTCGTATTTTTTTTCTACGTGTATTTTATTACGTCCACAGTAATAGATAAGGTGCCAGAGAAATTCATTCAGTTACTTTAACCCTGACCTGCGTGTTCTTTCTTCAAGGACCTCTGATGTGGATTCCTCTGACAGGGCTGCCGATGGCAGCAGGTCCTCCAAACACAAGAAGAAGAAGAAGAAGAGGAGGCACGACACTGACATGGAGGACGAGAAGTCCCGCTCTACCCAGAGTTCCGAGGGGCACCGTGACCCCAACGCCCCCCGGGAGAGTCGCAGGGCGAGCAGCAGTGACGAGGAGAGGGCGAGCAGGAAGCGACGTTACCAGGACGATGATGGCTCTGACAATAGCTACCCCGAGAAACACCATCGCTCCGATGACGACGACAACAAAGACCGCTTCTTCTCTCGCAATATATCGCCAACAGCCACCTCTCACAACGCATCGCACCACCACCTCAACGGGCACACAGGTAAGAAATGAGCTGATTTTAGAAACCATACAATGGTTTTGGTATATCAGGTCCACTAGTATTTTTCAGTTTGTAACTGTTCAATAATCTTGACCGCAATATGTTTTTTCTCTTGTAGGTAATGGCTTCAGTCGACCCAATGGAAACTCCCACGGATGTTCTACCAATGGACTGTACAATGAATGACATTAGATTTTCTCTGTTTGACCAGAGAAACAGAACAATGTAAGTGTCTTACTTTTACGTCGGTCTTACTCAGAGAATCTCTATGCTTGACTGTGTGCTTATGTGTAGAAACAGTAGCCATTTTCTTATCTTCTTGATTGTCCAGATACTGTAATGGGTCTGTATGCAAACGTAACACATCTCTCTCCCATTGCAGACTTGGAATGCTGTAAAAATCAACCTTTATGGAAAAGTGAAATGCAACAGGAATGTCATCCCGAATATTTGAACGTGGTGCTGAATTACTGGGAATATACTGTATTTTTACCACACAAATGTTTTAAAGATTCTACCAGATTTTTTTTTTTTTTTTTTTTCTAATTCATTCAGTAGACACTTGTAACTCAATGGACATTTATGAAAAATAATTAATATATATATACACGTTGTAAACAAAAAAGAAGCCTGGAGCTTGATCATCTCAACTGCTGCTTAGTGGAAGACTCAGGATTTGTTAAAATGAGACTTTTTCCTCCTCAGTGAACTGACCACTTGGTTAAATAATCGAACGACTATTGTTGTTGCCTAGGAGATGACCTGTTTGATATGACTTCAGTTGGCTGCAAGTTTGTCACCATTATCCACATATCTGTATAGCTGGAGTTGTTGGTAAAAAAAAAAAAGATGAAAAGAAAATGGAGGGAAACGTTATGGAGGAGTGAGGACCGTGTGGAAGAGAATGATCTGGCGGTGGTGACTACGTGTGCACTTACCACCACATCTACTCTGATAGACATAAGGACATTGCCAGCTCTTTGTTGCTTTCAATTACTTTTTAAAATTCTCTTAAGCCTACAATTCTTTCTCTCAACACGTCACATGTCACTGCATCCCTCTCTTCACTTGCTTTCACTGAGATATAATTTCTATCCTTAACTCATTCAAGGATTTAAAAATCATAATAATCATCATGTTATCTTATGGCTGTGGACCTGTTTTTTTTTTTTTTTTTTGCATCCAAAAGAATACTGTGAATTTAATTTTGAACTGTACTATCAGTTACTTTTTTATACATTAAAACAGTCCTGTATCAGGAATACCAATGTAGAATTTCTTTTTTTTGTTTTAGAATTCCCACAACATAATTTAGACTGTGTTCTATGGACATAAGTCAGTAGAATGGTATGATGATCTGCTTTTGGTCTGTTTGGATGGCTTTGTTTTCTACCTAAAAAAGACCAAAACATGTAAATGGTTGTTAATACATTTCTAGTTCTACAATAGCATGTCAAATTTATACATTGTACAAGGTATATAAAACGCCTTAATACATTTAATGTCATTATTATTGTTTTTTTTTGAGTGAATGCTGTTGATTGATTGGGGATGTACACACAGATGGTGAAAAGTTTCTGCCATTTTATTGGAAGGAGTAATTTGTCTGACTTTTGGTAAAAAATATTGCATATGAGTGATTGTTTAATTGGTTGCTTGGATAGACTGAAACACTTTGGATTTAGGGCTAACAGTGGTTAGGTAATTTTTCATATTGTTTCCAGGTTACACAATGGGAGTTCAAAACAGGACCTGTGTACTAATGTCCACATACAATAGACCGTGTGGAAGCTATAACCTAAAGAATAGATGGCTGGGTAGGTATCAGACTAGTCAGTTACACAGGAGAAGATCTGGTATTTTTACTCAAAATTCTCATAACATTAAGGCTGCTGTAACATTTTGAGATTCTCTTGGAACTTTACAAAAGTTGTGTAAAAGCTCATCTGTCTCACAACGGGGCGATTTAGATCCAAACCTGATCTATTCAAACTTTTTCGCTGAAGTGTTACACTCGGCACACTAGAAATTGAGGTCATATATGCAGCGTTTACCGTGAATGCAGTCTCTGCTAACGCGGGAACATTGAAATGTATTGGCAATCATGCTGTAACGCTGACTTCTACGATACAGAGTGAATAGAGCCATTCGTTTTCACCTTGACACCTTCCAATGTAAAAACCAGCTGGCTTGGCTGCTACATTTATCTGTTTCTTTTAGAAATATGAGAAGTTGTTTTTCTTCATTTGCTCTGTGGAGTTGGAGTTGAGGGTTTCTTCCACTGCAGTATGTAATCTGTAATGCTCATTGCTCAACTTTGAAATGTGAACAAACGGGTGTAGGCTAGCCATAACCTTTTACATGCTACAGAAACAAACTATGTACAGTACATATAATGTCAAGGGGAATACACTTTTGTAATTAGAAAATAAATATGAAAAGCAAATATACAGCAGTGGACTTTGAATCAATACAAACTAGCTTTGAATAACTGTCACACAAACTTGACAATATGTATTATTAATACAGTATATTATAGCTCTGCAGGAATTCACATTTGACCTTACATAGACCATAGTGATATCTAATATAAACTGGCAACAACTGGGTATGGCATTATAAAAAAAAAATTAAAAAAGGGAAAGAAAACACATTCTTATTGTACACTACTTGTATCTGTTGTTTTGCAGGTGAAAATCTGACCCGTTGATTCCTAAAAGTTTGAGGTTCTTCTGACATTGAAATCATACTCAATTCACCCACTAGAGGACAATGTGGAGCTAGCCAAGATGTCCATGTTTCTTCGAGCCTGCTTCGATGGTTTGGGAAAGCGCCGTCTGTATGGGGACATTGGGGAGGCCCCACACAGCCTCATACATACTGCTCAGACCATTGTCCTTTTCACAATACAGTACATTCACACATGCATCTGAAAATAAACTGATAACCAAAATGTGAAGTGCCCTTCCCGACTTGTCCTTTATCCATACTGATGAAGTGTAGACGTGTTGCATCCGAAGTCAAATCCCCACTAAATCTGGATCCCCTTGTCTGCTGTGGCGATGTCTCCTGTCCCTGGGCTGAGTGTGTGAGCCCCGCCCCCCCCTTCCCTGTCTCCTGGACCGATGGAGGTCCATGCTGGTCTGATGATAGGGTGGGTGTGGTCAGGTTCTCCTCACTTCTTATTGGCTATCCTCCGCTTCCTGGTGGCTAACATGTCATAGAAGGGATCCCTGCTGATGCTTGCTCTGTAGAGAGAGATGGATTGGTTATGAAAAATAAACAATGGTTGTGTATTACAGTAGCCTGTGTAGGCCTTTTGTGAGCAGGTCTGGGAATAGTTTCCCCAGCTTTTCTATATTCGGTATCGGCACAGTTCACATTCTAACCTACACTGTCGTCCAAGGAAAACATTGCAATTGGTTTCATGTTTTTCAGCCTCCTCTGAAGGAGTACCTCTCTATCAACATAGATGTAACACAATAAAGCTGTCTCAACAAGCTTGTTCTTCGGTACATTACTGCAGGCTATTATACACCCCCATATTCCCTTGAAGACTGCAGAGGGAAAAGCCATAGCGGTCCATTAAATTACTGAGAAAAGCCTTGCGTCCGGTCTGAGTTGGTTGTTGTTTTCTCTCTTCACACACAAACCCCAACGGGACAGTAATAGGGTTGAGTAATTCACTGCTTTCCCGGCAGTAGGAACACAGGACATGCTGAAATGGCCATTTTGTGTATGTGTGTCATGCTAACCACAGAGGAGACTACCTAAAGCTGAGTCAGGGTACAGAGTGTGAGCGAAAGCAACCCTGGCCTGTTCTGCACACAGTCTGTCACCCTGTCCCACAGTCTCACATCTACACATAGAAGAGTTCTATAAACCTGACCTACAGCTGTGATTTCATACAGGGCTGGTATGCACTGGGAAAGGCACTGGTTTCCCACTGTAAACTCCCTGTCCAACACCCTATCTAAGGTATTAATTGCAGAACTGAAGTTGACATTATGTCTCTCTGTCAAATCTCCTTAACTGTGTATGTCATCCACTTCTTCCAAACAAGCTTGGCAGTAAGGTTGTGGAACCCGTAGAAAAATCTATTTTGTTGATTCTAATGGAAACCCAGCTGTCAATTGCAAATGGTGTTTCTATATCATCATGCCTGATGAGAGTATCATATAATATGATTTCTGCCTCAGATATTGATCATTGAAAAGCTCAGCTGAGAGGAGCTATGATCAATCACCCTCTGGGTCCATTTTAACAGAGCATCTTACTCCTTAACAAGACAGCATTTGTGTATGATAAATAGTTTGGATTTGGCAAAAACACTAAGAGGAAAGAATTGAGGCAGAGTGCCAGAGAAAGCGAGTGTAATGCGTGTCTTCTAGCTCTCCTGTCTATAGGCTAATCTAGAGGGCTTTATCAACTGGAAACCTATTTAACCTCCAGAGAGCAGTCTTATCTACCGCACACTGTGAGAAAGTTAGCCTCTCAGCCATATGTGTTAGTGAGTCACACAGTTACATCAAAAAGTTCACACATGGGAAGAAACACATGGTCATAGTGCTATTTGTGTAAAGACCAATGTATCTTCAAAGAAGCGTTGGTGAATACTGGTGTAATCCTAGCTTTGTCATCACTTCCACATCACAGACAAACTGAATTGGTCCACCCACACAGACAGCGTTGTGAAGAAGGCACAGCAGCGCCTCTTCAACCTCAGGAGGCTGAAGAAATTTGGCTTGTCACCAAAAGCACTCACAAACTTCTACAGATCATCCTGTCGGGCTGTATCACCGCCTGGTACGGCAACTGCTCCGCCCACAACCGTAAGGCTCTCCAGACGGTAGTGAGGTCTGCACAACGCATCACCGGGGGAAAACTACCTGCCCTCCAGGACAACTACACCACCCGATGTCACAGGAAGGCCATAAAGATCAAGGACAACAACCACCCGAGCCACTGACTGTTCACCCCGCTATCATCCAGAAGGCGAGGTCAGTACAGGTGCATCAAAGCAGGGACCGAGAGACTGAGTTTAGTTTTACTTGCGTTTAAGAGCAGTTGGAGGCCACGGAAGGAGAGTTGTATGGCATTGAAGCTCGTCTGGAGGTTAGTTAACACAGTGTCCAAAGAAGGGACAGAAGTATACAGAATGGTGTCGTCTGCGTAGAGGTGGATCAGAGAATCACCAGCAGCAAGAGCAACCTCATTGATGTATACAGAAAAGAGAGTTGGCCCGAGAATTGAACCCTGTGGCACACTCATAGAGACTGTCCGAGGTCCAGACAACAGGCCCTCCGATTTGACACACTGAACTCTATCAGAGAAGCAGTTGGTAAACCAGGCGAGGCAATCATTTGAGAAACCAAGGCTGTCGAGTCTGCCAATAAGAATGTTGTGATTGACAGAGTCAAAAGCCTTGGCCAGGTCTATGAATACGGCTGCACAGTAATGTCTCTTATCAATGGCGGTTATGATGTCATTTAGAACCTTGACCGTGGCTGAGGTGCACCCATGACCAGCTCGGAAACCAGATTGCAGAGCGGAGACGGTATGGTGGGATTCGAAATGGTCAGTAATCTGTTTGTTAACTTGGCTTTCGAAGACCTTAGAAAGACAGGGTAGGATAGATATAGGTCTGTAGCAGTTTGGGTCTAGAGTGTCACCCCCTTTGAAGAAGGGGATGACCGCGGCAGCTTTCCAATCTTTGGGAATCTCAAACGATACGAAAGAGAGGTTGAACAGGCTAGTAATAGGGGTTGCAACAATTTCGGCAGATAATTTTAGATAGAGAGGGTCCAGATTGTCTAGCCCGGCTGATTTGTAGCGGTCCAGATTTTGCAGCTCTTTCAGAACATCGGCTATCTGGATTTGGGTAAAGGAGAAATGGTGGGGGCTTTGGAGGGTTGCTGTGGAGGGTGCCGGGCAGTTGACCGGGGTAGGGATAGCCATGTGGAAAGCATGGCCAGCCGTAGAGAAATGCTTATTGAAATTCTCAATTATAGTGGATTTATCGGTGGTGACAATGTTTCCTAGCCTCAGAGCAGTGTGTAGCTGGGCGGAGGTGTTCTTATTCTCCATGGACTTTACGGTGTCCCAGAACTTTTTTGAGTTAGTACTACAGGATGCAAATCTTTGTTTGAAAAAGCTTGCCTTAGCTTTTCTAACTGCCTGTGTATATTTGTTCCTAACTTCCCTGAAAAGCTGCATATCACGGGGGCTATTCGATGCTAATGCAGAACGCCACAGGATGTTTTTGTGCTGGTCAAGGGCAGACAGGTCTGGCGTGAACCAAGGACTATATCTATTCCTAGTTCTACATTTTTTGAGAGGGGCATGCTTATTTAAGATGGTGAGGAAGGCACTTTTAAAGAATAGCCAGGCATCATCTACTGACGGGATCAGGTCAATGTCATTCCAGGATACCCTGGCCAGGTCGATTAGAAAGGCCTGCTCGCAGAAGTGTTTCAGGGAGCGTTTCACAGTGATGAGGAGTGGTCGTTTGGTAGCAGACCCATTAAGGATGCAGGCAATGAGGCAGTGATCGCTGAGATCTTGATTGAAAACAGCAGAGGTGTATTTGGAGGGCGAATTGGTTAGGATAACATCTATGAGGGTGCCTGTGTTTACTGATTTGGGGTTGTACCTGGTAGGATCATTGATAATTTGTGTGAGATTGAGGCCATCAAGCTTAGTTTGTAGGATGGCCGGGGTGTTAAGCATGTCCCAGTTTAGGTCACCTAGTAGCACGAGCTCAGAAGATAGATGGGGGGCAATCAGTTCACATATAGTATCGAGGGCACAGCTAGGGGCAGAGGGAGGTCTATAGCAAGTGGTAACAGTGAGAGACTTGTTTCTGGAAAGGTGAATTTTTAGAAGTAGAAGCTCAAATTGTTTGGGGACAGACTTAGAAAGTAATACAGAACTCTGCAGGCTATCTTTGCAGTAGATTGCAAAACCGCCCCCTTTGGCAGTTCTATCTTGGCGGAAAACATTATAGTTAGCAATGGAGATTTCAGGGTTTTTGGTGGTTTTCCTAAGCCAGGATTCAGACACGGCTAAGACATCTGGGTTGGCAGAGTGTGCTAAAGCAGTGTATCACTAGCCACTTTAAACTATGCCACTTTATGTTTATATACCCTACATTACTCATCTCATGTGTATATACTGTACTCGATACCATCTACTGCATCTTGCCTATGCCGTTCTGTACCATCACTCATTCATATATCTTTATGTACATATTCTTTATCCCTTTACACTTGTGTGTATAAGGTAGTAGTTGTGGAATTGTTAGGTTAGATTACTCATTGGTTATTACTGCATTGTCGGAACTAGAAGCACAAGCATTTCGCTACACTCGCATTAACATATGCTAACCATGTGTATGTGACAAATAACATTTGATTTGATTTTGAACCACTGGTGTCTCGTAGCAGACTCTTGGTTGTGTTTACATGGTGGGCAAAAACCTTAGGTGGGTTACAGCGAAAACGTACTTGATGGATTTGATCCACTCCTCCTTCTCCTCTGTAGTGGGCGCTGAAATCCTGTACACTGTGTGGTTGCCCTCGACGACCCGGCCATCCGCCTCAGTCTTACACGCCTTGATCAATGAACCCTTGTGATTGGGGTTGTAGAGCTCGAAACAGTTCTAATTGGACGACAGGGTTAGAGAGAGAGGGAGATAAATAATTAGCTAGGGTGAATATTCAAGTGGAAAGTACACAGAGACTAAGTATCCAGTTAATTTAATTTGCCCATTCTCATGCATTGTTTTCTTTCCATATTTTGGGGAACTTACAGGCTTCCTGGGCTCATCCACCTCTCTTATGCTAAGGTTCTCTAGAGGAATGATCCCACGAGGTTCCTTGTCCTGGAGACAACGCAAAGAACACATTCAATACATGATTTAATATATAAACACACTGCATATAGTTATATGGCAATTGATTTATGCAGCTGCCCTTACATAAATGAATTTGTTGTGGCAAACTTCCTGCAAGTTTTGGCAAAAACTACATAGTGTGCCACAACTGTTTACCAGAAGCCTGTTTTTGGTAAGGGATTTCAAAAACTACAAGTAGGTTTTATATACACATAAGGGTGTATAAATCAGTCATACTCAAGACAGGAAAACAAAGTAACTTCCTAACTGTACATGGTCTGTATCCTACACACATTACAACTGTACTATACTGTTATTGTTCACACTGAGGTCACACAGAGTGGTGTACCTAGGGGAGAAGTAACCCAATCCTACAGTGGATTTCTATTGTGTCTGGGAGGCTCTGCAGGATGGGAGTCTGGGGGTAGTCTGGAAGCTGAGGAGACCTTGAAGAACAGAGCAGAACAGCCCCCCTGTCGTCCACAGTCTTTCTCTTAATGAGAGAACACAGCAGGGATGGGATGCCCGGGGACTGGACTGGGCTGGGTGCTCAGTGCTCAGTGCTGGGGGGTGGGCTCTAAGCAGTGTGTATGGGTGTGCTGGTTTGTGCCTATGTGTGTCAGCGTGTGTAGGGTAATGGGGGAGGGGTCTGGGCTAGGCCAGATGTGCAGCAGACCGCCCAGATGTTTTCCATGCATCGTGTTAATTGCTGGCCCGGGGTGCATTTAGGTCAAAGGGCCGGGCTGCATCTGCTACAGACTGGCTGTGGCTGACTGGCTACAAATGACATACAATAGCCACTCTCTCTGACTGTCTGCCTATAATTTATCTCTCTCTCTCTCTCATTGACAAAACCCCACGCTAACTTACCGTTGTGTATTCAAAATAGTACAGGCAGTTGTCAGTCAGAATGAACCACCGTCTCTTCCAGGTCTTCACTCTTCCACCTGTAGAGAAACATACCAGACATGTTGAGTAACAACATAGTAACATCATCACAGAGAGAGAGAAGAGCAAATGGCCAAGCCATGCGGAGAGGGAGTGTTGTAGGCTACACAGCCAATGAGATGATACTGCTAGTATTGCAGATAGAAATGTCATGTTTAGAGCTGACATGATTCCCTATATTCTACATACACAATACATTTCTATCTGAATGTTCTGTAATGTTACACCCGCCTGAATAGACCCCAGGGCTACGTGTGGATGCTACATTAATCACTTGGGCCTTTACAATACTATGGAAAAGCAACTACAAGGGTGTAAGATGGAGGCTGCTTAGTGTCAACGTTGAAGCAACCAGCACAGCCTTTCTCTCAGACACATTTCAATGCAAACTGCAAAAGCAGTTATGCATATTTCCATTGAGACTCAATGTTGAGACAGACAGACTAGCCTATAGCCCAGCCCTCAGTCCTTAGGAGGAGTACCCTACCCCTACCCTATCCTAGCCCTCCTACCCCCCAACCTACCCCCAAACCTTCCAACCCTACCCCTCCACGTGCCACATCTGGTTCTGATCAGCAGTCTGCCCATTAAGCTGATTCAATCAGTGGTCCAATATTCCCCCCCAGCCTCCCCTCCCGGTCCCCAGAGGGCCCTACGCAATGTGCGGTATTGCTTGTGAAAACAGTCAAAATGTGTGTTCAATTTGGGTGAGAATCCTAGAAACGTAGCCTTTCACGTGTGACGGCATTGCGTTGGCTCAGCCGGAGCTGGGGAGCATGGTTCATTGGTCAGGGATGGCTAGGCATGTGACAGTATACCCAACCCACTACATAATAAAGACATTTGCCTCTCAAATTAAGTGACACATCTTAATTTATTTCATTATTTTATGGATATAAAGTGAAAAGATACAGAGGGACAATTACTCATTCCGCATTTCTGTAAACTAACCAATGGAAACATGTTCAAGTGTTTGACATAATGAGTATACTTCAAGTACTAACAATTCAAAATGGGGATTTTGGGCCTATTTCTAGAAGCATTTATCAGTCTCAACTCAGCTGTTTTCCATTGGCCGAATCGCTCTCTCTGTACCGTGAAGGCAGCCAAAGCCAGTCTGTCTGTCCAACCGACCAGGAAGTGTGAAGAACAGAATGAGTAACAAGATACAATTCTCAGACATTGCATTTTTTTCAAGAAGAATATCTCCTCACAATTTGGAGTTAAGGTTAACCCTTCTCTCCTTGAGTCAAGTCTCAATCAGTAGATAAATCCAGACATATAATTCTCTACAGTTGTACAGATAAGGATTATTTCATGCAAAATGATGCAAGCAGTCAATAATCCATGTAATGATAATACATTGTACAACACTGAATGTACAAAACATTAGGAACACCTTCCTAATATTGAGTTCCAACCCCTTTGGCCCTCAGAACAGTCTGAATTTGTCGGGGCATGAAACTACAAGGTGTCAAAAGTTTTCCACATGGATGCTGGCCCATGTTGACTCCAATGCTTCCCACAATTGTATCAAGTTGGTTGGATGTCCTTTGGGTGCTGGACCATTCTTGATACACACGGGAAACTGTTGAGCAGGAAAAACACAGCAGCGTTGCAGTTCTTGACACAAACCGGTCTGCCTGGCACCTACTACCATACCCTGTTCAAAGGCACTTAAACATTTTGTCTTGCCCACTCACCCTCTGAATGCGACACATACACACAATCCATGTCTCAAGGCTTAAAAATCCTTCTTTAACCTGTCTCCTACCTTTCATCCACACTGATTTAAGTGGATTATAGCTTTCACCTGGTCAGTCTGTAATGGAAAGAGCAGGTGTTCTTAATGTTTTGTCCACTCAGTATATTATTATTATTAGTTTACTTATAGAGTGCTATAGAATCCTATAGTTTTATGTGGAATGCACTGTTTACATATTGTACAAACATACTGACATTCTAAAATAGGTATATGGGGGCCCCTGCAGTTCACTGTATTTTCCATGCAATACTCAAAGCACAGATGTCAGCCTGCCTGCCATATCATGTCAAAACCTGACATTGATTTATGTATTTATGCTGATGTTCCACATAGAGGGGAGCTCTACTAGACTCACAGCAGAGTACACCTACAGAGCTCTAACCTCAGTTAGGGCAGCTCAGTCGCTTCCATTTAACTACCTGACAGGCTGCTGTGATGACTCAGTTCACTACCTGACAGGCTGCTGTAATGACTCATTTCACTACCTGACAGGCTGCCGTAATGACTCATTTAACTACCTGACAGGCTGCTGTGATGACTCAGTTCACTACCTGACAGGCTGCTGTAATGACTCATTTAACTACCTGACAGGCTGCTGTAATGACTCATTTCACTACCTGACAGGCTGCTGTGATGACTCAGTTCACTACCTGACAGGCTGCCGTAATGACTCATTTAACTACCTGACAGGCTGCTGTAATGACTAATTTCACTACCTCACAGGCTGCTGTAATGACTCGTTTAACTACCTGACAGGCTGCCGTAATGACTCATTTAACTACCTGACAGGCTGCTGTAATGACTCATTTCACTACCTGCCAGGCTGCCGTAATGACTCATTTAACTACCTGACAGGCTGCCGTAATGACTCATTTAACTACCTGACAGGCTGCTGTAATGACTCATTTAACTACCTGACAGGCTGCCGTAATGACTCATTTCACTACCTGACAGGCTGCTGTAATGACTCATTTCACTACCTGACAGGCTGCCGTAATGACTCATTTCACTACCTGACAGGCTGCTGTAATGACTCATTTCACTACCTGACAGGCTGCCGTAATGACTCATTTAACTACCTGACAGGCTGCTGTAATGACTCATTTCACTACCTGACAGGCTGCTGTAATGACTCATTTCACTACCTGACAGGCTGCTGTAATGACTCATTTAACTACCTGACAGGCTGCTGTAATGACTCATTTCACTACCTGACAGGCTGCCGTAATGACTCATTTAACTACCTGACAGGCTGCTGTAATGACTCATTTCACTACCTGACAGGCTGCCGTAATGACTCATTTAACTACCTGACAGGCTGCTGTAATGACTCATTTAACTACCTGACAGGCTGCTGTAATGACTCATTTCACTACCTGACAGGCTGCCGTAATGACTCATTTAACTACCTGACAGGCTGCTGTAATGACTCATTTAACTACCCCACAGGCTGCTGTAATGACTCATTTAACTACCTGACAGGCTGCTGTAATGACTCATTTCACGACCTGACAGACTGCTGTAATGGCCTCTTTAACTACATCATAAAAAACACAGCTTCTCCATCAGGTAGCTCCATCCAAAGGGATGCTAAAATTAGCATACAGACTTATTGCAACTCTGAGAGAGGAAAATTGGAACTAAAATGATCTGGCAAGCGCAGCTGGTGGGATGGAAAGAGAGGGGGGCATGGAAATTGGATAGATAGAGGATGCATTCCATAGGGCACCCTATTCTCTATGTACGGTGTATTTGGAAAGTAGTCAGACCCCTTCACTATTTCCACATTTTGTTACGTTACAGACTTATTCTAAAATGGATTAAATCATTTTTACCCCATCAATCTGTATATAATACCCCATAATAACAAAGAAAAAATGGGTTTTTAGAAATTTTTGCTAATTTATTACAAATTTTAAAAAACGGAAATATCACATTTACATAAGTATTCTTTGTTGAAGCACCTGTGGTAGAGATTACAGCCTCGAGTCTTCCTGGGTATGATGCTACAAGCTTGGCACACCTGGGCTTGACACACCCGGGCTCCCGAGTGGTGCAGCGGTCTGAGGCACTGCATCTCAGTGCTAGAGTTGTCACTACAGACTCTGGTTCGATTCCAGGCTGTATCACAACTGGCCGTGATTGGGAGTCCTATAGGGCGGCGCACAATATGCCCAGCGTCGTCCGGGTTAGGGTTTGGCCGGGGTTTGCTAAATAAGAATTTGTTGATTGACTTGCCTAGTTAAATAAATAAATAATAAATCATATTTGGGGAGTTTCTCCCATTCTTCTCTGCAGATACTCTCAAGCTCTGTCAGGTTGGATGGGAAGTGTCGCTGCACAGTTATTTTCAGGTCTCTCCAGAGATGTTTGATCGGGTTCAAGTCTGGGTTCTGGCTGGGCTACTCATGGAGATTCAGAGACTTGTCCCGAAGCCACTCCTGCATTGTCTTGGATGTGTGCTTAGGGTCATTGTCCTGTTGCAAGGTGAACCTTCACCCCAATGTGAGGTCCTGAGCGCGCTGGAGCAGGTTTTCATCAAGGATCTCTCTGTACTTTGCTCCGTTCATCTTTCCCTCGATCCTGACTAGTCTGCCAGTCCCTGCCGCTATAAAACATCCCCACAGCATGATGCCGCCACCACCACCGTGCTTCACTGTAGGGATGGTGCCAAGTTTCCTCCAGAAGTGACGCATTGCATTCAGGCCAATGAGTTCAATCTTGGTTTCATCAGACCAGAGAATCTTGTTTCTTGTTGTCTGTGTCCATTTGATGCCTTTTAGCAAACTCCAAGCGGGCTGTCATGCACCTTTTACTGAGGAGGGGCTTCCATCTGGCCACTCTACCATAAAGGCCTGATTGGTGCAGTTCTGTTGTGATGGTTGGCCTTCCACAGAGGAATGCTGGACCTCTGTCAGAGTGACCATCTGGTTCTTGGTCACCTCCCTGACCAAGGCCCTTCTCCCCCGATTGCTCAGTTTTGCCAGGAGGCCAGCTCTTGGAAGAGTATTGGTGGTTCCAAACTTCTCCCATGAAGAATGATGGAGGCCACTGTGTTCTTGGGGACTTTCAATGCTGCAGAATTGTTTTACTACCCTTCCCCAAATCTGTGCATGGACACAATCCTGTCTTGGAGCTCTAAGACAATTCCTTCGACCTCACAGCTTGGTTTTTGTTATGACATGTACTGTCAACTATGGGACCTAATATAGACAGGTGTGTGCCTTTCCAAATCATGACCAATCAATTGAATTTACCACAGGTGGACTCCAATCAAGATGTAGAAACATCAAGGATAATCAATGGAAACAGGATACACCTGAGCTCAATTTCTAGTCTCACAGCAGAGGGTCTGAATACTTATGTAAATAAGGTATTTAAGTTTTTATTTTTTAATAAATTCTCTTTGTCATTAAGTGGGATTGTGTGTAGACTGATGAAGCCAAAACAATTATTTAATACATTTTAGAATAAGGCTGTAACATAACAAAATGTGGAAAAAGTCAAGGGGTCTGAATACTTTCCGAATGCACTATAGTGCAATACACAGGCCCTGATCAAAAGTAGTGCACTATATAGTGAATAGGATTCCATTTGACATGCAACCAGATAGGAGGAAGTAGGAAGCAGCAGGAGGTGTTTCAGGCCTGGAGGGCAGCAGGAGGTGTTTCAGGCCTGGAGGGCAGCAGCAGCAGGAGGTGTTTCACAGCAGGAGGTGTTTCAGGCCTGGAGGGCAGCAGCAGCAGGATGGAGGAACTCAGAACATCACAGGATCAGCACATACTGTAGCTAGCATACAGAACACATTCTCATAGTGCAAACCCATGACCTATATAAAGGAAATGCACCCCTTCTTAGGGCCAGGAGTTTTTCCTGATCACTCTGGGTCCCTATTTTTAAACTCTAGCTACAAACCAATAATAACTGGTCCTCAGTTTTTCCTGGTCAGGTAACGAGGGCCGTAAAAATCCTGGCCATACACCGTTCCCCAAAAGTGAAATAGCATGTTATCATGGTTAACATAAATGGGAGCTGTGTGAGACAGATGTTGGCCAGTCAGAGGAGGAATGTGATGGGTGGATCCTCATCCAAGATCAAAGAGATCACACAACCCATTCTAGATAACCCCATCACCCCTGTCAACCATAAGTCACAGATCCACACACATCTCTGCAACAATCAAGCTAATAGATGACCACTAACCAGCCAGCAGCTAATACATCTGTTGACTTGGAAGATAAGAGCTAAATGTTGTTAGCATATGGGACCTCAGGATGAGGTAAAGCAGAGGGGTGGGAGGCAGGGAGGGAGAGTAGGAGTAGAAGCTGTCCTAAACCATAGATCTAGTATCAGTTTACCGCCACCCTCAATCCTAACCATAACCATTCATGGGGATGGGGAAAATCTGACCCTGTATCAGTGGTTAGGGGTAACTTCTACTGGGATTTAGGGGGAGTACCTACCTCCTAGTGCAGAGTAAGAAGAAACAGCCAGTCAAAGAACAGAAAGGTGACAGGTCAAAGGGTGTGAGGGAAAACAAGAGGGCACATTTAAAACACTACCTAATTCAACAGAGACAACAATGACGCAGTAAGGACATAAAAGGAACGACAGAGCAAGGAGCAGCTGAATCACACAGACCACGCTTGGAGCGAGAGAGGGGGAAACAGAAGAAGAACGAGACAGTAGTGCAGAAACACAATACGAGACGAAAGAGTTGCTTCGCCAAGTTCGCAACATTTCTCGCATCGCTAACACTTCCATCTGCCCTAAACGTGGCGAATACAGATATAGTACATTTGTATGTATGTTGGTGAACCAAGTACCAAGATGTGGATTCTTTGGTCGTCACTCACCTAGTTTCAGTAGCCATCCCTCTCTGTCGGGGTTGAAGAACGTGTGTGTAAGATCATTGCCATCGTCTTCTGGGATTTTGAAGGGTTCATTTTTGATGCTATCAAATAAATTCTGCAAAACAGAATACAAAAGGTTGAGTAATGGAGGAAAGGTTTCCTCTCCACGCACACTATCTCTGTCTTACCCTGAGTAGTTCCTCTGGCAGGTCTCCTCCCTCGTTGATACCTCTGTTCATGGAGATGAATCTCTCTACAGGGGGCTTGTCTCTGACGTTGGGGTTGTGCAGGCTGGTGTTCAACATGATGATGGCAAACGACAGCACATAACATGTGTCTGCAGGAGGGAGAGAAGTAATGAATATTTAGTACTGATACGCACCTTAACAGACACACCTCTCTGCCTTTCACTGAGGTTAACCAGGGATACTAAACACTAGAGTCAATTAATGTGTTTGGGGAAGACTGTTGTTCTCAATATATCGATCATATCTGAATATTGATCTAGAAGCAATAAACAACTTCTTCTTTCCTTTTCCTCTGCTCTCCTGCATCCATGACACTCCTGCACTACATTTTGGGATTAACGGAACCTAAAACCCAGAGTCCGTAGAAAGTAGACATTCCATTGTACTGGTGGTATATTAATTCCCTGCTGACACATACCAGCCCATGTCTGTACATAAATAATTATTCTCTGTTTCCCTCTGACGCACTCCTGTCTGTCTGTCCGTCCGTCCGTCCGTCCAGAGCTACGGAGTGCATTGTCTGTCTCTACCACAGAGGCCCCCACTGAGTGTGTTAGGAGTTACATTTACATTTACATTTAAGTCATTTAGCAGACGCTCTTATCCAGAGCGACTTACAAATTGGTGCATACACCTTATGACATCCAGTGGAACACCCACTTGCATCTAAATCTTTTTTTTTTTTTTTTTTTTTTTTTTGGGGGGGGGGGGGGAGAAGGATTACTTACCCTTACTTACCCTATCCAAGGTATTCCTTGAAGAGGTGGGGTTTCAGGTGTCTCCGGAAGGTGGTGATTGACTCCGCTGTCCTGGCGTCGTGAGGGAGTTTGTTCCACCATTGGGGGGCCAGAGCAGCGAACAGTTTTGACTGGGCTGAGCGGGAACTGTACTTCCTCAGTGGTAGGGAGGCGAGCAGGCCAGAGGTGGATGAACGCAGTGCCCTTGTTTGGGTGTAGGGCCTGATCAGAGCCTGGAGGTACTGAGGTGCCGTTCCCCTCACAGCTCCGTAGGCAAGCACCATGGTCTTGTAGCGGATGCGAGCTTCAACTGGAAGCCAGTGGAGAGAGCGGAGGAGCGGGGTGACGTGAGAGAACTTGGGAAGGTTGAACACCAGACGGGCTGCGGCGTTCTGGATGAGTTGTAGGGGTTTAATGGCACAGGCAGGGAGCCCAGCCAACAGCGAGTTGCAGTAATCAAGACGGGAGATGACAAGTGCCTGGATTAGGACCTGCGCCGCTTCCTGTGTGAGGCAGGGTCGTACTCTGCGGATGTTGTAGAGCATGAACCTACAGGAACGGGACACCGCCTTGATGTTAGTTGAGAACGTCAGGGTGTTGTCCAGGATCACGCCAAGGTTCTTAGCGCTCTGGGAGGAGGACACAATGGAGTTGTCAACCGTGATGGCGAGATCATGGAACGGGCAGTCCTTCCCCGGGAGGAAGAGGAGCTCCGTCTTGCTGAGGTTCAGCTTGAGGTGGTGATCCGTCATCCACACTGATATGTCTGCCAGACATGCAGAGATGCGATTCGCCACCTGGTCATCAGAAGGGGAAAGGAGAAGATTAATTGTGTGTCGTCTGCATAGCAATGATAGGAGAGACCATGTGAGGTTATGACAGAGCCAAGTGACTTGGTGTATAGCGAGTGGTGAGAGCGCGTGGTGAGGAGACAGATTCTCGCCACGCCACCTGGTAGGAGCGACCTGTCAGGTAGGACGCAATCCAAGCGTGGGCCGCGCCGGAGATGCCCAACTCGGAGAGGGTGGAGAGGAGGATCTGATGGTTCACAGTATCGAAGGCAGCCGATAGGTCTAGAAGGATGAGAACAGAGGAGAGAGAGTTAGCTTTAGCAGTGCGGAGCGCCTCCGTGATACAGAGAAGAGCAGTCTCAGTTGAATGACTAGTCTTGAAACCTGACTGATTTGGATCAAGAAGGTCATTCTGAGAGAGATAGCGGTAGAGCTGGCCAAGGCCGGCACGCTCAAGAGTTTTGGAGAGAAAAGAGAGAAGGGATACTGGTCTGTAGTTGTTGACATCGGAGGGATCGAGTGTAGGTTTTTTCAGAAGGGTGCAACTCTCGCTCTCTTGAAGACGGGAGGGACGTAGCCAGCGGTCAGGGATGAGTTGATGAGCGAGGTGAGGTAAGGGAGAAGGTCTCCGGAAATGGTCTGGAGAAGAGAGGAGGGGATAGGGTCAAGCGGGCAGGTTGTTGGGCGGCCGGCCGTCACAAGACGCTTTCATCTGGAGAGAGAGGGGAGAAAGAGGTCAGAGCATAGGGTAGGGCAGTGTGAGCAGAACCAGCGGTGTCGTTTGACTTAGCAAACGAGGATCGGATGTCGTCGACCTTCTTTTCAAAATTGTTGACGAAGTCATCTGCAGAGAGGGAGGAGGGGGGGAGGATTCAGGAGGGAGGAGAAGGTGGCAAAGAGCTTCCTAGGGTTAGAGGCAGATGCTTGGAATTTAGAATGGTAGAAAGTGGCTTTAGCAGCAGAGACAGAGGAGGAAAATGTAGAGAGGAGGGAGTGAAAGGATGCCAGGTCCGCAGGGAGGCGAGTTTTCCTCCATTTCCGCTCGGCTGCCCGGAGCCCTGTTCTGTGAGCTCGCAAGGAGTCGTCGAGCCACGGAGCGGGAGGGGAGGACCGAGCCGGCCTGGAGGATAGGGACATAGGGAGTCAAAGGATGCAGTAAGGGAGGAGAGGAGGGTTGAGGAGGCAGAATCAGGAGATAGGTTGGAGAAAGTTTGAGCAGAGGGAAGAGATGATAGGATGGAAGAGGAGAGAGTAGCGGGGGAGAGAGAGCGAAGGTTGGGACGGCGCGATACCATCCGAGTAGGGGCAGTGTGGGAAGTGTTGGATGAGAGCGAGAGGGAAAAGGATACAAGGTAGTGGTCGGAGACTTGGAGGGAGTTGCAATGAGGTTAGTGGAAGAACAGCATCTAGTAAAGATGAGGTCAAGCGTATTGCCTGCCTTGTGAGTAGGGGGGAAGGTGAGAGGGTGAGGTCAAAAGAGGAGAGGAGTGGAAAGAAGGAGGCAGAGAGGAATGAGTCAAAGGTAGACGTGGGGAGGTTAAAGTCGCCCAGAACTGTGAGAGGTGAGCCGTCCTCAGGAAAGGAGCTTATCAAGGCATCAAGCTCATTGATGAACTCTCCGAGGGAACCTGGAGGGCGATAAATGATAAGGATGTTAAGCTTGAAAGGGCTGGTAACTGTGACAGCATGGAATTCAAAGGAGGCGATAGACAGATGGGTAAGGGAGAAAGAGAGAAAGACCACTTGGGAGAGATGAGGATCCCGGTGCCACCACCCCGCTGACCAGAAGCTCTCGGGGTGTGCGAGAACACGTGGGCGGACGAGGAGAGAGCAGTAGGAGTAGCAGTGTTATCTGTGGTGATCCATGTTTCCGTCAGTGCCAAGAAGTCAAGGGACTGGAGGGAGGCATAGGCTGAGATGAACTCTGCCTTGTTGGCCACAGATCGGCAGTTCCAGAGGCTACCGGAGACCTGGAACTCCACGTGGGTCGTACGCGCTGGGACCACCAGATTAGGGTGGTCGCGGCCACGCGGTGTGGAGCGTTTGTATGGTCTGTGCAGAGAGGAGAGAACAGGGATAGACAGACACATAGTTGACAGGCTACAGAAAAGGCTACGCTAATGCAAGGAGATTGGAATGACAAGTGGACTACACGTCACGAATGTTCAGAAAGTTAAGCTTACGTAGCAAGAATCTTATTGACTAAAATGATTAAAATGATACAGTACTGCTAAAGTAGGCTAGCTGGCAGTGGCTGCGTTGTTGACACTACACTAATCAAGTCGTTCCGTTGAGTGTAATAGTTTCTACAGTGCTACAGTGGTACAGTACTGTTGTTCTGCCCTGGTTAAGTCAGAGCAGAGATCCCACTGGGCACACACTGGTTGAATCAACGTTGTTTCCACGTCATTTCAATGAAATTACATTGAACCAATGCGGAATAGACACTGAATTGACTTCTGTGCCAAGTGGGATGTGTCTTGTGTGAAAAGAGCACAGATTCACTGCACAGTCCCTCCCTCTCTGGATAGAGCCATGACAGGCATAGAAATTGAACTATAAAGTATGTATTACCTATTGTGGAAATACTATCCTTACTGTAGCTCTTTTTTGTAAATAATTCTGGATTGTGTGGGAATAAGAAGTTGTCTCATCCGTTCCTACTGTATTTCATCCACCTAAGAGATGCTTACATGGCCAGATGTTTTGGTGGCTAAACTACTTGTTGTTGATTCCACAAGTGAACTTTTGACCCAGGACAGATGGCAACGGCAAAGGTCTCCAATCAAGATCAGGAAGTATTCATTAGTGATATTTGAATTACTTCCGTATAAGGAGAATGCAAGGCTGAGGGTGACCAAGACCCACAGTGGTCAACTCATAGGAACTAATCTAAAACAGTGAATGGACATTCACTATCACTAAATTCCAAATGGCACACTATTCCCTATACAGTGCACTACTTTTGACCAGAGCTCCTATGGGGCTTACCAATAGTGAATGTCAAGTTTCAATGTAGCAGCGTTTTGACCCCTGTGGGTCTAGACAGACTTAATGTTGAATGTTGAGGATCTGACCTGTTGACTGGAAAACCCCCGGATTACAGCCGCAGTACCGCGAGGCAAATGCCTCCATCATCCGGTCAATCTTCTGAGCCTCACCAGGAAGACGGAAACTCCACAGGAACTGCCTGCAACAGACAGAGAGCCGAAACATTCAGACACTTCATCGAACACAGATGAACACAATTAACTTTCATCATCAGTATTGAGTGTATACCATATAGAGTCTATTTTTATGTAGAAACGTCTCCATCTGTCCCTTATAAAAGCAGTTTTGTTTAGTTTGTTCCCTGTTAGATGATGGAAACATGCAGCTCACCTTAAGGCCTGGACGAGGTTGAGGTCAGCAAACTCATGGAGCTCTACGAACGCCTGCAGCACCTTGAGGTTAAACTCATCTCTGGGGACACAAAGACAGGTATTCTAATCAGGAAGTGTTTTTTTTCTCAAGGCATTTTTCCAAAGCAAAGAGTGGTAATATTGTCAAGGGAATATCCAAAACATTTCCCGGAGAAGAGATTGAATAGTTCCACACATGCAGGTTGAACCCAGAAGGGAAAAACAATATTTCCACTGCAAATGATTTATTTTGCCCAAGCAAATGCCTTTTCCTTTGAATTCCAAAAAATGTTCTTCCTTCATTGATATACAAAACAACTCTGCAAGAGTCTGGAAGCAATCTTAACAGCTGGCCTATTGAAATGGATCCCAATACCTTGAGGTGCTGAGCTATTGAAGCTTGACATGGTCAAGGATGCATTTGATTGGTGAAAAACAGTCTTTTGTGAGAGAGATTTGTTGAAGAAAGTCAACATCACCTTTGAAGCATAGTAGCCTGTGGTCCTCTGAGGTGGTTCATTTAACATCCAATTTAATGTTCCTGAGCCTGAAAACTCATTGTATAATGTATCGCTCATAAACTTCAGAAGGAAACCAAACTCAGGAAATGTTTCTGTAACAATGTTTTCCAAGTAAATACGAGTTGCTGTGTGTACAGAGAGAAATACCTGAGAAAGAAGCTGATAAAAAAAAACAGCTTTATTACTAATGTATGTCTGAATCTCACTTAAAACAATGATCTGTGAAAAAAAATCCAACCTTGTATTGTATCAACCGGAGGAATAAGAGGAGCTAGGAAATCAGGACAGGATTACTAACATATTACCAAAGATCCTGTCCGATTGTGTCATTTAAGACAGATTCGTCCACTCTTTCTCCCTCTCCATCCCTCTCTCGCTCTCTTTCTCTCCATTAAATCTGTAATTACAGTGTGTGTAATGATAGGTTCCAGATCCTACCGTAAACTCAATTAGGACTAAATGCTAAGTATAGCCGCCCCACCAATGTTTACAGTTATTTCCACTGAGTGGGCTGGCTCTTTGATCATTCCCTCTGGGTTTAGAGGCGGGAACAGTAGAGGACGTATGGGGGATCATAGATTTAACATATAGACTTTTAATATTGACGACTGACTCCAACACACCCACGTCTGACACACACACACACACACACACACACACACACACACACACACACACACACACACACACACACACACACACACACACACACACACACACACACACACACACACACACACACACACACACACAGTCTGATGCAAACACACACACACACACTCTGCGTCACACTGCACATCTCTTTCAATACATAGACTCTCTCTCTCTCCATTCATCTATTCCTCCTGTTTTTCATATAACCTAACCTCCCGGTCTTTCACTTCTGATATCATCTGAAGCTGCCAACAGTGCTGTCTTTAAATCCTTTAAACTGCCGTATCTCTAGTCTCAAGCTGACGCCCCTCCTCTGTCACCTGACATTGCGTTTCTGGGCTGAGTTGTGGAGAATTAAGTATTTTTTATTGCTACGCAGGTGTCCACAGAGAGTTGGCATAAGCGGGGCAGACGAGACCAGAGACACCCACGACAACTCGTTGCCAAGGTGATTTGTATTCCAAGGGAACCTGGTGGTCACTTTCATCAATAAATCCAGACCATAATATCCCGCTAGGATGGCCTTATATTCGCCGAGCGAATGGACTAATCACGCGGTGGACATAAATCTGCAGCGTGGCTTTGGGAGCACGACAGGGAGGGAAAACAGTTTCTCTACTAGGTAGATAGATAGGATGGCTTACCGCTCCCCTAAGTAGTCTCCGATGACCGTCTTGTTCAGGCCCTCGCCCTTGTAGAGGAACTGAGAGATGTCTTCTGGGGTGTGCTGCAGAAGGTCGTTCTCCAGGAGAAACTGGATTCCCTGGAGACAAAATGGACGACAGACAGTGGGCCGTTTATCTCAATCAAGGGTGAATGATTCTAGCAGAGCAGTATATCACAGGGTTCCATTACTGGACAACACCCAGAAAACCAGGACTGAAATAAAAGACTTGAGGTCATACACGCAAACGTGAACATGGCTTTTCACTCTACTGGACACAACACCACCACAAAAGCTATCCCAAGGCGGAAGAAAATACTTAGACGTGGCCCTCCCTGAACCCAGAGGGTCTGGTTATACACATAAACATGAAAATACCTTCTTAGGATCCATGTTGAATTTCTTCCTCCCCATGGCGATTTGTTTGTTCCGCTGTGTTGTTTTGCTGTGAGACATGAAATGGAAGGAAAGCCATGAAAAACCCACAATACAACCAAGCAACCTCTCCTACAAACATATGACTATTTCTTTACGTGTAAAAAGCCACAGGTGTCTTTTTAACCTTGGTCTGTTCGGACACCTGTGACCCATTAGTGCCTGTGACCCATTAGTGCCTGTGACCCATTGAGCCAGATTTAAGACATGTCTTTTCTCACCGGATGTCCCAATAGGGATCAACTAGTGATGGGAAACGAAGCAGGCTGATCGTGATAAATGAGATTATAAGGTAGTTCTGTCACATTTTGGGTATGGAAATTAGATATGGTTCATCGACTACGGTTGATTGAAAGCACTGCACAGAATTCTTCACCATTCAAGTTAGAACAGTGAAAAACAAATGCAAGCACCAGTGAATGAGACCATGGGCTGTTCACTCACCTTTCTCCTACACATGTTAGTTGCTCAATCTCAGTCATGACTTCAGCTATCTCAAACTTCAAGCGCTTGAGAGGGGAAGAAAAATAAATATAATTGGATTCTTGGAATAGGCTGTATTCAGAGAAAACTCTTCAAGAGTGAAAGCAGTACTGTACAAAAACATATGTTGAATGAACAGAGACACCGACAGAGATCCAAAATAGTAATTCTGAGAAAATGATAGAGGCTACAGATGTAGAATATTAATTTGACAAGTTTCTCACAGCAGGAAAATTATCCTGCAGCAACAGGACATGATAACTATTGTATGGATTATAATTAATGAACATGTTTGTTGGGGTTGATAATTTTTTTTGTCAGGGCAAATGAAGTCGGACATTTTAAAGTGGAAATTACAAACTTTATAAGTGTTTTTTAGACTTTGAATACACTACAAGTTTGCATTTCCGGCGGTGTAGAAAATGTACTGCAACAGTATAATCAAATTAAAGGTCCTACATCTGTACACGAGCACGTCAGAAAAATACAAGACACTCTTCCTCAAAGCTTTCCCAGCTACGAAGCCGAGGCAAAGCAACTTCAAGGCTACCCACTTCAATATCATCCAGCAGCTCTCTCTTCCTCCGTCGGATGTTTGACAGCTCACCCCTCTCTTCCAGTGAGAGATCCTGAGGTACTAGAAGAGAGAGATCACAGGGAGAGAAACATCCTTCGTCTACTGCCGATGCATCTTGTTACACTCCGTGTCACACACATCAAAGCAGATACATTTGTCTTAATTCGTGAGAAAAAAAAGGTGAATGGTCTTAACTATTCCACATGAAAGTGTTTTCTGACCCCTTTTAATGCTCGGGAATATTCTATTAATAAAACCAATCCAGATTAAGTTTCCGTTCATTAAATGCGAATTTGGTAAATTAACGCAACCATCGCCCTAGACTCTTTAACTGCCCAAGGGCTTAGAGCTGAGGTGAAGCGAACACGAGTGCCCTCGCTCTCGCTCTCTCTCTCTCTCTCTCTCTCTCTCTCTCTCTCTCTCTCTCTCTCTCTCTCTCTCTCTCTCTCTCTCTCTCTCTCTCTCTCTCTCTCTCTCTCTCTCTCTCTCTCTCTCTCTCTCAATCCCTCTTTCATCCCCCTCTCTATCCCTCTCTCCATCTCTATCCCTCTCTCCATCTCTATCCCTCTCTTCCCCCATCTCTCTCCATCTTTATCCCTCTCTCTTTCTCTCTCTCAGTGAAACCACCAGAGAAGGGTCTCTGTGATCCGGCTTCATTAACCCAGCTAAGAGGCAGATAGATAGGCTATACACCCACTAAATCTCTCTTCATAGAGCAGGAACATGACAAGACTGATATTAATGCCAAGCCACTGCGTACAGATACTGTGGAAACATACAGTATTTACTTCACAGTTTCCCTTTATACAGAACCGAATAACATTACCAGTGAACTAAAGCCATGTCTTGCCAATTAAATAACATGGGAGCCTAGCCAAGAGCTGCCCAGTGCTAATTTAGCAGTTGGCAACTCGAGTTCTTACAAGAGGTGCTCAGGGCTCTAAACATTGATCGCAGCAATGATATTAATAAGACTAACAATTAAACAAATGCCTGTGTAATGTATTTTTAAAATTATATTTCACTTTTTTTAACTAGTCAAGTCAAAATGACTGTTCCCTTAACTATTTTATGTAATCCTATGTTGCACTTTGTGTCCGGGGGTCAGGTAGTGAGACAGAGAGCCAGTCAAGCATTTCCTCCTGGTTCACTGTGCTGCTGTCCGTGTTGCTCTATGACAATAGAAGGGATGTGGAGCTACAATAATCACTGACTGGAGTTCAACATCCAAATAGAGACAATAATTAGCTGGCTATCCTCGGGGTTAACGTCGCTTTGGTTATACAATCTCAGTGGAACTGTGACTGAATGTGATGCAATTAGTTTCAAGTTCAAGTTGACACAGCTCTCAATTGAGAAATGACTAAAGTTATTATTTCAAGTGGCACAATGTTATCTATGATAGGAAATGTCTGCTCATTTCAATTTGGCCTATTTCAAAGCAGAAATGTAATGAATTTTATTATTATTACCAAGAACACAAGAAATCTTAAATCCTGTTTACCAGAAACTCATTTGAGTCTATTTCTATAATAATGTGAGTCATCGACTCAACGCATATTAGATTATTGCTTTTTACAGCAAATATATTTAGATGTATGTAATTTGCTTGTTGGATGGATGATATTCTGCAAGTCAGTTAAGAACAAATTCCTATTTTCAATGACAGCCTAGGAACAGTGGGTTAACTGCCTGTTCAGGGGCAGAACGACAGATTTGTACCTTGTCAGCTCGGGGATTTGAACTTGCAACCTTTCAGTTACTAGTCCAACGCTCTAACCACTAGCCTACCCTGCCACCCCATAGAGAGAACATAGCCTGGTTTTTCCCCAGCCTGAGACCAGAGGCTCTAATATGTCTCCTGGTTAATAGGACCGTCTGGGTAAATTCATCTGGCTGATTACTATCTGATTCATCATGGATGTTAATGAGAAGGTGCATGGAAGCTAGCCTGGTTAAACCAGACTGAACACTGCTCAGACTGAGCACACCACATGAGTGCAGCATTCCGCCTGGTTTAAGCAGCCGAGATGTGAGGCTGAGCTCCCTTCAGAAGCCTCCCTACACCACATCTGCTCTGACCATTATATCACCCTGCAAAACACACCTTCATCTATCAGATCAACAGGGAAACAAGCAAAACAGACACAAAACAGGCAAAAGCAGGGAAGGTACATTTAAAACGGGTAATAAATGGACCCTTCTGGTCCAGTGGTGGTGGACATTAAACATGAAGATAGGGGGTCTTACAAATTAGATTGCTAATACAATCCACCCTGGCAACCGCCCTCTGACTAATCCAGGAAATGAGTTTAGTAGAGTCTCCAGTTGGCAGACAGAGAAAGAGTCATTTGTGAATCTAACAGGGTCCAGAGCTCTGACAGTCACAACAACTGAATGGTTCCTTCATCAACAAAACAAGTCTTTATCAGTCTTACTTTCAGCAATCGTTAATGTCTCTTCACCAGTCTGTATTCCACCTGTTTACACCGTCTCGGTGCCACAGGTACATTATCGTTCAAATGTTTAGGGTCACGTAGAAATGTCCTTGTTTTTGAAGGAACAGCGCAAACTGGCTCTAACCAGAATAGAGGAGTGGGAGGTCAGGGTGGACAACTGAGAAAGAGGACAAGTACATTAGAGTGTCTAGTTTGAGAAACAGACGCCTCATAAGTCCTCAACTGGCAGCTTCATTAAATAGTACCTGCAAAACACCAGTCTCAATGTAAACAGTGAAGAGGCGACTCCGGGATGCTGGCCTTCAAACTAGACACTGTAATGTACTTGTCCTCTTGCACAGTTGTGCACCGGGGCCTCCCACTCCTCTTTCTATTCTGGTTAGAGCAAGTTTGTGCTGTTCTGTGAAGGGAATAGTACACAGCGTTGTATGAGATCTTCAGTTTCTTGGCAATTTCCTGCATGGAATAGTCTTCATTTCTCAGAACAAGAATAGACTGACGAGTTTCAGAAGAAAGGTCTTTGTTTCTGGCCATTTTGAGCCTGTAATTGAACCAGCAAATGCTGATGCTCCAGATACTCAACTAGTCTAAAGAAGGCCAGTTTTGTTGCTTGTTTAATCAAAAAACAGTTTTCAGCTGTGCTAACATAATTGCAAAAGGGTTTTCTAATGATCAATTAGCCTTTTAAAATGATAAACTTGGATTAGCTAACACAGCGTGCCATTGGAACACAGGAGTGATGGTTGCTGATAATGGACCTCTGTACACCTATGTAGATATTCCATACAATAGTCATTTACAACATTAACAATGTCTACACTGTATTTCTGATCAATTTGATGTTATTTTAATGGACAAAACATGTGCTTTTCTTTAAAAAACAAGGACATTTCTAAGTGACCCCAAACTTTTGAACGGTAGTGTATGTCAACAAAGTTTTATCTGAATCTCAAATTGATTTGAGAGTTGCAGTTGTGTGCCACTGAAATAGCTACACATCTACTCTGTCAAATCTACTCCAGTCAGTGGAGTGACAGGTTGGGTTGAGCAGGTGCAAAAATGGTGCCAGGGGGCAGGGGTTAAATAAATTCCAACATGTGCACCACAGAGCAGAGCCTCTGTAAATCTATAAATAACCATAACCCTCTATAAATGTACCCCCAAAACAAATCCCCTCAATCTCATTTTAGGAGTAAATCCCTACGATGAAGTCCTCATCCAAAAACGACCAACTGTTCACTACCCTCCCTCTGCAACTGGGTAGTTAATGATACAGTAACAGAGACAACTTCTGACTTGAGATCTGTGCACATTCCTCTGTAGAATCTCTGACAGGATGGGATACATTTGGGGGTAAGAAAGCCCACCTCATTATGTTTAGTCAGCTTGCAGTACAAACTACCCTTGCACATGATACACATTCAAATAGACCCAAAACAGACTGTCCATTTCATCACATTTTATCCACTTGTTGGACTGGAACGTGTGATAACCATCTATTACTAAAACCCCCACTCATCCCAGCTTGACCAGTGGAACAGAGTAGGACTTAGACCAAATCCCATACTCTGTTACTGTACATGGGCCAACTTACCATTTTAAAAGCTAAACTGGGTAATGGGCACAGCCTGGCGGGTTGTCTTTACTGTCCCCTAGCTAGCCTGGTCTGTGTGTTGGAGCATGGGAGAACCCTGTCACCCCACTGGCCCCAGCAGGGAGATGGGATGAGATAGACAGGCCAGGCAGGCTGTCTCTGAGAGCCTCCTCTGGCTATATAACCTGTAATCTAAAGCCTGTTGTCACCAATCCCTTTAACTTTATACCACTTGGACTCCCCTCACTGGCCTCACATGCACGCACAAACACACATTTACAGGGACACACGTCATGCACACACGCAGATGCAGGAGCACATAGACAGACACGCACATAGATACAAACACACATATACAGATGCATGCACATCAGTGGAGAATGCTGAGGGGAGGAAGGCTCATAATAATGGCTGGAACAGAATGAATGGAATGGTATCAAACATATGGAAACCATCGGTTTGATGTTGTTGATACCTTTCCACTTATTCAGCTCCAGCCATTATTACGTGCCTGTCCTCCCCAATTAAGGTGCCACCAACCTCATACCTTAGGAGGTACCTTAGGACTCCGTTCCATTTATTACATCAATAACAATGAGCAGTCCTCCTATGGCTCCTCCAATCCAGCCTCCTCTGATACATACATAAATACAGTGCATTCGGAAAGTATTCAGACCCCTCGACTTTTTCCACATTTTGTTAGGTCACAGCCTTATTTTAAAATTGATTCAATAGTTTTTTTTACCCTCATCAATAAAAACACAATACCCGATAATGACAAAGCAAAAACTGTTCTTTAGAAACGATAACAAATGTATAAAAATGTATAAACTGCAATAACACATGTACATAAGTATTCAGACCTTTTTCTCAGTACTTTGTTGAAGCACCTTTGGCAGCGATTACAGCCTTGAGTCTTCTTGGGTATGACACTACAAGCTTGGCACACCTGTATTTGGGGAGTTTCTCGCATTCTTCTCTGCAGACCCTCTCAAGCTCTGTCAGGTTGTATGGGGAGCGTTGCTGCACAGGTATTTTCAAGTCTCTCCATAGATGTTCGATTTGGTTCAACTCCGGCCTCTGGCTGGGCCACTCAAGGACTTTCAGAGACTTGCCCCAAAGCCACTCCTGCGTTGCCTTGACTGTGTGCTTAGGGTCGTTGTCCTTTTGAACCTCCGTCCCAGTCTGAGGTCCTGAGCGCACTGGAGCAGGTTTTCGTCAAGGATCTCTCTGTAATTTGCGCCATTTATCTTTCCCTCGAACCTGACTAGTCTCCCAGTCCCTGCCGCTGAAAAACATGCCCACAGCATGATGCTGCCACCACCACCATGCTTCACCTGAGGAATGGTGCCAGGTTTCCTCCAGACGTGACGCTTGGCATTCAGGCCAAAGAGTTCAATCTTGGTTTCATCAGACCAGACAATCTTGTTACTCATGGTCTGAGAGTCTTTAGGTGCCTTTTAGCAAACTCCAAGCGGGTTGTCATGCGCCTTTTACCGAGGAGTGTCTTCCATCTGGCCACTCTACCATAAAGGCCTGATTGGTGAAGTGCTGCAGAGATGGTTGTCCTTCTGGAAGGTTCCCCCATATCCACAGAGAGACTCTAGAGCTCTGTCAGAGTGACCATCGGGTTCTTGGTCACCTCCCTGACCAAGGCCCTTCTCCCCAGATTGCTCAGTTTGGCCGAGCGGCCAGTTCTAGAAAGAGTCTTGGTGGTTCCAAACTTCTTGCATTTAAGAATCATGGAGGCCACTGTGTTCTTGGGGACCTTGAATGCTGCATAAAAAATGTTACCCTTGCCCAGATCTGTGCCTCGACACAATCCTGTCTCAGAGCTCTACGGACTATTCCTTCGACCTCATGGTTTGGTTTTTGCTCTCTGACATGCACTGTCAACTGTGGGACCTTATATAGACAGGTGTGTGCCTTTCCAAATCATGTCCAATCAATTAAAATTACCACAGGTGGACTCCAATCAAGTTGTATGAACATTTCATGGATGATAAATGGAAAATAGAAAGCTGACTCAAGTTTTCCAAAAAGCACCTGGAAGCACCTAGATGATCACCAAGACTCTTGGGAGAATGTTCCACAGACAGATGCGTCAAAAGTATAACTTTTTGGATGACATTGGTCCCATGATGTCTGGCGAAAACCAAACACTGGATTCCACAGTAAAAACCTCATACCAACGGTCAAGCATAGTGGTGGTATTGGGATGGTTTGGGAATGCTTCGCCAAAATTCCTCCACAGCGATGCGAGAGACTGATCATCAACTACAGTAAGCATTTGGTTTCAGTCATTGCAGCTAAAGGTGGCACGACCAGTTATTTAGTATAAGAGGGAATTACTTTTTCACACAGGGGAATTGCGTGTTGCATAAATGTGTTAATTAAATAAAAAATAATAAGTATTATTTTCTTTTTAAACTCAGTTTCTAATATTAGGTTTTGGATGAAGATCTGATAATATTCAGTATCAAACATGTGCAAAAAGAGAACATTTGAAAGCGAGCAAATACTTTTTCACAGCTCTGTACATGCATACATACAAACTGTAGCACACACACAGGCACACGCTTGTGCTGCCAGCTGGCTTTAAACCCACTAACACCCACCCCCACAGCTCTTAATCCCAATCGGACCATGGGGCTGACGGCCACAGTGGAAGTGGGATGTATACAGTGCAAACCCACAGATGTTGTTTCCAATGGCCAGCCAGCCAGCCAGCCAGCCAGCCACTCTTTCTCTCTCTTCTGTAACCTACTTTGGCAGTGACAACACGGACAGACACAGTAACAAACATTTGTAGTCTTGTTTAGCTATACGGAGACGCGACCTGGCAGTTTGTCAAGACGCAAGAATGTGGGGAATGATTAGTACAGGGCAAGTCAAAGGGCAGTGGGTTATGATGAGTGTGTGTACTGTATTCTGTATGTTAGTCAGTGTAGCTAATGGAAGTGTATTATTTTCATGAACGTATGATCTGGCTGCTGTTTGGCCTTTTCAATAGTTGAGTATATTGCACCTCACTGCTTTGTGGATCCAGAAAAAGTACTATAAATGTGCATCTATGGATGTGTGTATACGACAATGCAGGAGCGATCCCTATACCATTATTTTGCAGTAATAGCTCACATCTTTGAGCAGGAGGAGAGCAAAGATTGTGGGGGGGTAATATCTTGGGGTTTAGCTACTAGAGCAGGATCTAGTACCCGGGTGTAGAGAGAGCTAAGATCTAGTACTGGGGGGGCTAAACTAAACTGCCATCCAATGATTGCATTGTTTAATCTGCTGTTTTAGGGAGAGGGAGCGGACCCCTGCTAGGGGGTGATCCATCCATCCGGGTGGTCCCTCCCTCCACCCTGGTCTGTCCAGACATCATGTCCCCTCATGCCCAACATCTGCTCAGGATCACCACTAGAATGTAAATATTTTATTTGATGTGCTGGGGCCTTATATCAGCTAGGGCCTGATACTTCACGCCCATATGCCTGCTGCCAGTACATTCTAATTTCTGTAGATTTGATACACCTTGGAATGAGATTGATGCTGTTTCTGGCACCCACTTCTAATCAGAGAGCTGGATGGGGGTCGAATGACTGTGAAGACTGAAGACAAACCACTTTCCTGGAGATTGTTTCCTGGAAGTCCAGGATGTTGATGCTTGTCTACTCTGACCGGGTAGAGCAAAGCTGTGTTTGGCTGACCTGCTGGAGGCTTGAAAGACTAGATACACAGGCCACTTCAAAATAACAGTCATGAAACACCTAAGACATTTACTGACTTCTGTGTTATATATTGTGTTAGGGTGGACTTTTATACAATCTATAAGCACACCTTTTAGAATCCCTGAAAACACAAGTCTTGTCAGCACACTTCTTCCTTTTTAGAATCCCTGAAAAAAATTTAGCACAACACACTTCTTTGCCCTTTTAGAATCCCTGAAAACACAAGCACAAAACACTTCTTCCTTTTCGAATCCCTGAAAAAAGAGCACAACACACTTCTTCCTTTTAGAATCCCTGAAAACACAAGTCATATACTGGAATAAAGACTTCTTCCTTTTAGATTCACCTGCATAACACTGAAAACACAAGCACAGCACACTTCTTCCTTTTAGAATCCCTGAAAAAAAGAGCACAACACACTTCTTCCTTTTAGAATCCCTGAAAACACAAGCACAAAACACTTCTTCCTTTTAGAATCCCTGAAAACACAAGCACAAAACACTTCTTCCTTTTAGAATCCCTGAAAAAAAGAGCACAACACACTTCTTCCTTTTAGAATCCCTGAAAACACAAGCACAGCACACTTCTTCCTTTTAGAATCCCTGAAAAAAAGAGCACAACACACTTCTTCCTTTTAGAATCCCTGAAAACACAAGCACAGCACACTTCTTCCTTATAGAATCCCTGAAAACACAAGCACAGCACACTTCTTCCTTTCAGAATCCCTGAAAACACAAGCACAGCACACTTCTTCCTTTTAGAATCCCTGAAAAAAAGAGCACAACACACTTCTTCCTTTTAGAATCCCTGAAAACACAAGCACAAAACACTTCTTCCTTATAGAATCCCTGAAAACGCAAGCACAGCACACTTCTTCCTTTTAGAATCCCTGAAAACACAAGCACAGCACACATTTTCCTTTTAGAATGCCTGTGAACTCTAAATAGGTGTTCTGGTTCTACATACTTGTGTTCTCAGGGCCACAGGGCTGAGTGCTCCAGAGAGTAGAGTTGGGATGGTAAACCAAAAATTATCGATACCGACCGAACTAACCATTTATTGAGGCCATTTTACTGATATCGATAAGTAGCCTTTACTAGAGGAATGTGACATTTGAAATGAAATAAGTCTTAATATAGGCTATTGCTAATGGGATAATTGATAGCCACAACATTCAATGTAGTAGTAGTAGTTTAAAGGGTAATGTAAAAAAGTAACTGGTGCACACTAATGTTGTAAACTTAGCGTTCAATTGATCGTTATCATGATAATTCAGTCAATTTATCATGATATGGATTTTTGTCCATATTGCCCAGCTCTACCAGAGAGCAGCAGTTACCTAGCCTGGCCAAGAAACACACACAACCCACGTAGCCTCCAGCCTCTATCCAGCCTCTAACTACCCCCTTAAAATGGGATCTACTTCCATTTAGTTCCCCTACTAGTGAAATAAGATCATTATTACTCAAGGAAAGTACCGTCTCTCTCTCTCTCTCTCTCTCTCTCTCTCTCTCTCTCTCTCTCTCTCTCTCTCTCTCTCTCTCTCTCTCTCTCTCTCTCTCTCTCTCTCTCTCTCTCTCTCTCTCTCTCTCTCTCTCTCTCTCTCTCTCTCTCTCTCTCTCTCTCTCTCTCTCTCTCTCTCTCTCTCTCTCGCTATTTCTCAGTCTCTCGCTTTCCTTCTCCATCTCTTCTCCTCTCTCCCCCTCCATCTGAACTCCACCACTGTCTGCCTCTCTTCTCATTCTTCCTAATTTGATAACTCATTAACAATCGAGGCAATAGATTGCATCCAAACAAAATGATCTGTGGGACATGCCAACTCTTCCAGACTGTCGTACGTGCTAGTCCACTACCCTCTCTTCCGTGGCACTGAAAACACATTGGGAAGCCTCCTCAGTATTCCCCATAATCAATTCCATATGTGGTGTTTCTCTACAGATGAGGCAGCAGTACTGGAATCCTTTAAGAGTCCCTCCTTAAACTAGTCTGTGCAGTGCCAATGATGCCTCACCCCTTAAACTGTGTGTGTGTGTGTGTGTGTGTGTGTGTGTGTGTGTGTGTGTGTGTGTGTGTGTGTGTGTGTGTGTGTGTGTGTGTGTGTGTGTGTGTGTGTGTGTGTGTGTGTGTGTGTGTGTGTGTGTGTGTGTGTGTGTGTGTGTGTGTGTGTGTGTGACAGTCAAAATGAACAGAAGTATTTTATTTCTAAATCTCCTTTTAAGCTGTTTCAATAAGGCAACATGGTAGCTACCTTAAGGATGGACAAACAGATTATATTCTCATTCTGGTCATCTCAAAATAATCAAGTTAAAGCCTATTTTGGCCTTTAAATATAACATGTATCATATAGCACATAGAGTAGAAATATGTCATGAAGATACAGTTGGGAAGGAAGACAGTAAGACACCGGATGGTAAAAGAAAACATAAGAAAGAAAACAGGACTTACTCTGACAAACCAGAAGGGCAGAGAGAAACAGCTGTGTAGGGGGGCTAGTTAGTTGACTGGCTGTATCTGATGTAGCCATATAGCCTATGGCTGTAGCTAGCAGATGCCTTGTGCAAGCCAGAAGGCCCTCCAGGCAGTGTTCGAGCTACAGACCAGCCAAAAGGCACCCACAGCATGGCAATAATGACTTCCTAATGTCCCCTCACACCCCTCACCCTACCGCCACAACAAAGACTGCTGGCCAACGAAATAGACCTATAGTGTAGATTCGGGGCAGGAAACCACTAATGTAAAACTTAAACTCATATAAAACTTCAACACCCCAAAGACTCAAGCAGTTTGTATTGATGTTCTTCTCAAAGAACATGTATGTTTCCATGCCCAGTAAGATTGATAAATGGCATAATTACAGTCTCCAAGATACAAAATGAAAGCCAAAGGACTTGACAGGAAAATGGAGATGAATTCAACATAAAATAATAAAGTATTAATTTGAAAGAATAATTGTTGTCAAGGTGCCCATTTCTGATAAGAAAAGCCTATTGACAGAATTAACTGCCACTCAACACCGTAACCTACAGTCCCAAAGAACAAATACACACACACACAATCATGCACACACACACAAATCATACACACAAATCATGCACAAACACAGACACTTTCTTCCCAGAGAGAATGGAAGGAAAGGGGTTTCCTTGGTGTTTCCCACGGTCAGATTGAAGAAAGCATGTTGAAAGAGAGAGGGTGTCACTAAGGTTATCAGGATCCGGACACAAGAAATACTGACAAGACACACAGCACTTAGTAAAAACCCCATTGCAACAGAGCACTTAGTAAAAAAACATTCCAACAGAGCACTTAGTAATAACCCCATTCCAACAGAGCACTTCGTAATAACCCCATTCCAACAGAGCACTTAGTAATAACCCCATTCCAACAGAGCACTTAGTAATAACCCCATTCCAACAGAACACTTAGTAAAAAAAAACATTCCAACAGAGCACTTAGTAATAACCCCATTCCAACAGAGCACTTAGTAAAAACAACATTCCAACAGAGCACTTAGTAATAACCCCATTCCAACAGAGCACTTAGTACAGTGCCATGCGAAAGTATTCGGCCCCCTTGAACTTTGCGACCTTTTGCCACATTTCAGGTTTCAAACATAAAGATATAAAACTGTATTTTTTTGTGAAGAATCAACAACAAGTGGGACACAATCATGAAGTGGAAAGACATTTATTGGATATTTCAAACTTTTTTAACAAATGAAAAACTGAAAAATTGGGCGTGCAAAATTATTCAGCCCCTTTACTTTCAGTGCAGCAAACTCTCTCCAGAAGTTCAGTGAGGATCTCTGAATGATCCAATGTTGACCTAAATGACTAATGATGATAAATACAATCCACCTGTGTGTAATCAAGTCTCCGTATAAATGCACCTGCACTGTGATAGTCTCAGAGGTCCGTTAAAAGCGCAGAGAGCATCATGAAGAACAAGGAACACACCAGGCAGGTCCGAGATACTGTTGTGAAGAAGTTTAAAGCCGGATTTGGATACAAAAAGATTTCCCAAGCTTTAAACATCCCAAGGAGCACTGTGCACGCGATAATATTGAAATGGAAGGAGTATCAGACCACTGCAAATCTACCAAGGATAACAATCAGTCGTATATTGCACAAATCTGGCCTTTATGGAAGAATGGCAAGAAGAAAGCCATTTCTTAAAGATATCCGTAAAAAGTGTTGTTTAAAGTTTGCCACAAGCCACCTGGGAGACACACCAAACATGTGGAAGAAGGTGCTCTGGTCAGATGAAACCAAAATGTAACTTTTTGGCAACAATGCAAAACGTTATGTTTGGCGTAAAAGCAACACAGCTCATCACCCTGAACACACCATCCTCACTGTCAAACATGGTGGTGGCAACATCATGGTTTGGGCCTGCTTTTCTTCAGCAGGGACAGGGAAGATGGTTAAAATTGATGGGAAGATGAATGGAGCCAAATACAGGACCATTCTGAAAGAAAACCTGATGGAGTCTGCAAAAGACCTGAGACTGGGACGGAGATTTGTCTTCCAACAAGACAATGATCCAAAACATAAAGCAAAATCTACAATGGAATGGTTAAAAAATAAACATATCCAGGTGTTAGAATGGCCAAGTCAAAGTCCAGAGCTGAATCCAATCGAGAATCTGTGGAAAGAACTGAAAACTGCTGTTCACAAATGCTCTCCATCCAACCTCACTGAGCTCGAGCTGTTTTGCAAGGAGGAATGGAAAAAAATGTCAGTCTCTCGATGTGCAAAACTGATAGAGACATACCCCAAGCGACTTACAGCTGTAATCGCAGCAAAAGGTGGCGCTACAAAGTATTAACTTAAGGGGGCTGAATCATTTTGCACGCCCAATTTTTCAGTTTTTGATTTGTTAAAAAAGTTTGAAATATCCAATAAATGTCGTTCCACTTCATGATTGTGTCCCACTTGTTGTTGATTCTTCACAAAAAAATACAGTTTTTTATCTTTATGTTTGAAGCCTGAAATGTGGCAAAAGGTCGCAAAGTTCAAAGGGGCCGAATACTTTCGCAGGGCACTGTAATAACCCCATTCCAACAGAGCACTTAGTAAAAGAAACATTCCAACAGAGCACTTAGTAATAACCCCATTCCAACAGAGCACTTAGTAATAACCCCATTCCAACAGAGCACTTAGTAATAACCCCATTCCAACAGAGCACTTAATAAAAATAACATTCCAACAGGACACATAGTAAAAAAAGCATTCCAACAGAGCACTTAGTAAAAACACCATTCAACCCGAACACTTAGTAAAAACACCATTCAAACCGAACACTTAGTAAAAACACCATTCAAACAGAACACTTAGTAAAAACACCATTCAAACCGAACACTTAGTAAAAACACCATTCAAACCGAACACTTAGTAAAAACACCATTCAAACCGAACACTTAGTAAAAACACCATTCAAACCGAACACTTAGTAAAAACACCATTCAAACAGAACACTTTCCTTTATCCCCCTGACAAAGGCAAAGCTGAAAATGTCCCTAGAGAAACTAGAGGAAATAGAGGCTCTAAAAACCCACAACCAGCATCAAGTGAGTGCTGGACAATTTGTAGGCCTACAATGTATTCATTTCTGCTTTCACTCTACCAGCCTAACTACACAATGAGTCTATAAAATAGACTTTGTGCCATACAACACTTGTGATTTAGGGTCTGTTTTACACAATGTGAGCGCAGACGTCTGTCTTGTGGCATGTAAACAGCACAGAGGAGTGTGCCAAGTGTGTAGAAGTAGGAGTAAACACGCATTAATGAATTCCATATTCTACTCTACTCACTGCCCTAGTTTCTCAGAGTGTGCCGGAGTGTGTGTGCGTTATGTTCTTCTGTGTAATTATCTCTGTTTGTTCTCCTATGAGAGGCAGTATGCATGCTCACTATCAGCACATATAAGAACATGAACTAATCCTATATCATGTCCCTTTTTCCCTCTCCTTGTTAGCAGGCAGTAAACGGAGGCAGAACAAATTATGCCCCAACTTTGACCATATGCTGCACAGCACAGTACAGCTCCATGACATCATGAAGCGTTACACTCTGCACAGCACTGATTTGAGTTTAAGGGTTTTGGCTTGAATTAAAAAGGCATTTTAACCAGCACTACTCTGACTACCAGGGGGAAATGTTGCATGCCAGCATAGTGTACAGTATGATTTGAGCAGACACACACACACACACATTTTACTAGACACTCTTATCCAGAGCAACTAGGGTTAAGTGCCTAGCTCAAGGGCACATTGGCAGATGTTTCATCAAGTAGGCATGGGATTCAAACCATCGCTCTTAACCTCTAGGCTACCTTCTGCCCTTAAACCTTAATTTAACCAGGCAGGGGTTATGTAGAGCATGAAAAGGGTTAACACTACAGAAACAGGATGGACCCGTGTGGGCTGAAGAGGGGTGAGATATGTAGAGGGTCCCCTCTTCAGCATCTGCTAATCTCTCACAGTTTAACTGCCAAACAGTTATTCTGCTTCTCTTCTCAAGGCAAATGTTTACAACACATTTACATGGCCTTCGCCCCCTGCCTTGGGATGGGGCTGGAAGATTATCCTGTTTGGATTTGGTGTTTGTGTGTGAGATTGTGTAAGCGTGTGTATCTCACCCCTCCTGTGTGTGTGTGTGTGTGTGGGGGGGGGGGAGGTTCTCTTGTATCATGGAAGCAGTAGACCTATGGGATGCCATAGGGTGTAGTTTAGCACTGTCACTTAAATACAGTTGAAGTCGGTAGTTTACATATCATTTTTCCAAATACATTTAAACTCAGATTTTCACAATTCCTGACATTTAATCCTAGTAAACATTCCCTGTCTTAGGTCAGTTAGGATCACCACTTTATTTTAAGAATGTGAAATGTCAGAATAATAGTAGAGAGAATGATTTCTTTCAGCTTTAATTTCTTTCATCACATTCCCAGTGGGTCAGAAGTTTACATACACTCAATTAGTATTCGGTAGCATTGCGTTTAAATTGTTTAACTTGGGTCAAATGTTTTGTGTATCCTTCCACAAGATTTCCACAATAAGTTGGGTGAATTTTGGCCCATTCCTCCTGACAGAGCTGGTGTAACTGAGTCAGGTTTGTTGGCCTCCTTGCTCGCACACACTTTTTAAGCTCTGCCCACAAATTTTCTATAGGATTGAGGTCAGGGCTTTGTGATGGCCACTCCAATACCTTGACTTTGTTGTCCTTAAGCCATTTTGCCACAACTTTGGAAGTATGCTTGGGGTCATTGTCCATTTGGAAGACCCATTTGCGACCAAGCTATAACTTCCTGACTGATGTCTTGAGATGTTGCCTCATTATATCCACATAATTTTCCTTCCCCATGACGCCATCTATTTTGTGAAGTGTACCAGTCCCTCCTGCAGCAAAGCACCCCCACAACATGATGCTGCCACCCCCGTGTTTCACGGTAGGGATGGTGTTCTTCGGCTGCAAGCCGCCCCCATTTTTCTCCAAACATAACGATTGTCATAACGGCCAAACAGTTCTATTTTTGTTTCATCAGACCAGAGGACATTTCTCCAAAAAGTACGATCTTTGTCCCCATGTGCAGTTGCAAACCGTAGTCTGGCTTTTTTATGGCGGTTTTTGAGCAGTGGCTTCTTCCTTGCTGAGCGGCCTTTCAGGTTACGTCGATATAAGACTCGTTTTACTGTGGATATAGATACTTTGGTACCTGTTTCCTCCAGCATCTTTACAAGGTCCTTTGCTGTTGTTCTGGGATTGATTTGCACTTTTCACACCAAAGTACATTCATCTCTAGGTGACAGAATGCGTCTACTTCCTGAGAGGTATGATGGCTGCGTGGTCCCATGGTGTTTATACTTGCATTCTATTGTTTGTACAAATGAACATGGTACCTTCAGGCATTTGGAAATTGCTCCCAAGGATGAACCAGACTTGTGGAGGTCTACAATTATTTTTCTGAGGTCTTGGCTGATTTCTTTTGATTTTCCCATGTCAAGAAAAGAGGCACTGAGTTTGAAGATAGGCCTTGAAATACATCCACAGGTACACCTTCAATTGACTCAAATTATGGAAATTAGCCTATCAGAAGCTTCTAAAGCCATGACATCATTTTCTGGAATTTTCCAAGCAGTTTGAAGGCACAGTCAACTTAGTGTATGTAAACTTCTGACCCACTAGAATTCTGATACAGTGAATTATAAGTGAAATAATATGTCCGTAAACAATTGTTGGAAAAATTACTTGTGTCCTGCACAAAGTAGATGTCTTAACCAACTTGCCAAAACTATAGTTTTTAACAAGAAATTTGTGGAGTGGTTGAAAAACGTGTTTTAATGACTCCAACCTAAGTATATGTAAACTTCCGATTTCAACTGGAAAACCATTTGGAACGGATACCACTCTGAAGGATCTGATGAATGTTGCAAAAGTTCGCTTTCCTGGTTTAAAAATGATACCTTTATCTTATCTTTTTCACACGTCCAGGGCCTTGAGCGGCTGTTTCAATATAACTGCTTTATAATGGAAAGAAGCGAAGCGTAGCTAGAGCTCCAGCACAAACTTCAAAGCGACATTAAACACAGACGAATTTTGTCGAAGAAGCACTAAACATTGCATGCGTTTTTATGCATTCCTCACACTGAGGTAATTTACTATATACCCTCTTATTTGATGGATAATCATAATTTATTGTCCCACCTGATGATTAAGAAATATGAACAGTAACCATCCTCCACTAGGTATCTTTATACCCTACCCCAGATGTAGCCCCATGTCTGACAACAGTTGATAAAATGCCATTGTAGTTCTTAACACCTTCGTGTTGAAGGAAAATCAAGATCAATTGCTGATGATTAAATGCATGCATTGGTGGTTACAGTTGTATGCCTCGACTCATGCTTTACGGCGCATATCATATAGTCCCTATCAGTACATGCACACATCACAGCAGATGGTGGAAGAGAGAGGGGGAAAGAGAGACGGTGATTGAATCATCGTGGGTCTTACCTTGATTGTCTTCGTCCATCTCGCGAATGCCGTGATGAGACAGTCCAGATATCAGATCGGTGGGTCAAATTTAGATGTCAAGGTAGACGTGTTTTTATTACTGTCTATAAACGGTATATAGGCTACGATCTATATCCTGTAATGACAGACCGACGACTCACAGGGAGCTGAGCTGTGCACAGTCGAAATGCAACAGCGAAAATATATTAATAACAAACAAGCCTACCTTCATGAGAAATCTAGGGTACCACCAAATAAACATCCATGTATTACGATTAAAGATGTAAATGTATAAGAAACGTTTACAAGAATTGTATGTATTAAATCCGATGATAATAGTTATCCTGCCACTACCATCCCTCTCTATCCAGGTTAGCCAACCTACTCCAATGCAGTCCAATGCAATGCAAAGGATAGCGGATTCTCTACATGGCTAAACGTTTACCATACGTCATCACTCCGCTCCGCCCGGGTGGTGACAGACAACCCCTCACCCTCAAAAAATGTTTCATTAGTTCCATGTATATTTATATATATATATATAAATATTAAAAACATATGAAAAACTTAAGAAAAATTGCACTGATAGAAGATAAAGTCTTATTTGGTGCAACAAGCTTAATCTGTCATTCGGCGGTGTAGGCAGAAATCCGTCGATGGCGGGGCCAGCAAAAATGTAGGTGGACCACAATTTGGGCACTCAAATCATCATTCAATTCTCATACAAACATAGCCTACCCTATACCCTACTGTAATCGATCTAACACAACAAACCATCTGACATGTAATTTCGCATTACAGACCAGATAGTCTTGAAATCCAAGATTATTGCATTTAACATAGGACTCACATAGACCCGAAACATAATAAACCATAGGCCTATAATTAATAGATTTTGAGATTAGAACATAATGCCCTGATATAACAGTAATAATCACAATAGGCAGCCATAGCCTATATAGACTAGAACAGTGGTCACCAACCTTTTCTTAGTCGAGATCACTTTATAAGTCAAAATCCGAGTGCAATTCTCTGCTGGGCGCGGGAGACCAAGTGCGCCTACAATGTATTGTGTGATATAAATTAAATGCCAATAGGGCCCAACTATAGCGCATGGGTGGAGAAGCATAGGGCAAAGTTATATTTCCAATTAAATTCGAGTCGAAGTGAAGCGTATTTCATGATTTCTGAAAGTCTTTAATAAATCAAATTGTATTTGTCACATGCGCCGAATTCAACAGGTGTAGACCATACCTTGTTTACGTACAAGCCCGTAATCAACCATGCCGTTTTAATAAAACAGCGAGTAACACCGTAAAAACAAAGGGGGGCTTGGGGTAGAAGCTGTTAAGGAGCCTTTTGGACCTAGACTTGGCGCTCTGGTACCGCTTGCTTTGCTTGCGTTAGCAGAGAAAACAGCGTTGTAGTGCTGATAATTGTCTCTGAATGTACTGAAACTGTATTTAATGCGCTTGACTAGATCAATGCGATCAGTGATTGATATAGAGAGGGACTGGAGGCCCTTTATGACAAAATCACTGATATCAAATAAATTGACATTTTCTCCAACAAAAAAATGTACCTGTGAGCTTTCTTTAGCCATTGTACTTGTTTTTGCTAGCCAAGTTGGCTAGTGAGTCTTAGCTAGATAGATAATGGGGAGTAGCCTACACAGTGTATCCAAGCCTACACAGTGATGGCTACTGTTTACTGCACATGGTATCAGTGCAAGTGACAAGTGCCATAACCTGCCCGTTATTTTGCACATTTTTAAGCTGATTTGTTTTTATTGTTTTTTTCCAGTAAATAATCAAGCATAATTCAAATTCATTACATAGGCCTAAATGATTGATTTTATGTGCAGCACTAGATTTTATGTAAGATGTCCTTGAGTGTCCTGACAGTCATCTGCCAAATAAAATGTATTATTATTATTATTATTGCCAATATCCCTTTCATTTCCCCACCTGCCCACCCCCTTCCATCTGAGGGTGTATGTGTGTTTAAGCCAGTGCTTGACTTGGATTGAAATAGGTTCCAGTACTCATTTTGGGTGCAGGTACCGTTTATATTTACTATTGCACTAATATTCTATAGGAGGGGCAGGAACTCAAGCAGAATAACATTTGCGGTGCTGGTCCTGGTGAGCTCCTGCCCAAGTCTAGTGCTGTACTCAAGTAAAATAACAATTCATGTCCCGTTTGGAACACTGAACACTTGATGGGCTTGGCTTTCCAGTGGATGGCTCTGCACCCACCCAGGCCCACCAGTGCCTACGCCCCTGTTGTCATTTGATGGTGATAATGACATTAATATATTCATCTTTTGTAATGTGTTTGGAATTTGCAAATGAATAATGAAATGGCATCATGTATGACACGATTATTGAATTGCTCTCGGAGTGTTGGCTCGAAGGATCAAATCAAAGTGTCTGCTGTATCTCTCCTATTTCTTTGGGGAATGTTAGAGGCTCCTCCCACTGGTGACATCACAGATTAAAACAACAGTTAAACATAGTAAATTATTATATATATTCAGCATGTTACAGGAACTCCTGGCAGTTCCTCCTGTCAATCCTCAACATAGTACTGACATCATGACTTCAGTGCATCCGACCTGCAAGGGCACGTGTGACTCACTCACAGGAGTACATGTTAAGTCCACCTACACGTCCAGAGGACTCATGTCATTGCACAATGGCAGTTGAGAGGAAGAGCCATTGTACAGATTGGAAGGGTCAAGGGAGGGGAGGGTGCTCTGTTGTTCCGGCTGGTTTAGACCTACTGCTTCAGGGTTTGGAGGAGGAGTGGATGGGATGAAAGACAGCATACAGTGAGAATTAAATGGGTTTCCAAGGAAAAACAACCAAGTCTTGGGACAGATCCAATCCCTTAGAGTATAAAACAAATCTAATTTGGCCCCATACTGTTGGCTTAAACTACTTCTTGCCTTTTCCCATCTCTCCTTAGTTACTGATACACAATGAACCATACTGTGAGGATAGGAATACATTGGATCGCTCCCGTTTCATGGATTGCCAAAGGATTGTGTAACAATTATAGAAAACTGACCTCACTTCACCACACCCCTTACATCATTTCCACACTGACGCGTGTTGACCGTAGAACAGCCATGACATAACTATTACATAATGAAATTAGAAAGGGCGGCAGGTAGTCTAGTGGTTAGAGTGTTGGGTCAGTAATCGAAAGGTTGCTGATTAGAATACCTGAGCCGATAAAGTAAAAAATCTGTAGATGTGTCCTTGAGTAAGACACTTCACCCTAATTTGCTCCAGGGGTGCCGTAATTCTATAGCTTTATCCTGCTAAACAACACATTTCACTGCACCTATCTGGTTTATGTGACAATAAAAAAACAGTTGTTTTTTTTCAAGAGGAAGTCAGTCGGCATTGATTGTTCCTTTAACTTGGTATGACTTTCTCTTACAGCTTCTCTTACACAAAGGCAATATACCCTTATAATGTTTTACCTTTTTTTCATTCGTTCTCTTTATCATATCTAGGCTAGTCCTACATAGTATACAAACAGTAGTATAGTATAGTATACGAATACACATTGAATACACATATACTATATATACAAAAGTAAAGGGACATCCCCAAATTAGTAGATTCAGCTATTTCACCCACATCCGTTGCTGACAGGTGTATAAAATCGAGCACACAGCAATGCAATCTTCATAGACAAACATTGGCTGTAGAATGGCCTTACTGAAGAGCTCAGTGACTTTCAACGTGGATGCTATTTCCAACAAGTCAGTTCATCAAATGTCTACTCTGGTCAAATGTAAGCTCAGTTATTGTGAAGTGTAAATGTCTAGGAGCAGGTCACACAAGCTCATAGAACAGGACCACCGAGTGCTGAAGCCTGTAAAAATCGTCAGTCCTCGGTTGCAACACTCACTACCAAGTTCCAAACTGCCACTGGCAGGACAATAATTGTTCTTTGGGACTGTTTTTCATGGTTTGGGCTAGTCCCCTCAGTTCCCGTGAAGGGAAATCTTAACTCTACAGCATACAATGGCATTCTAGATGATTCTGTACCTTCAACTTTGTGGCAACAGTTTGGGGAAGGCCCTTTCCTGTTTCAGCATGACATTGCCCCTGTGCACAAAGCGATGTCCATACAGAAATGGTTTGTTGAGATCAGTGTAAAGGAGCTTGATTGGCCTGCATAGAGCCCTGACCTCAACCTCATTGAACACCTTTTGGGATGAATTGGAACCACGATTGCAAGCCAGGCCTAATCGCCCAACATCAGTGCCCAAGCTCACTAATGCTCTTGTAGCTGAATAGAAGCAAGTCCCCGCAGCAATGTTCCAACATCTAGTGGAAAGCCTTCCCAGAAGAGTGGAGGCTGTTATAGCAGCAAAGGGGGAGACCAACTCCATATTAACGCCCATGGTTTTGGAATGAGATGTTTGACGAGCAGGTGTCCACATACATTTGGTTATGTAGTGTAAAGTACATAGGATGATATGGATCATGATATCCACACAATATAATATAGGATCATACAAATTATGATACTCACATTCATTTATGCAATCACTGACACAGAAGACAACCAGGAGATGTTTATCTGACCAGGATAATGATGCAACTGTGCTGTCTGTAATGAACATGCGACAAGCGTTTACTGGAACAGAAAATGAATGGTCCTCTCACAAAGGCTGCAGGGGTAAACAAATGAAGATTCCTCCCTGCTTTTGAGCGTGGATGGTTACAGCTAATTCACAGAAAGACCCCATACAGTCCTATTGATATGCAGAGGCCTCCCTTAGCTAGAAGCACAAAGCAGTTTAGATTTCAAATCACGCAATATTATAAAGAAACTTAAGGGGAGAAAACCTTTTTGTGACACAGTTGAGAATCTTCCAGGAGTTTAAGGGGTTATCTCCTGAGGGCAAGTCCTACAGTACTGTACATGATGTGTCAGATTTGGGAGATGATGAAGTTTGTATCAGAAGACAGTGAACAGAGGTTAGGCCAATATAGACTCAATCCCATCCTCCTTTACACACCAAATCAAACCTCCCCTTGACACTCCTTTCTTTCTCCTACTCCTTCTCTCGTCCTGTCTTTCCCCCTCTCTCTCTCTCCCCCCTTCTTCTTCTCCACTTCTCCTCACTCTTTTCCCTCCTCCTTCTATCTCTCTCTCTCCCTCACTCTCTCTTCCACTGTGACACAGCTGTTTTATCTCAGCTACAACAGAGGATGCCTGTGATGCAGAGAGTACTGCTAGCTGGTTTAAATGATGCACCGAGGACCACTCATCAAAGGAGAAGAACAGAGAGAAAAAAATAGATCTAGAGTTCAATCCAACACACACACACACACACACACACACACACACACACACACACACACACACACACACACACACACACACACACACACACACAGGGAGACAGTGTGGGGCCTCCATTTTGGAGAATGATTTCCTGTGTTGAGAACAGATGTCCGGCCTGGTCCAGGAAAGGCTCTGTTTCCCCCCCAGTTTTACTCCCTTTAAAAATGTTGCTGTGTGTAGTTGTGGAAGGGTGGAGTAATGAAAAGCACTCTCAATCAGACACAATTCCTGCTCTTTCTTGAAATCAATAAAAACTAATGTAATGGGTCTCAAATCTCTCAATCCATTGCCGTTGCTAAGGTACAGCTGAAGTCCATCCCCCCCATGACATTTCTGTCGCCTTTTTTCATTTTCAAATGACTTTATTGTCTTGGATTTATGATACATTTTGATCTCCCCACCCTCAACCAAACTGTCCAACTTAATGCTATGTTTTTGTTGACAATCAGAGGCTAAAGGAACATCCACATGATGCTCTTCATTCCATATTTAGCTGGAGGCTGTCATGTTCCCTGAGGCAGCATATGTCTGTCAGATTAAGGCATCAGTCCTGGGGAATGGTGGGAAGCTGACCGAGTTAACATGGTCCGGTGTGTGTGTGTGTGTGTGTGTGTGTGTGTGTGTGTGTGTGTGTGTGTGTGTGTTAACTTAGGCTGTGCTGAGCCGTCATATATGATAATATTCATCTGCCACCCTGCCTGGGAGCTGAACTGAGGGCTGCTACACAGCCTCCCCCCACCCCACTAGCAAGCCCTCACTGCTATCTGAATGCTGCCTTTTCAGTCTCTTGCACACTGTTCTGTCTATGAGATGTACACTTCCTTCTTTCAAGAAGACAGCGAGAATATATCCAATTTCTGCATGAAATGTTGCTCCCTTTTGAAGAATTTGTGGAGTCAGACCAACGCTCATGTTTTATTTCTGTTCTCCAATGGACCAATATTGATGAAACATTACTTTGTAAAACAGTAGGGGACACACAGACATGTTTTCCTCAGCTAGTATATCTTGCGCTATTGCTGCTCTTGGTAAAGTCTAGGCAACATATTTGAGCAAGATAACATGTTACGTGACCCAGAAGGTTATAATGGGGCACCTCTTGACTACAACCAACTGGCTGAGTCTCAGTCAACTGTCCAGGAAATACTGTGACTATCGTATCTCCAGTCACTCTGTGAGTTTTAGGGACTCTCCCTGAGTGTCCACATAATGTTGCTACATGTCCACGACTGGCATTAGACTCAACAACCATGGTTGAATAGTTGTGAGAATCAGTTCATTGACAGAGAAATCAGATTGAATCTCATGGCAGTGATTCCCGGCAGGGCGGGAATATTGTGATATATTTGTCAAGAATGTAGAAAGTGATGAGTCACTAAGTCAGCTGAGTTTAAGGATGAACCACCTGTCTTGTCACAAATCACAGATCAGCCATCCACATCCACACTCATTAGATCAAATCAGTGCCTTTTTACAGTAACTTTTGTGTGTTTTCTTCTTACAACGTTTAGGGGGTAGCTCATAGCTCAGACTCATCGGACATGGAAAAAAGCATGCCCATCTACTCTCCAAGAACTACTGTACTCCACTGTAGTTCTAAAGCAAATGAAAACATCTGAGTATGTGTGTCGACCCACTACACCACACACAGTGAAGTGAATGTGATAAGCTTCCTTTCTCACAGAGGGAGGGAGAGGGTGAAACGGTCAGACGAGGGAGTGGGAGACAGAGCTGGAGGGAAAGGGAAATGTGGGGGACATCCTTCCTTCTCACAATGTGATGACCTTAGACCTAAAGTAGAGCAAGGCTGCTGGACAGGACACCTGCTGGACAGGACACTTCCCATCCCCCTACAAACAGGAACATTCCTTCTACTGTATAATTTCATTTGGATCTGATTTGTATTTGAGGTGTGTTTGCGAAACGGCACAGTACACAGTTGAGCAGGACGCATCACTGAAATGGTGGTTACTGGTTATGGCTGAATTTTTTCTCACTGAAAATGTCCTGGTTGCTGATTAATAATGCAACAACAAAGAACTCTGCTGCTGGTTGATGAATGTGCTTCCATACGTTAAACAACTCATTACAAAATACGTTTCTCACACAAACAGCCTAATGATCATGTACTTTCATTAGTAGGTCTATTTTCATGCAGGCAGCCTCACAGCAAGAGCCTCTGGCTTACATACAACAATGAGGTTGCTTACACAGTAGGGAATCCTTCTGCCACCATCATAGAAGAGCGAGATAAGATTTATGACTATAATCCATAAAGTAACCAGGGAAGGGTAAAGCTAGAGGGGGTTTGTTAGGGGAAGAACAAATAGAGATGATAGAAGTTCATTTGAGATGCAAAGACAACATTTCCGGTGCAGATTTACTGCGCTGTATATTTTCAAAGTGTTGACACAGCTGTATATGGCTTTCCAGCAGGCAGCGCTGGAATAGAGAAAGCCTTTGTGGATGTGTGGATGTGTGGGTGTGTGTGTGTGTGTGTGTGTGTCCTGCTGAGATGGTTGGCTTGGCTGGACAGCCCGTCATGGACTGGCAGGTATTATTCTTTGGTGACTGAGACAACCATGGTATATGGCTTGCATCGTTTTCATGCTCATCAAACCACTCAGTGACCACTCGTGCTCAGTGGATGGCAGCATTGTCATCCTATGGGGGTATAGCCATGGTAGCTAAAATAATGGCCTGCGCAGGATTTTTATAAATGGCCCTAACTAAGCATGATGGGATGTTATTTGCTTAATTAAATCAGGAACCACACCTGTGTGGAAGCACCTGCTTTCAATATACTTTGTATCCAACATTTACTCAAGTGTTTCCATATTATTTTGGTAGTTACCTGTACATTTGTAAAGGAGTTGGCTTGACTGATCCGTGGAGAAATGACATCAAACTAGAATGAATAAATGTTGGTCCTTGGACCATGCACGTGTTCCTCTTTTTTAATTGGCTAGTCTCTGTCGGCCATTTAGACTTTTGTCCGTGAAAATTGATGAACGTATGGTGCTTTCAAAACAAATGGGAACTAAAAAAATAGGTCAAATGATGATGTCAGTGATCTGCAGGTCGGAATGCTGGCGTTCTAGAAAGATGCCTGAGTTTCCGACTTGAAATTCCGAGTTGGATGACCATTCAAAAGGTTTTTCCCATTCGGCGCTCGTTTCTTTTCAGAGTTCTCAGTTGTCTTGAGCGCACTGAAGTCAGTGATTTCAGAGTTCCCAGTTGTTTTGAATGCTGCAATTTAACTTAACGCCTCATTTCCACCAGATGCATCAAACTCTTTGGTTCTGGCGGAAGTCATTCATTGTCAATGGAGCAGTCCAAAACGTTATGTTGGGGGTGTCGCACTAGGCTGCGGTGCGTTCAGCATTGATTTACCATGCGGTGATACAAACGAAAGTTGAAAAGTTTGTTGGAGTCTGCTTGTGCAGGCCTACTTTTGTTTGTATCACCGCATGGTAAATCAATGCTGAACTCATGAGGTAGAGAATGCACCGCAGCCTAGTGTGAGACCCCCAACATAGCGTTTCAGACTGCTCCATTGACAATGAATGCCAGAACGCAAAGAAGTTGATGGTCAGCTGAGATGACACGTCCATATCCTTACTCACTACTTTAAATTGGTCTGGATAAAAAAATCAGTGAGCCAGTCACACACAGCCTACACTTACATAGAATTTGTTTGAAAATCCATCAGGAATCCTATACCGACACGACTGCGTCATTGTATAGATCAGGGTTTCCTAAAGTTGGTCCTGTGGCCATACACTACACAGCTGGTTCAAATAATTAAAGCCTTATGATGAGTAGGTTAATCAGCTCTGTAGTGCTAGGGCAAAACCAACACGTTCACTCAAAGGAGGTAGGACCGACTTTGGGGAACCCTGGTATATATATATAAATTCCACCTTTATTTAACCAGGTAGGCAAGTTGAGAACAAGTTCTCCTTTACAATTGCGATCTGGCCAAGATAAAGCAAAGCAGTTCGACACATACAACGACACAGAGTTACACATGGAGTAAAACAAAAATACAATCAATAATACAGTAGAAACAAGTCTATATACGATGTGAGCAAATGAGGTGAGATAAGGGAGGTAAAGGCAAAAAAAAGCCCATGGTGGCAAAGTAAATACAATATAGCAAGTAAAACACTGGAATGGTAGATTTGCAGTGGAAGAATGTGCAAAGTAGAAATAAAAATAATGGGGTGCAAAGGAGCAAAATAAATAAATAAAATAAAAGAAATACAGTAGGGAAAGAGGTAGTTGTTTGGGCTAAATTATAGGTTGGCTATGTACAGGTGCAGTAATCTGTGAGCTGCTCTGACAGCTGGTGCTTAAAGCTAGTGAGGGAGATAAGTGTTTCCAGTTTCAGAGATTTTTGTAGTTCGTTCAAGTCATTGGCAGCAGAGAACTGGAAGGAGAGGCGGCCAAAGAAAGAATTGGTTTTGGGGGTGACCAGTGAGATATACCTGCTGGAGCACGTGCTACAGGTGGGTGATGCAATGGTGACCAGCGAGCTGAGATAAGGGGGGACTTTACCTAGCAGGGTCTTGTAGATGACATGGAGCCAGTGGGTACAGGTCGCAATGGTGGGTAGTATATGGGGCTTTGGTGACAAAATGTATGGCACTGTGATAGACTGCATCCAATTTGTTGAGTAGGGTATTGGAGGCTATTTTGTAAATGACATCGCCAAAGTCGAGGATTGGTAGGATGGTCAGTTTTACAAGGGTATGTTTGGCAGCATGAGTGAAGGATGCTTTGTTGCGAAATAGGAAGCCAATTCTAGATTTAACTTTGGATTGGAGATGTTTGATGTGGGTCTGGAAGGAGAGTTTACAGTCTAACCAGACACCTAGGTATTTGTAGTTGTCCACGTATTCTAAGTCAGAGCTGTCCAGAGTAGTGATGTTGGACAGGCGGGCAGGTGCAGGCAGCGATCGGTTGAAGAGCATGCATTTAGTTTTACTTGTATTTACGAGCAATTGGAGGACACGGAAGGAGAGTTGTATGGCATTGGAGCTTGCCTGGAGGGTTGTTAACACAGTGGCCAAAGAAGGGCCAGAAGTATACAGAATGGTGTCGTCTGCGTAGAGGTGGATCCGAGACTCACCAGCAGCAAGAGCGACCTCATTGATGTATACAGAGAAGACTGCCAGAGGTCCGGACAACAGACCCTCCGATTTGACACACTGAACTCTATCAGAGAAGTGGTTGGTGAACCAGGCGAGGCAATCATTTGAGAAACCAAGGCTGTCGAGTCTGCCGATGAGGATGTGGTGATTGACAGAGTCGAAAGCCTTGGCCAGATTAATGAATACGGCTGCACAGTAATGTTTCTTATCGATGGTGGTTAAGATATCGTTTAGGACCTTGAGCGTGGCTGAGTTGCTCCCATGAGCAGCTCTGAAACCAGATTGCATAGCAGAGAGGATATGGTGAGATTCGAAATGGTCGGTAATCTGTTTGTTCACTTGGCTTTCGAAGACCTTAGAAAGGCAGGGTAGGATAGATATAGGTCTGTAGCAGTTTGGGTCAAGAGTGTCCCCCCCTTTGAAGAGGGGGATGACCCCAGCTGCTTTCCAATCTTTGGGAATCTCAGACGACATGAAAGAGAGGTTGAACAGGCTAGTAATAGGAGTGGCAACAATTTTGGCAGATAATTTTAGAAAGAAAGGGTCTAGATTGTCTAGCCCGGCTGATTTGTAGGGGTCCAGATTTTGCAGCTCTTTCAGAACATCAGCTGACTGGATTTGGGAGAAGGAGAAATGGGGAAGGCTTGGGCGAGTTGCTGTGGGGGGTACAGTGCTGTTGCAGTGCTGTTGACCGAGGTAGGGGTAGCCAGGTGGAAAGCATGGCCAGCCGTAGAAAAATGCTTATTGAAATTCTCAATTATAGTGGATTTATCAGTGGTGACAGTGTTTCCTATCTTCAGTGCAGTGGGCAGCTGGGAGGAGGTGTTCTTATTCTCCATGGAATTTACAGTGTCTCAGAACTTTTTTGAGTTAGGGTTGCAGGAAGCAAATTTCTGCTTGAAAAAGCTAGCCTTGGCTTTTCTAACTGCCTGTGTATAATGGTTTCTAGCTTGGCAGAACGCCATATGATGTTTTTGTGTTGGTTAAGGGCAGTCAGGTCTTGCGAGAACCAAGAAGAAGGCGCAAGAAATTTGGCTTGTCACCTAAAACCCTCACAAACTTTTACATATGCACAATTGAGAGCATCCTGTCGGTCTGCATCACCACCTGGTACGGCAACCACACCGCCCATAACAGCAGGGCTCTCCAGAGGGTGGGGCGGTCTGCACAATGCATCACCGGGGGCAAACTACCTGCCCTCCAGGACACCTACAGCACCCGATGTCACAGGAAGGCCAAAAAGATCATCAAGGACAACAACCACCCGAGCCACTGCCTGTTCACCCTTTTACCATCCAGAAAGTGAGGTCAGTATAGGTGCATCAAAGCTGGGACAGAGAGACTGAAAATCGTTAGGCATGGGTAATTTCAGTGTAGGAAAGGATGAAACAGCGTCTGTGCCACCAGTAAGTACAGACAGTAAGTACAGATAGTAACGTTAGTATAAATCCCCTTCCACGGTCCCCGCAGCCGGACAACTTTCTCATGGTTTCTGTAGGGAAATGCTGTAGGAATGCTCAGCTGGTGTCGCCCATTCAGCCGACAGAAACTTTCAACCGGTTTTACCCATTGAGCAGCGAGTCGGAGTCTAAGGCCGAGCCTTCTCTAGTTCTACTCCTCCTGTTACGAGGTCTGAGACGCCGAAGGCTCCCACCATTAGCTTGAAAAATTGAATACCCTAGTCATTGGCGACTCCATTACCCACGCTATTAGACTTAAAAAGAATTATCCAGCTATCATACACTGTTTACCAGGGTGCAGGGCTACCGACGTAAAGGCTAATCTGAAGATGGTGCTGGCTAAAGCTAAAACTGGCGAGTGTAGAGAGTATAGGGATATTGTTATCCACGTCGGCACCAACGATGTTAGGATGAAACTGTCAGAGGTCACCAAGCGCAACATAGCTTCAGCCTGTAAATCAGCTAGAAAGATATGTCGGCATCGAGTAATTGTCTCTGGCCCCCTCCCCGTTAGGGGGAGTGATGAGCTCTACAGCAGTCTCACAACTCAATCGCTGGTTGAAAACTGTTTTCTGCCCCTCCAAAAATATAGAATTTGTAGATAATTGGCCCTCTTTCTGGGACTCACCCACAAACAGAACCAAGGTTGAGGAGTGACGGACTCCATCCTAGCTGGAGGGGTGCACTCATCTTATCTACCAACATAGACAGGGCTCTAACTCCATAATTAAATAGGATTTTCCTCATAATCCTGGACTATCAGACCACCATTTTATTACGTTTGCAATCACAACAAATAATCTGCTCAGACCCCAACCAAGGAGCATCAAAAGTCGTGCTATAAATTCTCAGACAACCCAAAGATTCCTTGATGCCCTTCCAGACTCCCTCTGCCTACCCAAGGACGTCAGAGGACAAAAATCAGTTAACCACCTAACTGAGGAACTCAATTTAACCTTGCGCAATACCCTAGATGCAGTTGCACCCCTAAAAACTAAAAACATTTGTCATAAGAAACTAGCTCCCTGGTATACAGAAAATACCCGAGCTCTGAAGCAAGCTTCCAGAAAATTGGAACGGAAATGTCGCCACACCAAACTGGAAGTCTTCCAACTAGCTTGGAAAGACAGTACCGTGCAATATCGAAGAGCCCTCACTGCTGCTCGATCATCCTATTTTTCCACCTTAATTGAGGAAAATAAGAACAATCGGAAATTTATTTTTGACACTGTCGCAAAGCTAACTAAAAAGCAGCATTCACCAAGAGAGGATAGCTTTCACTTCATAAATTCATTAACTTCTTTGAGGAAAAGATCATGATCATTCCGTCTTCAAGAGAGCGAGAGTTGCACCCCTTCTGAAAAAACCTACACTCGATCCCTCCGATGTCAACAACTACAGACCAGTATCCCTTCTTTCTTTTCTCTCCAAAACTCTTGAACGTGCCGTCCTTGGCCAGCTCTCCCGCTATCTCTCTCAGAATGACCTTCTTGATCCAAATCAGTCAGGTTTCAAGACTAGTCATTCAACTGAGACTGCTCTTCTCTGTATCACGGAGGCGCTCCGCACTGCTAAAGCTAACTCTCTCTCCTCTGCTCTCATCCTTCTAGACCTATCGGCTGCCTTCGATACTGTGAACCATCAGATCCTCCTCTCCACCCTCTCCGAGTTGGGCATCTCCGGCGCGGCCCACGCTTGGATTGCGTCCTACCTGACAGGTCGCTCCTACCAGGTGGCGTGGCGAGAATCTGTCTCCTCACCACGCGCTCTCACCACTGGTGTCCCCCAGGGCTCTGTTCTAGGCCCTCTCCTATTCTCGCTATACACCAAGTCACTTGGCTCTGTCATAACCTCACATGGTCTCTCCTATCATTGCTATGCAGACGACACACAATTAATCTTCTCCTTTCCCCCTTCTGATGACCAGGTGGCGAATCGCATCTCTGCATGTCTGGCAGACATATCAGTGTGGATGACGGATCACCACCTCAAGCTGAACCTCGGCAAGACGGAGCTGCTCTTCCTCCCGGGGAAGGACTGCCCGTTCCATGATCTCGCCATCACGGTTGACAACTCCATTGTGTCCTCCTCCCAGAGCGCTAAGAACCTTGGCGTGATCCTGGACAACACCCTGTCGTTCTCAACTAACATCAAGGCGGTGGCCCGTTCCTGTAGGTTCATGCTCTACAACATCCGCAGAGTACGACCCTGCCTCACACAGGAAGCGGCGCAGGTCCTAATCCAGGCACTTGTCATCTCCCGTCTGGATTACTGCAACTCGCTGTTGGCTGGGCTCCCTGCCTGTGCCATTAAATCCCTACAACTCATCCAGAACGCCGCAGCCCGTCTGGTGTTCAACCTTCCCAAGTTCTCTCACGTCACCCCGCTCCTCCGCTCTCTCCACTGGCTTCCAGTTGAAGCTCGCATCCGCTACAAGACCATGGTGCTTGCCTACGGAGCTGTGAGGGGAACGGCACCTCAGTACCTCCAGGCTCTGATCAGGCCCTACACCCAAACAAGGGCACTGCGTTCATCCACCTCTGGACTGCTCGCCTCCCTACCACTGAGGAAGTACAGTTCCCGCTCAGCCCAGTCAAAACTGTTCGCTGCTCTGGCTCCCCAATGGTGGAACACACTCCCTCACGACGCCAGGACAGCGGAGTCAATCACCACCTTCCGGAGACACCTGAAACCCCACCTCTTTAAGGAATACCTAGGATAGGATAAAGTAATCCTTCTCACCCCCCTTAAAATATTTAGATGCACTATTGTAAAGTGGCTGTTCCACTGGATGTCATAAGGTGAATGCACCAATTTGTAAGTCGCTCTGGATAAGAGCGTCTGCTAAATGACGTAAATGTAAATGTAATCATTAGAAAGCAAATTACAGACTCCTCTTTAAATCTGCGTATTTCTCCAAAGCTCAGTTGTCCTGCGTCTGCACAACTCTGCCAGGACCTAGGATCAAGAGAGACACTCAAGTAATTTAGTACTATTTCTCTTAACATAATGATGAAAATAATCATGGCCTCTAAAACTTCAAGCTGCATACTGGACCCTATTCTAACTAAACTACTGAAAGAGCTGCTTCCTGTGCCTGGCCCTCCTGTGTTGAACATAATAAACGGCTCTCTATCCACCGGATGTGTACCAAACTCACTAAAAGTGGCAGTAATAAAGCCTCTCTTGAAAAAAACAAACCTTGACCCAGAAACTATTTAAAAACCTATCGGCCTATATCGAATCTTCCATTCCTCTCAAAATGTTTAGAAAAAGCTGCTATGCAGCAACTCACTGCCTTCCTGAAGACAAACAATGTATACGAAATGCTTCAGTCTGGTTTTAGACCCCGTCATAGCACTGAGACTGCACTTGTGAAGGTGGTAAATTACCTTTTAATGGCGTCAGACCGAGTCTCTACATCTGTCCTCGTGCTCCTAGACCTTAGTGCTGCTTTTGATACAATCGATCACCACATTCTTTTGGAAAGATTGGAAACCCAAATTGGTCTACACGGACAAGTTCTGGCCTGGTTTAGATCTTATCTGTTGGGAAGATATCAGTTTGTCTCTGTGAATGTTTTGTCCTCTGACAAATCAACTGTAAATTTCGGTGTTCCTCAAGGTTCCGTTTTAGGACTACTACTGTTTTCACTATATATTTTGACCTTTTGTACATTTCAATGAAACATGGTGAAGCCCCAAAATTGCCCTCGCTAGAAGCCTGTGTTTCAGACATAAGGAAGTGGATGGCTGCAAACCTTCTACTTTTAAACTCGGACAAAACAGAGATGCTTGTTCTAGGTCCCAAGAAACAAAGAGATCTTCTGTTGAATCTAACAATTAATTTTGATGGTTGTACAGTCGTCTCAAATAAAACTGTGAAGGACTAGGGTCAGTCTGTTATATCTGGCTATGGAACACTGACCTGTTCACCGGACGTGCTACCTTGTCCCAGACCTACTGTTTTCAACTCTCTAGAGACCGCAGGAGCGGTAGAGATACTCTTAATGATCGGCTATGAAAAGCCAACTGACATTTACTGCTGAGGTGCTGACCTGTTGCACCCTCGACAACTACTGTGATTATTATTATTTGACCATGCTGGTCATTTATGAACATTTGAACATCTTGGCCATGTTCTGTTATAATCTCCACCCGGCACAGCCAGAAGAGGACTGGCCACCCCTCATAGCCTGGTTACTCTCTAGGTTTCTTCCTAGGTTTTGGCATTTCCTAGCCACCGTGCTTCTACACCTGCATTGCTTGCTGTTTGGGGTTTGAGGCTGGGTTTCTGTACAGCACTTTGAGATATCAGCTGATGTAAGAAGGGATATATAAATACATTTCATTTGAACATCTGCTAACTATGTGTATGTGACCAATAACATTTTATTGGATTTGAACTGAATAACACCATGGCAGAGGGTTCAGTTCTGCTAAGGAATAATATCTTTACCACAATCTGTATCCATCAGAAGGTTGGAGAGTTCCAGTGGGCGGATTCCGATTGTGCAGGGCACTGGGCAAGGTCACCGGGCGAATGCAGGGAGGGAGGAGCACCATTCTCAAATGGAACAGTAGGCAAATCTGTGCCACTAGGTAATTTTGTCAACAATGGTGCATCGACCAGAAACATACAACATCTCTGTTCCATAAAATAAATGTTTGAATTTTCTCTTCTATTTTTCATTGGGAAGGCAGATAAAGCGTTTTTATTAAAAGCAATCACTTTTGCATGGGAAAACACAGAATCCTCCTAATTACTACACGTGCTTAATTACGTCACTTTTGTTTTGAAGCCATCTTCGTGTTGGGCTATGAACGGAGCACCTGGCTCACGACCGGGAGGCAACCCAATTCCAAATCGAATGCAATCAACTTTTAGCTGACACATAACATGCCTATACCGCTGCCCGGGCGAGATTGATCGAACTCCCTCATTGACTCTTCCAGCGTTCTAAAATGTCATCCAGACAATCCATGCTCTCGCACGGTGCCAATTACTGCAATCGTGCAAACATTTACATGACGATTCCCCACAGACTGTTATGCAAATGAACTTAGCGTTTTGAATGCGGTAGTTGAGAGATGATTCAAAAACATAATGGGAAACATAATGACCAGGTGACAAACACTCAGATCCTGAGCTTGGAGAGTGAGAAAGATCTATTTGCATGAATTAACTTCTATCATTTCCACGCTAGTGTAATATACCATGAGAAGGAGACACCATAAATGGTGTGTTTGCTCTACTCTCTATAGCTCTAGCAGAACACTTGCTTCTGGGCTATACTGTAGTGTTGCTGATCTGCATGCTTTACATTTAGTAGCTTTCCATAGCTTTATCAGAGGAGCCTACCTATGCATCAGGATCAGAATCACCTTTATTCACCAAGTACATTTACACATACCCAGAATTTTACTTGGTGATATGGTGCTGCTAGCAATAGACAACATATAGACGCAGAAACAGACAGAGGAATTTACACAAAGTTGACATATTTTATATACAAAATAGATAGTTTGGCATAGAACTGTAGCGTATGAGTGAATTTACAGTATAAATATACACATATATTTACATGTATGTGTATATATATATATATATATATATATATACTGCTCAAAAAAATAAAGGGAACACTTAAACAACACAATGTAACTCCAAGTCAATCACACTTCTGTGAAATCAAACTGTCCACTTAGGAAGCAACACTGATTGACAATACATTTCACATGCTGTTGTGCAAATGGCATAGACAACAGGTGGAAATTATAGGCAATTAGCAAGACACCCCCAATAAAGGAGTGGTTCTGCAGGTGGTGACCACAGACCACTTCTCAGTTCCTATGCTTCCTGGCTGATGTTTTGGTCACTTTTGAATGCTGGTGGTGCATTCACTCTAGTGGTAGCATGAGACGGAGTCTACAACCCACACAAGTGGCTCAGGTAGTGCAGCTCATCCAGGATGGAACATCAATGCGAGCTGTGGCAAGAAGATTTGCTGTGTCTGTCAGCATAGTGTCCAGAGCATGGAGGCGCTACCAGGAGAGGCCGTAGGAGGGCAACAACCCAGCAGCAGGACCGCTACCTCCGCCTTTGTGCAAGGAGGAGCAGGAGGAGCACTGCCAGAGCCCTGCAAAATGACCTCCAGCGGGCCACAAATGTGCATGTGTCTGCTCAAACGGTCAGAAACAGACTCCATGAGGGTGGTATGAGGGCCCGACATCCACAGGTGGGGGTTGTACTTACAGCCCAACACCGTGCAGGACGTTTGGCATTTGCCAGAGAACACCAAGATTGGCAAATTCGCCACTGGCGCCCTGTGCTCTTCACAGATGAAAGCAGGTTCACACTGAGCACATGTGACAGACGTGACAGAGTCTGGAGACACCGTGGAGAACGTTCTGCTGCCTGCAACATCCTCCAGCATGACCGGTTTGGAGGTGGGTCAGTCATGGTGTAGGGTGGCATTTCTTTGGGGGGGATGCACAGCCCTCCATGTGTTCGCCAGAGGTAGCCTGACTGCCATTAGGTACCGAGATGAGATCCTCAGACCCCTTGTGAGACCATATGCTGGTGCGGTTGGCCCTGGGTTCCTCCTAATGCAAGACAATGCTAGACCTCATGTGGCTGGAGTGTGTCAGCAGTTCCTGCAAGAGGAAGGCATTGATGCTATGGACTGGCCCGCCCGTTCCCCAGACCTGAATCCAATTGAGCACATCTGGGACATCCTGTCTCGCTCCATCCACCAACGCCACATTGCACCACAGACTGTCCAGGAGTTGGCGGATGCTTTAGTCCAGGTATGGGAGGAGATCCCTCAGGAGACCATCTGCCACCTCATCAGGAGCATGCCCAGGCGTTTGTAGGGAGGTCATACAGGCACGTGGTGTCCACACACACTACTGAGCCTCATTTTGACTTGTTTTAAGGACATTACATCAAAGTTGGATCAGCCTGTAGTGTGGTTTTCCACTTTAATTTTGAGTGTGACTCCAAATCCAGACCTCCATGGGTTGATAAATTTGATTTCCATTGATCATTTTTGTGTGATTTTGTTGTCAGCACATTCAACTATGTAAAGAAAAAAGTATTTAATAAGAATATTTCATTCATTCAGATCTAGGATGTGTTATTTTAGTGTTCCCTTTATTTTTTGAGCAGTATATATATATATATGCAGAGGTAGGGATTCTCTGTGACGTAGTGCATCTAACAAAGTTACCAACACCCACGGATTCTACACAAACCCCACACAATTCCTCTTTGAGCATCTTACATGTCTCTAATGCTCCACATTTCCATTGGGACACATATGTGTGTTAGTGCTAGTGCTGGCCCCTAGTCTCTGTGACAAGCATGTTTATCCTGCATTAATCTTTTTCCTCTGCTTTAACCCACCACTTAATGCTGTTGTCTATCCTATTAATGTGTCAATCGCTTCAAAATCCTCCAATAACATAATCCTTCCTGCACGATTCTGATGAGGGGTATAAACATAGAATTAGGAATTAGAATATAAAATGGACATGACCCTTCTTATGACGGTCCAGAGGTCAGCAATGTTAGTCAGGGAGTTGGTCAACCATGGCTTTGCCAGTGCTGTGATAAGATATTGTGTAAAACAATGAATGCAAAGAATTTATCTACACTGTATGTGTTTTAGCTAGCCAGACAATTTTAGAGGAATAATTCCATATTTTTTTTAAATTAACTGCCAATATGCCAACATTCCATTCAAGTGATGCAGTCAATCCACAGCCATAGCCTGGCTCAAATCAGTTGAAGACTGTGTCACGCCTTGGTCATTGTATTTTGTGTTTTTGTTATATGTTTGGGTAGGCCAGGGTGTGACATGGGTTTATATGTTGTGTTTCGTATTGGGGTTTGTATTAATTGGGATTGTGTATGATTAGGGGTGTGTCTAGTTAGGCTTGGCTGCCTGAAGCGATTCTCAATTGGAGTCAGGTGATTCTCGTTGTCTCGGATTGGGAACCGTATTTAGGTAGCCTGAGTTAGCGTTGTATTTTGTGGGTGTTTGTTCCTGTCTCTGTGTTGTATTCACCAGATAGGCTGTAATTAGTTTCTCGTTTCGTATTCACCAGATAGGCTGTAATTAGTTTCTCGTTTCGTTTGTTGTTTTCGTATTTCAGTTATTTCATGTACCGTCTTATCATTCATTAAAGTCATGAGTAACCTACACGCTGCATTTCGGTCTGACTCTCTTCTTGCAACAGACGAATGTCGTTACAGAAACACCCACCACTCACAGACCGAGCAGCGTGTGAACTGGCAGGATCTAAAGGAAGACGTTATGGACAGCAGAAGCATGGATTATACGACGTGGGAAGAAATCGACAGGTGGGCGGCCGACCCAGAGCGAGTGCAGGAGCCCGCCTGGGATTCGCTTCAGCAGTGCGAAGAGTGCTACAGGCGAATAGAGTCAAAGAAAAAGACACGCCGGAAAAAACGGAGAGGCGCTGGTTTTAACAGGCAGCGACAGCTGGAGCAGCAAAGGGAGGATGAATTATTTGGAGAATGGACATGGGAAGACGTGTTGGATGGTAAAGGTTGTTACACTTGGGAGGAGATATTGGCCGGAAGAGATCGCCTCCCATGGGAACAGGTGGAGGCACTAAGGAGAGCAGAGGCAGTGGGAGATAGGAGCCGACGATACGAGGGAACACGGTTGGCAAGGAAACCAGAAAAGCAGAAAAGCAGCCCAAAAAAATTATTGGGGGGGGGCTAGAAGGGAGAATAGTTATGCCAGGTAGGAGACCAGGGCATACTCCCTGTGCTCACCGTTGGGCTAGAGAGACCGGGCAGGCACCGTGTTATGCTATGGAGCGCACAGTGTTTTCAGTGCGGGAGCATAGCCCGGCTCTTGAGCACCGAGCCTGCCCAAGCTTACCTGGCTCGATGCCCACTCTAGCCCGGCCAATAGGAAGAGCTGGTATGTGCCGACATACCAGCTCTTCCTATTGGCCGGGCTAGAGTGGGCATCGAGCCAGGTAAACTTGGGCAGGCTCGGTGCTCAAGAGCTCCAGTGCGCCTGCACGGTCCGGTCTATCCAGAGCCACCTCTACACACCAGTCCTCCGGTAGCAGCTCCCCGCACCAGGCTTCCTGTGCGTGTCCTCGATCCAGTACCACCAGTTCCAGCACCACGCACCAGGCCTCCAGTGCGCCTCGCCTGTTCAGCGCAGCCAGCGCTTTTCTCCTCTCCTGTCCTGCCGGAGTCTCCTGTCTGTCCAGCGCCGCCAGTGCTCCCAGTCGGCCCAGCGCGGCCAGTGCTCCCAGTCTGCCCAGCGCGGCCAGTGCTCCCAGTCTGCCCAGCGCAGCCAGTGCTCCCAGTCTGCCCAGCGCGGCCAGTGCCCCCAGTCTGCCCAGCTCCGCCAGTGTTCCCAGTCTGCCCAGCTCCGCCAGTGCTCCCAGTGCTCCCAGTCTGGCCAGTGCCGCCAGTCAGCCCAGCGCTGCCCGACAACCAGTCTCTTCCAGATCTGCCCGACAACCAGTCTCTTCCAGATCTGCTCGACAACCAGTCTCTTCTAGATCTGCCAGCCAGCCAGGATTTACCGGAGCCTACTACCTGCCTGAGCTTCCTCTCAGTACTGGGCTTCCTCTCAGTATTGGGCTTCCTCTCAGTATTGGGCTTCCCCTCAGTACCGGGCTTCCCCTCAGTCCCGGGCTGCTTCGGTCCCAAGCTGCCCCTCTGTCCCGGGCTGCCCCTCTGTCCCGGGCTGCCCCTCTGTCCCGAGCTGCCCCTCTGTCCTGAGCTGCCCCTCTGTCCTGAGCTGCCCCTCTGTCCCGAGCTGCCCCTCTGTCCCGAGCTGCCCCTCTGTCCCGAGCTGCCCCTCTGTCCCGAGCTGCCCCTCTGTCACGAGCTGCCCCTCTGTCACGAGCTGCTCCTCAGTTATGTGGGGATCTGGGTGAGGACTATTAGGCCATGGTCGGCGGAGAAAGTGGATTATCCCAGGACGCGAAGGGGAGGAAATAGGACATTTATGGAGTGGGGTCCACGTCCCGAGCCAGAACCGCCACCATGGACAGACGCCCACCCGGACCCTCCCTATGCTCTTGAGGTGCGTCCGGGAGTCCGCACCTTAGGGGGGTTCTGTCACGCCTTGGTCATTGTATTTTGTGTTTTTGTTATATGTTTGGGTAGGCCAGGGTGTGACATGGGTTTATATGTTGTGTTTCGTATTGGGGTTTGTATTAATTGGGATTGTGTATGATTAGGGGTGTGTCTAGTTAGGCTTGGCTGCCTGAAGCGATTCTCAATTGGAGTCAGGTGATTCTCGTTGTCTCGGATTGGGAACCGTATTTAGGTAGCCTGAGTTAGCGTTGTATTTTGTGGGTGTTTGTTCCTGTCTCTGTATTCACCAGATAGGCTGTAATTAGTTTCTCGTTTCGTTTGCTGTTTTCGTATTTCAGTTATTTCATGTACCGTCTTATCATTCATTAAAGTCATGAGTAACCTACACGCTGCATTTCGGTCTGACTCTCTTCTGTTACAGACTGAGTTTAGAAAGGTTTAAATGCAACAAGTACTGATATTGTATCATATAAAAACACTCAAAGCTTTCCAAGAAAACAACATCTGAGACATTCATGGTCTGTTTACGTATATTTTAGAGGCTATTTATGCAGAAAATATGTATAAAACCTGTATAAACTCTGTTTATAATTATATGACAGTATTTTAGATTGGCTATAATTCCATTACACCATTTCTGATACATCACATGCCTTTCTTTTATTTTCCTACATAATTAAAAGCAGTAAATGCATCACCTATGAAGCTGCTGACATTCATTCCAATTAGACTGGTTTTGAATTTCTCCCTGACCAAGATTGCTGTAATTTTGGCCTCATTACGGAACTTTGAGGGTTCATGACATAGCCCCTCTAGTAATATAATAAGATCTCTCTGGGTATAAATATATTGAGCAAAAATATAAACACAATATGTAAAGTGAGCTGAAATTAAAGTTCCCATAAATTTTCCATACACACAAAAAGCCTATTTCTCTCAATTTATTTGCACAAATTTGTATAAATCCCTGATTAGTGAGTATTTCTCATTTTCCATGATAATACATCCACTTGACAGGTGTGGCATATCAAAAAGCTGATTAAACAGCATGATCATTAGACTTGTGCCGGGGACAGTAAAAGGCCACTCTAAAATATGATGTTTTGTCACACAGCACAATACCACAGATGTTTCAAGTTTTGAAGGAGTGCACAATTCATATGCTGACTGCAGGAATACCCCCCAGAGCTGTTTCCAGAGAATTTAATTTTCATTCATTTTAGAGAATTTGGCAGTATGTCCAACCAGCCTCACAACTGCAGACCAAGTGCAACCACGCCAGCCCAGGACCTCCACAGTTCTGCATACTCACGAGACCCATTGAGCATGTTTGTGATGCTCTGCATTGATGTGCACGACAGCGTGTCCCAGTTCCCATCAATATCCAGCCCTTGAAGAGGAGTGAGACAACATTACACAGGCCACAATCAACAGCCTGATCAATTCTATGCGAAGGGAATGTGTCGCCTAATGAATTTATTTCAATTGACTGATAACTCAGTAAAATCTTTCAAATGGTTGCATATTGCCTTTATATTTTTGTTTTTTTGTTCAGTGTACATGGGGATGGGGAGACAGGGTTTGAGTTACCACGAAGACACTGATTAATTAAAGATGAACTCAAGCCACTTTAATAGTTTTGTTGAGAAGGGGATAATGAGGGAGGGGTGGGGGGAACAGGGGCGGGAGAGAGAGAGCTCAAAATTACAGCTTAACTGGTTTTATAGTGTCTTACTCAGATGTCTTACAACATGGATCCACAGTCAGCAGGAGATAAACTCCCTTTTAATCTGTTAATTTAGATAAAATGCCATTTTTCATCTATATAAATGTGGATAAACACAACCTTTTTCTTAGGATAAAACACAGGACAACTATGACATAGTTCCGGAGTGATGTAATCATAACACCCAAGGTATTGCATCTGTACTTGTCTTGACTGTCTCGTCTCATGCCTGCCTCCCAGAAATCTTTACAATATTAAATGATGAGGAAATACTGCCCTCTAACGTTAAGGACCTAAAGGTGGCTGTAGAAATATTAAACTTACCGCTTGGTGGCGTCTCTTGACAGCCCTTTGAAAATTCCTCTATCCAATCTACAGTAAACGGAAATGACTTGCATGGAATGGGAGTTACAGCTTCCGTTGTCTGAGGGCGTTTTTTCAAGTTTAGCACCAGAGATTTTTTGGGTGGTGGCTGCTTGTTTTACAAGTTTAGAAGTTATTGTTGAGGACACTGATTTGAAGGAATTATACTAATTTCCAAACTATCGTAACTTGGGCCCTCTAATCGAGGCTTCAAACCTTGTTTTTCCCCGTTGGGGCAACTAACGAGTGGTTTACCAGCTAACCGATAAACTCAAATTTTAGCGAGCTAGCTGAGAGAGGCGTCAGATGCAGGCCATCAAGTGTGTTGTAGTGGGGGACGGGTAAGTTTAACCTACTTTTGTCTAGTTAGCTATGTTTATAAAATGTCTTACAATATAAGTTATGATGTAGAATATAAATTATAATATCAAAATTGTTTCTAGTAGTCCTTAGTTTGCTTGGTACTTTGCTAGCTAACTGGTGACAACTGTTGACACTGTTTCCAGCTTGCTAACAACACATTCGTCTGTAAACTTGTGGCATGGTGTAATTTAGCTTAGCTAGCGTAATTGCTACCTACTGCTAACTGTTCAGCATTCTCGTTTGCTGTTTATGGTTACGCAGCTATATGCACCATCTTCTCAGACAGGGATATGCAAAAAAAAACATTTCCAATTCACACATCCGTATCAATACGCACCTACCATATTATCATTGCCTATTACATTGTGTTTAGCAAGCTAGCAATCCTTTAGGGTGGGTTGCCCAAATATGGTTTAAATGAATCTTAGATTAGACCTAATTTAGATTTTGTATATCTAGGTTTATAGCTAGCAACTTTGCCTAATTTCAGTTTGTGACAAAACAAGCAAGTATAGTGTAGAGAATAATTGTACCATATTAACAGCTGTGAATATATATTTTACATAATACAGAATTTCTGGTTTTCAGCTGGTGAACAAAACAAAGTGAAAGACAAATGTAATTTAAGAATGGGCAGCATACAAATGGTGCACACAGAACATATTTTTAGACTTGCTTACAATGAGAATGACATCTATAACTCACATCTATGTACATTTGGTCAGATCGCCCAAAAGGTTACATACTGCAACTAACTTTTTGGGAGACCTGACCAAATGTACGTAGTGGATATGTGAGTTGTACATCTGTCATTTTCACGGTTTGCCAATATATCCTCCAAACACCGGCTTCTTGGGCATTATCACTTAATTAAATAACTAAACTATGATTAGTGACACGTGTCATAATACATTCAACATTGCAATATGTTCTAATTTTATTCATATGGAAATAAACCAGCACTGGTCATTGCTAGTTTGCTAGATAGATAGCAAAGTGAGTTTTTGAAATTTGTGAAATTAGTTCATGTTAACTGGCTAGTTGAGTTTTACAAACATAAGCCGCAGGAGCTGAAATTGTTAATTGCACTGAAAACACAGCACATACACTGACATGATGAACTTAAACATCCTCCAGTGGAAGTTTAGATTTAATCCCTAACCCACTTTAACATTTGACTTTAAAACAGTGGAGCAACATGATTACATTTGATTTTTGTTTATAAGAAGGATTACATTTAACTAGGATTAATTTAAGACTACTGAGTGGTGCAGTGGTCTAAGGTACTGCATCGCTGTGCCATTAGAGATTCTGGGTTCGAGTCCAAGTTCTTTTGCCAGCCGGCCGCAACTCGGAGACCCATGGGGCGGCGCACAATTGCAGTGTCATCCGGGTTAGGGGAGGGTTTGTCCACCAGGGATGTCCTTGTCCCATTGTGCACTAGCGGCTACTGTGGCAGGCCGGGCACGCTGACACGGCCGCCAGGTGTTACTGTTTCCCTCGACACACAGGTGCGGCTGACTTCCGGGTTAAGTGGGCATTGTGTCAAGAAGCAGTGCGGCTTTGTTGGGTTGTTTCGGAGGATGCGCGGCTCTCTGCCTTCGCCTATCCCGAGTCCATACGGGAGTTTTAGTGACGTGACAAGACTGTAACAGCCAATTGGATAACACAAAATTGTGGGGAAATAGGGAGTAATTTAAAACTAGGTTAAGTTTGGTGCAACAAGATTTATAGATAAACCTTGATTTAACCCAGTTTAACAGTATCCATGATGGTGCAACCCAACCTAAATGTCTGCTGCATGTTCTTATTGAGCTACACCACCCAATCTTTTTTAGGACATTGTGATTGGGACTCAAATGTGTCATTCTGCAGACATTTTTCAGTTTAACTCATTGTCTTAAGTTTGTCAGTTACGCCCCATTCAAGTTCTCCTTTCAGTTTTGAAATTGACAAAAACAAAACTGAAGCCAGGTGTCTTATTTCTCCTCTTCATTCCTCCATCTCTTTATGCTTCTCTCCTCCAGAGCTGTGGGTAAAACATGCCTGCTCATCAGCTACACCACCAACGCGTTCCCCGGGGAATACATCCCCACAGTGTAAGTACACTCACTCTATCCCCCCACTCCCTCATCGTAGCAGGTGCCCCACACGAGAAACATAGAATGCCAACATTAACATTCAGAACTGTTATATTTTATAGTCAGATGTGGGGGGTTTTCTCCTGATGATCAGGAAATTCTATATTTGGCCTGTCGAATCATTGAAATTAACTTGTTTCCTTTATTTCTTGGTGGTGTGCTGATCACAACCATTGATGTCAATGTGGTGTATCTCTCTCTAGCTTTGACAACTACTCTGCCAATGTGATGGTAGATGGGAAACCAGTGAATCTGGGTCTATGGGATACAGCAGGACAGGAAGACTACGACAGACTCAGACCACTGTCCTATCCACAGACGGTAAAACAACAGGATAAATGTACTGTGTCCTCTAGGTCACTAGTGTCAGCAATGAAGACAGTCAAGCGACTTTACTGCGTCTCAAAGTATCAAACACATTTTCAGATGTTTCTATGGGTACAGCCAAACAACGGAAGTGATGGGATTCAACTTTCGCTTTACTTCCTTACTGCAGTGTGCCAGTTCACCGGTTGCAAACTTGGTGCGGTAAATTATTTGGAGTCAATTTATAGAGCATAAAAGTAAAGTTAACAAGTTTAATTTTGTATTTATTTCCTCAAAGTTCACTAACGTTAGCTAGACCTACTAGTTGTACTGTTGTGATAACGTTAGTTGTGTCAGAGTTATTGGGCCATCCACAAAGCCAATAACGATAAACTATAGGCTACATAACTATAAAACCTTGGTGAGCATCCACACTAGGGGAAGGTTTATCGTTCTACAGTCCTACAGATGTCAATGAACTGATCAACACATCGTGCTGCCTATTAAAAAATGGTAACTCGACCGTTCAGTCATTTCAGGGTGTGTTCATTGTCATGGTGACAACTGCAAATAATACCTCAATGTACATGTAGGCCTAATAAAAAATAATATCGTAACTCATATTTGAAATGTAGCAATTCATCAACAAACGCTGTTGAGCCTACATATTTTTTTTACAGTATGTCATTGGCATGTTCCTCAAGTAGTTTGCAAGTGATTTATGATTTTCTAATGGTTGTCAATTCCGTTCGGTTGTCTTTTTCACTGTGCTCATCTGTCTGTCCCATGCAACTATTTGCATGCGTCAGTGTAACAATGTTATCATAACTGGCCGAATGTGATCACTCCAACGCGCTTTCTCACCTCAACTGTAGGCCTGTTTTACGTTCAACAATTGAATGTTATAGGCTGTTAAGCCTAGTATAAAAAAAGATATCAAGATAAATATTCTATAGCTTTTTTCCTGGAATTTTACGAGCTGAGGAATTGCTATCGTGGAGAGGCTTGCGTAGCCTATAGCCTAAACAGCTGAAAAAGAGAGGCTAGTGATGTCTGATGTGTAGCTGAAGTAAGAAGCTAGATATTAGCTAAATATTAGGGCTGTAGGCTAAATAATAACCAGTCAAAGTGCAAGAAAAATAAGTTAACAGATTATGAAATGTCAGATCTGTGGGTTCCTCCAGGCTACGCTCTATTCCCCGCGAATGCAAAGCTCCACTATTGATTAGGGCTACATTTTTAGACAAGACAATTATTCTACCTGTGCTAAAACACTGCAATGAGGAATTCATTTTTGTTACCATGTCAGTACACAATTGTCTATAAGGCTGTAAACTACAGTGATATAGGCTAGTTTGAATAAACGCTCAAACGTTTTGTTTCATGCCGAAATAACTGCATACCCCAACGGATCCAATTCTCGACAATTTAGAATGGCTAGAAAGGTACATTAGCAGGTGACTCATATGGTGTATTTTGGCAGGATGTAGCCTATCTGTGTTAAGATGGGCCTACAAGGAAAATATGGGCTTATCCTTTCCCACACCCTGTGTGTTCTTAATGCTGTAGCTTATTTTACATTCAGCGAGCAAGTGTGCATCTCTCTTCCAATATACTATTTTCTTTACTAATAGCCTAAGTTAGAAGCCCTTAATTCATCAGCTCAATGTTAGGCTTCATACTGCAGTGAATATATCCAGTCAATTTACGCAGTGAAAGAAAACATAGTTATCAGAAATGGAAATCATAGGTAGCCTACACTGTGCGGTCCCGAGGCTGAGCTCACAGTCCCCGGGCACGCAGCTCGAAAAGCTACTCTATGGATTTGGTTTTTTTAGGGACTAGAAATGTATCCAACCTAGGCTACAACAATGTAATTAATAATTTTCTTGTTTTCAAGTGAGTATAAAACTCTAGACTGCAAACTGCTGTGAATTGCCATTATTTCAATAATCGCTCAAAAGCCTGGCATTTTTCATGCATATTAATTTAGAAAAATAACTGCATCTAGCCTGCCTTATTGGGCAATCATTTGGATCGGTTATGGGTCTTTTCTCTGCAGTTTAGCCTACAAGGTCCAGGCACATTAGCAGGTCAGTAATATGGTGTATTTTGGCAGGATGTATTGGCTAACAGAAACATGCTAATGCAGGGATTTCTAGTGGCGCGCATATGGATTATCATAATAGGTGAGCACAGAGGAAGTTGTTTTAAAATTGCTGTCAGCTCTGCATAAAGAATCAATCCCTACAACATTGTGAATAATATAACAAGATAATCAGGGCGTTAGGGAAAGGCGTATTGAGCGTTTCTTATGGCTCAGAGGTCTGTATGAGGAGGAGAGTACAGCCTGCTTTCCACAGTACTAAAACAATGTCTGGAGCAGACATTAAGGAAGTGAAAGAGTGCTCTGTTTGCCCCACATTCTGACTCCTCCCAGCAATTGAGTGTTCAGGGAAACTTTGTCCTCCTTGATAACAGTAAAGTTGTATCGCAGTGATTTGATGATGTTCATGAACTCTGTTGTCTGTGTCATGTATGTTTTTTTTGTACCATTCATAGCTACGATTTATGGAGATTAATATTTTGTAAGTGTCAATTTTTCATGTTTGATCTTGTAATGCTGTACTCATATGACCAAATAAATAATGCTGGTTGTTTCCTCCCCAACAGGATGTGTTTTTGATCTGTTTCTCTCTCGTGAGTCCTGCCTCCTTTGAAAATGTCCGTGCCAAGGTGAGTCATAGCTTTGTTTCTGTTAAGTATTAAGTTAAAAATCTTGAAAATAAAAGAGAGCCGCACACTCTAGGAGCTCAGATGCAAAAATGTAATTACCAACGTTTCGACAGCCAAGCTGTCTTCATCAGGGTATAATCACAAACACTGCGGGATGACTCGTTTATATAGTGTCAAAAGACACAGGTGTCTGTAATCATGGCCGAGTGGCCTAATATCATTGGTTAATTATAAAATATTAAAATGTCATACAAAGAACAGCATAAAACAACAAATGGATAGCATACAATCATAGATTAATTTGACTACACAAGCTTACAAACAATTACAATGGCAAAGTCACAATAATCACAAGAATGGCTTCAGATCAAAGTCTATGTTGAGACCGAAGGGCGCAAGGGTCTTTAAGTTAAAGATCGAGGCAGCCTCTCGTTTTAACAATAAATTATCAAGGTTACCCCCTCTCCTAGGGAGGGTGACATGTTCGATGCCAATATAACGCAGAGACGAAATCGAGTGGCCTGCCTCCAAGAAGTGGGCCGCAACTGGATAAGTAAAGTTTGGTGCTGCAATGCTCTGAGATACGTACTTTTAATTTGCACTTTGTTTTACCTACATCATTTTTACCACAAGGACAAGTTATAAGATAAATAACTGCCTTAGTGGAGCACGTAATAATACCTTTGATTGGGATCGATTTCTCTGTTTTTGGGTGTTTGAAGGATCTACATTTATAAGTGCCATTGCATTGAGCACAGCCATTACATTTGTAATTTACATCCAGTAGGGGTGCAAATAGACGTTGTTCAAGAATATCTTGGGGTGGTAAATCAGTGTATCAATTGGTCTCTGAGATTTCTGCCCAGCGAGAATACGACCAAGGGAAGGTCCGAAAACACATTACCGAGACTACCATCGGATTTTAGGATGTGCCAATGTTTGAACAATCCCTTAATTTGTTCAGAGCACTTTGAATAGCGGGTAGTTAGAACACAAGAATGCGTCTTTTTGCGAGACTGACCTTGAAAAAGGTCATGTTTTGTTTTGAATTTTCTCAAAGGCAATATTAATCTGATCATTATTGTAGCCCCTCTCCTTGAACTTTCTTTGCGTCTCGGCCATATTTCTGTCGAAATCGGATTTGTTTTTTGCAAATTCTTTTGATTCGACAGAATTGGCTGTCGGGCAAACTATTTTTCAAGGGAAGTGGGTGACGACTATCAGCCCTCAACAAAATGTTACGATCAGTAGGCTTCCTGTAAAGATCAGTGTATAGAACATTATCTTCACACAAGATCAGAAGATCAAGAAAACTGATTTGACGTGTGTCAGATTGCATTAAATCTCAGATGCTCAGAACAGGGGTTAAGGAAAGCATAACATGCCTGGAGCTGTATTAAGTTATCAACATGGTCATTGCTTGACAGGGTGGATTTTATCCACATTCTCAAAACAACTGATGTACTTGATAGATAGGCGTCTAGTCTACAGTAACATCCTGATCCTATCCTGACTGTCTTGGCCCTGTCCTCCATAGTGGTACCCAGAGGTGAGACACCACTGCCCCAACACCCCAATCATCCTGGTGGGCACCAAGCTGGATTTGAGAGATGACAAGGACACCATTGAGAAGCTGAAGGAGAAGAAACTCACCCCCATTACCTACCCCCAGGGTCTGGCCATGGCAAAAGAGATTGGTTAGTATACTAATAGTACTTTAGTGTCCTGTCCAGGGGGTGTACTTGTATATCAAGCTGCATCACTCTACAAAAACAACAGATAACAAATAACAGATATGAGCTGTTCTGGCTCGGACAAGGCTTACTTCTTAGTAATACTTGAGGGCCCAGTATCCTGGACATAGAGCAAACTTTTTACTGGACAACACAGCAAGGTCAATGGAGTTTCTCCATAGCTTCATTTGCAACCGGATGGGATAGTCTTAGCTATTATTCAATTCAGGATTTTAATGAATGAAATCCCGGTTTGCTGTGATGTTGAATGCCGGCCTGTCTCCCCTCTACAGGAGCAGTAAAGTACCTGGAATGCTCAGCCTTGACACAGCGTGGCCTTAAGACAGTGTTTGACGAAGCCATCCGGGCGGTCTTGTGTCCCCCGCCCGTCAAGAAGAGGAAGAGAAAGTGTTCACTACTCTAAACGCCGCAGAAAGGAAGTAGGAAGTCACACTGCAGTCTGAGCTCACCTATTGGTTGGGGGGAGGAAGAAGAGGGTGGGGGATTGTCTTAAGAGGGAAGATTCTACAGATGTCATTTTTTTTCTCTCTCGGATTGTAATTAGTACATAGTACTTAAATATGATTTTTATTATACAAATCCTAGAATTAGAGCTTTGTGAAATTCCTGCTGCCTTCTAAAAATAACTTTTTTTTAATGTTCTTGGAAGATACTAATTGCTCTTTTCAATTTCAGTCTCTTTCCACTCTTCTCGAGTCCATATAGTTTGTTTACAGACTTCAATTGTGTATAATTGAGGTGTTGCCAAAATTCCTACCGCATATAACGGTCATCACTTTCTTGTAGCTCCATGTACACTAAATGTAATGATTTCTTCTTGTTTTTTTCTTTTGTACCATATGTGCGACCATAATTAGCAAAATCTTAAAATATCCTTTAAATGGTTCAAGACAAATTGAAGTAAACTCTTAAAAAAAAAAAAGAAAGTGTTGTAGTAGTGTCTTCTATGTTCTATAATCATACTCTATGTAGATCAAGTACATTTAGATCAATTGTTTCTCGTCAGGTAGATTTTATCTATCCATCAAATACATCATCAAAATAACTGTCAATAATGGATAATAGCGATCACTTTATACCTAGGTGGATTAAATGCTTATTAGATCAACCTAAATATCAACTTACAGTACTTGCCCCTTGATCTGATAAAATAGTATTTTACATTCTACAGGTGTCTATACAGATGCACCTGAACAGGTGAATAGGAGAACCTGTTAGAAAGTGGATGGAGAATGATTCTTTATCAGACCAATTTAGATGGATCTCTCTTGTTGGATTAAACAACGGTTTCACAAACTGTGTTTTCTGTACATAAACACAAAATGCATCCATTGTACGAGTATTGTCAGTAATGGAACTGTACTGTGTAGTCTGCCAGATTTACACTCCAAACACCTGCGTGTGTCAACCTTTTTGTTATAGGCCTTTGTTATAAGGTAGAATTCATCCTCATTCCCTTTAAGAACGTATTCTGTCAGCAGATGCCATCTATCCAGTCCTTTACAGAAGGTCTAGTTCTTGTGTGAAGAATCTGGACTTTGTTTGCTACTCGAAACAACATAGCTGTGAACTCATTTTAACATTAAGCTTTATCATCACTAACATCATGATGCTATGTAAACATTACTGTGTTTTTTTGTCATCAGAGCTGCCTATTACTAGTCTGGGTACCAGTCCTTCTAGCTAACATTCCACTCCTTGCCACTCCTTTCATTTGGCCAATGGCAGGAATGTAATAGCTGAACAGGGACTACATCCAGGCTAACCTATTACTGTATCACTAAAAACTGAGCAATTTAAAATAATTCAGAAGTTGTAACTGACCATGTTGTCTTTGTCTTATTGTAGCTTCTAATTGCTGTATTTAAAATAAACAGTAGTTCACCTACCAGTGAATTTTCAAAGTACTCTTTTTAATTTGAACTGAGTAAGGCTGTTCTGAGCTATTACCAGTGTTAACAGCACAATGAAAGAAATTATACCTGATTTTTCTTTGGCTAAATGTGGTTTTATTTTGACAATAGTAGTTTAACCTGCTGATTTTTTTTTTTAAAGCCAATAAATTCATTTAAAATCTCTGCCTGTCATTTTTTACTTTCTGTTGTGCAGATGTAGGAATAACACAGTAACTCCCACTATCTTTCCACCAACTCCCTTTAATATAGAACTGGTGGGAATGTAAGTGATCACATCCATGGCCATCCCATTATCCTCAGGTCTTCAGTGTTTGTTCTTCCACTGTTCAAACACAAGCTTGGCAGAGACTGCATCTTGAATCCCCATTCCTGTTGTATACAAACAGGGTCAATAAAACTATGGAAAAAGCACAATGAAGGAACATGTTACAGGATTTGAATAGAGGATAAAGACAATCTACCAAGGGATTTGAACACAGTGGTCTTCTCTCTAAGGGCAGGTCTTGTTCCATTGAGAACCTCTCCAAGCTCTGCAAACACTTTGGCCTGGAGATGAAGTATTCATTAGCACACCAAATCATGTTAAACATGTTTATCCTTTAATTGGGATTACCCACTTGTATAACTTCCATAAACCAAGATTGCATTCAATAGGCACAGCCAGAAGAAACCCATATACAGAATACCAATAGTCTCACAACCTACCCCAGACAGGATGATGTCTCCTGACTCTGCAACAGCTCCCTCTCTGCTGTCTACATACACCTCAGCCTGCCTCATCAACACATCATCCAGCTCCCTCCAGTCTGGCCTGCAGGCTCCCACAGCTGATGCACGCACACACACAACAATGATACATTACATTAAGAACAAAGAGAGATGTCCTGTCTTTCTGATGTCCTGCACAAGCGACATGACTCAATTATTTTAGGAGATTTGAACTGGGGCGTGCATACATCTGTATCGGACTCTTTTAAATAACTGAATCTCGCTCTAATTAATGCGCCGACAAGACCGAATCCCAGAGCACCTAACAAATCAACGCTATTGGACATTTTAACGAATACCCCTCACAAATACACATCAACTGGGATATTCTGCAATGTCTGTGATCACTGTGCAATTGCTTGTGTTAGAAATACAAAATGACCAAAGCCAAATCCCGTTATATTTTTAAAAGACATTTTAGACAGTTTGATGAGCAAGCGTTTTTACATGATCTGTACCATAATATTGACAGAGTAAGCCTGATTCCCGATGTTGACATTGCCTGGGACTATTTGTATATGAAATTTGTGTCGATTTGCGATAAACATGCCCCTGTGAAGAAATGTAGAATCAGTGGAAGGGACAATCCCTGCTTTTCAGATAACTTGGAAGAATTAATTAGAAAGAGAAATGTCTTTTGGGCTCAAGCTAGACATACAAATGCTCCTGTTGACTGGGCCTCCTTCAGAGCACAAAGAAACAAATGCACAGGATTGATCAGGAAGTCCAAATCAGATTACTATCTAAATGCAGTCTCAGAGAACCTAAACAACCCTACCAAGTTCTGGAAGCTAATCAAATCAGTGTCAGGTTCTAATGTATCCTCTGGCCTTCCTGACCATTTAATAATGGATTCTAATGAAGTGAAAGATAAAGCCGATATTGTAGGGTTTTTTAACAAGCACTTCATATCTGCTGGTTCAGTTTTTGATAATGGTGGGGCCCAGGCCTCTAATGTAAGCTCTGTTACAGTAAACTATGATATAGGCCCTCACGTGAACCATTTTAACATTGAGCCTGTTTCTTATACTGAGGTCTATAAAACACTAGAGGCAATGGACACTAAAAAGTCTGCAGGTTCAGACAACCTTGACCCCTACCTCTTAAAGATAGTAGCTGGTATTATTACTGAACCTGTGGCTCACATGTTCAACTTGAGTCTCTTGACCAATTCCATACGAGCATTTGGAAAGCAGATTATGTCCCCCACTGCTAAAGAGTGGAGATCCCTCAGATGCCAATAACAATCGTCCTATCTCCAAACTCCCTATCATGGCCAAAGTCTATGAATCCCTTAACTGTGAACTCACAGTTAAAAAGCATCTTCATTGAAAAGAACATACTGAGTGGGGTTCAGTCTGGCTTTAGATCGGGGCACAGCACCACAACTGCAGCTATGGCTGTGGCAAATTACATAATAAATGCACTTGATAAAAAGCAACATTGTGCTGCTCTGCTTGTGGATTTATCAAAGGCCTTTGATTCAGTTGACAATGAATCGTTGCTAGCTAGTCTCAGAAACACTGGTCTCAGTGAAGGGGCAGTAAATAGGTTTAGGAACTATCTTTCTGACAGAACACAACGTGTATAACTGACAATCACAAGTCTGGCATTCTTGAGATTAATAGCGGTGTGCCCCAGGGTTCCATTTTATATCCTGTGTTGTTCTCAATGTTTATTAATGATTTGGGAAATGGGATGCAACCAGCAAAGTTACATCTATATGCAGATGATACAGTCATATATTCATGTGCTCCTTCTCTGGTTCCGGCTGTTGAAGAGCTCCAGACTGCTTTTCAGTCACTGCAGGCCTGCCTTTATGGCCTCAAACTGGTCTTGAAAGAAAATTCAATTCATGACCTTTGCCAGAGCTAGAACTCTGCCAGAGAACGTTAGCATTGTCACATCTGGTGGCTTATCCATTGAAAAGGTGTCATCCTACAAATACCATGGTATTTAGTTGGATGACAAGTTGTCCTTCAAAGTTCATGTGGATAATCTTGTGACAAAGCTTATATTGAAATTGGGTTTTTATTTTCGTAATAAGGCTTGCTTCCCGCTTATGGCTAGAAAGAAGCTTGTTCAGGCCACTTTTCTCTCTGTAATTGATTATGGTAACTTGTTGTATATGTATGCAACCTCCTCTGTCTTACAGAGACTGGACTCTGTTTGTCATGCATCCTTGCACTTTATTACAAATGCCAAGTCACTCACCCACCATTGCACATTGTACCAAATGGTAGGTTGGTACACATTACTTTATATGTGCAGAAAGATACATTTGTATGTATTCACCTACAAAGCCCTTTTGGGTAAACTCCCTCTTTACCTCTGTAGTGTGGTCTCCTTCACCACTAGCAGTTACCATACCCGGTCTGCGAGGTGGTTGCTACTTAATGTCCCCAGGACATTCACAGTATTGGGCAAGACTGCCTTCTCTTCTTGTGCACCAGAGGCATGGAATAGTCTATAATCCATGCTTCATCTAGATATGTTAGTGCCACTGAATTCATTTAAAATAATGATGGGAGACTGTTACGGAGTAGTGTAAATGCTTTTTATAGGCTGGATCATGTTCTGTTGTATGTTTTAATTCTGAAATGTTTTGATTGTTGCTGCCTTTTTGGCCAGGTCTCCCTTGAAAAATAGACTCTGGGTCTCAATGGGCTTTTCCTGGTTAAATAAAAAAATAAATATACAGTATGTTATCTTCACACATCAAAGTCTTAAAGCATGGCACTATCATCTTCAGTCAGGAGTTTCCTCACCTGCTACATGGGCACCTGGCTTGACCCACTGGCCAAAGAGCACTGGTTCACTGGCCCTAGTCACAGTGACTATGACGTCTGCACCGTTCACTGCCTCCTCCACTGACTCCCATACTGTAACGTGACCCTGGGTGGACTGGGCAAACCTCTCCGCCGTCTCCTTCCTCCTGCTCCACACGCGGACCTGTAATGACATGATCCCTCAATGGTCTTTCATATTTTCTCATGACCCACAAGATATTTCTAACCAGAACCCAGCCTTATGCCTGGAGGATATAGCCACAACACACCAGTGGATCTCTCTAATCACCCATTCAGAAACACGGAATCACTCTGATACCTCTTTAAAGGAGAAGGTTTCTGTGAAGATGTTGTAGTGGCTGAGGGCCTGATGGCCAGCTCCCAGTATGGTCAACACCTCCGACTTGGCTGGCATCAACAGCTGGACAGTTCCAAGGGGGGTTCCAAAAATTCCAATGTTAGAACAGCACAATGTTATTGACAGGTAGTGAGGAATCACCAATAAAGAGAGTATGCATGCCTGCCTAGGCCACAAAGAGAGGGCCTTACTTTGGCAGAAATAGCAGACACTGCTGCTGTCCTTTTGGCTGTGATGACCTCCCCATCCATGACCTGCAGATGTCAACCACACTGAGACCGATGTTATTACTGAATTGACCTCTATTATAACCAGCTGTGCTAAATCCTTGAAGTATTTAACTTTACTTTTATTGCTAATAACAAATGATAAATAACATCTAATGGCCACTGTTCAATAATCATAGGCATACTCACAGCTTTGACATTCCCATACTCAGGATCAAACAGCAACACTGTGGCTTGAGTTGATGGCAGAGTTGACCCACTCTCCCTCTTGTAGAAGCACACCAATTTTGTGCACAGGATGTCTTCATGCACCAAATACGCAGGCATCAGCCCCAGAAATCTGTCCGGAACATTTTTGGAACAGTATTGTTACTTAATTACCGACCAATGATAAATAGGGGAATGAATAAACCCACCCATTGTATTTTTGTAACGGGACCGTAGTACGAACGGGCTGGATCACTTCTGCGCTGTCCAGTTTGGAAAACTTCCCCAGTGCTACTTCAAGTCGCGGGATCAAATCTTTATAATGCAACAAACCTTCAACCTCATCTTGTCGTATAAGAACGGGTGGCTCAGCCATGGTGGCTAAAGCTTTTGCTCAACTCAAGCGTACAGACAGTTTATGATCAGTGATGCGAGTCCAAAAGTTCAACTTTGTTGAAACGTGACCTCGGTATTGGGTAAATTATTCCAGCTCAGACGCTGCGTTCAAGACACCAAACGGTTGCGTGAACGCTAGGATATGTTCTACAAACGCTCTACAAGAAGATCAAATGGGCACATATTGATTCTGCCAAGGTAGTTCGAGGGACCCTTCATATTTTGTATTACCCTTGCAGTTCCGCAACAGACATGTAGTAATTACTCATCATCCAGCACAATACTGTATGCAAGATAAATTGGTTGAGAACTCGAGGGATGAACCAACTAGAAAAACAAGTTTATATCAATGATAAGATCCTGTTCATAACGAACTAATAATTTTCTAGTTGGTTCATCCCTCCATCAAAAGTACTCAACTAATTGCTCTTGTATACAGTATTATTTTACACTGTAATAGTCTTATGGCACTTACAAAATTGAACACAATTACATATCACACATTAGTAAAAAGAAATGTTTTATTATCACAAAACAAGAGTAAATTACATAACATAGTATGTCCCTGACAAAATACAATGTATCTTCCAAAGACAATTCAATTCAACTATCCAAAAGAACACACAATTAAATTGCCTGACATAGTCCTTTAGACTATCCAATACTATAGAGAGCAGAGCAGCAACCAGATCAGACCAGCAGTCTCTCAATGGCCATCTGGGTAGACTGGATCTGGGGCTTCAGCTGAGAGCCCTCCTTGATGGTGATTGAGGTGGCGATGACAGGGCGGGAGACCCCACAGGCACGCCCCAGGGCCTGCTTAGAGCGCACAAACACGTAGGGGACGTTCTTGTCCTCGCAAAGCAGCGGCAGGTGGAGGATGATCTCCAGTGGTTCAGCATCAGCAGCCATCACAATGAACTCAGAGATACCACGGTTCAATGTCTTGGTGGCTGGAAGAGGGCAGACAAGAGTTAAGGGTTAGTGATATGTGTCTTTGATAGATTAGAACTCCATAGATACGTGTTTGAAGTGGTAATCTGAGCAGGATTTGAAACAGCTAATCTGTGGTCAGATATCAAGCACACTCAACCTCATGTACTGTGCAATTGGGCCAGATTTCTTAGAAGCTGGTATAATGATGCTTGCAGTAAGGAGTATAATATTTCCAGTACATTACTTATATATTATCAATTGGGAATTAATGTAGGATTCTCTCACCCTCATTGGCCCCTTTTCTCAACTGTTTATAGTTGGAGGCTTGCTGCACAAGGTCCAGGATGGTTTTGGAAAGTGTGGCGTCGGCCAGGGGGTAGGCCTTGGGATTCACTTCGGCTTCAGTCTGAGAACAAACAAAAACTGTTAGAAGATTTAGAGACTAGATGAGAACGAAATAACGTTATCCTTATCAATTAGGTAACGTTAGCTAGTTACGTTATTACCGGTATTCAAGTAGTTAGCTAACGGTAGCTAGAAATGCTAACTGAAGCGGTCCATTAAAATACTCACCATGCTTGCTTCCGTTTATTTCTGATATTTCTCCTCTCGGCGAATGCTTCACGGAGGACTATACGTCTACGATTGAGGTTTTGGGAAATTCAATAAGAAATCGTTATGTAGCTAAAACAGCTTGTTTCGATTCTCAAAAGCTAGAGGAACTTCAACACGCAGCTACTCTAACAACACGTGTTTAGGACTGAGCGTGGAACGAATGGGGGCTTTGGTTGCTAAACTGGGCAGGAAGTGAATTTTTGACCCGCCCATGTTCTTCTTTTTGCTTCGTTTTGTTACCAGTTATTTCCCATTGATGCATGTTGTGCATTTTCACAAAATGTGGACAATATTTGTAGAATCCTACAAGGCAGATAAAAAGTTGTTTAGCACATTTAAAAACAGTGGTGGTAAATACACTTGTTAGTGCACGTTTTTAAAACCCAGAAGAAGAAGTTGGTGCGCTAGGAATTCTGGGTACGACATTCCCGTGTCAGCCATATTGTTTCATCGTTCTGGTGTAAGGTTAAAGGGGAGATGAAGGGGATTCGCGGAATAAGTCAGTTATCGGTAAGAACTCCTTTGCCATTTTCATAAATTGAAGAGTTGATTATTCAGGAGACGTTTTTGATACCCACTTATAGATTGTGGGGCTTGGTTGGCGAGGATCGTGCTCGGGCCAGTATCTGAAAGTTTGCTGGAACAAATCCCCGAGGTGACAATGTAAAAACCTGTCGTTCTGCCCCCGAGCAAGGCAGTTAACCCACTGTTCCCGGGGCGCCGAAGACGTGGATGTCGATTAATGCAGCCGCCCGATCTTTTCTGCATCAGAGGGGTTGGGTTAAATGCGGAAGGCACATTTCAGTTGAATGCATTCATTTGTACAACTGATTGGGTATCCCATTTCACCACGAATTGTGATGACACTAGGTAGCTAACGTAAACATACTAGCGAGGAAGCGAACGTTAACACAATGATGATAAACCCAGCCTAAACGTTTGATAGTGGGTCGAAAATGTGGTTATTAATAAGCTAACGTTACAATTTGTGGAATATTTGATCTACTCTTTACCCGCTGTCAATGCGTTGTCAAATTTGTCCCTCGCGGTCTGTCCAATCAGAAGATCGGATCGTGCAGAGGATACTCGTTCCGTTGTTTATCAGTCTCACCGGGGGTCGCTATAGGGTTTAGCAGCTGTTGGTTTGACATCAAGCCTTCGGTGTGATTCTCCCTTGAAAGTCAAATGTAGTTCATAGCAGGTGGACTGTGCACTATGATGCAAATAGCTGGCACACACTGTCGTGTCATTCAATGAATCAGGACATAACGTTATTCAGTTGGCTACAACTTGATGTTTTAAAAGTTCCGATATCAATGAATACCGTAACATTCTCACAAGTTTGCTTTCCTAGCTAGCTAATGCATAAGTAAACTTTGCTGTCACGCTCTCACATACATTAACTGGGTTACATTAATACCCCCGTTTACAAGTAGGAATTGACTGGGTGACTTTTACTTAAGTCATTTTCTATTAAGGTACTTTTTCCACCAATGGTTAACATGAGTTAATCCAGAGATTCTTACCTTTGCCTCGATTCAGTAGCCATTGGATTTTGTAGTTCTTTATGATAGCCACATTTGCAGCTAATTATCATTACATTTTTGGGGGGCAAATACAGGTGAATATATTGATAAGTCACCTTTCCCTGTAATTTAACATTTTGTTTTATGAAAAGGATTTCTCTAAACAAAATTCCCCCGGCCAGAAGATACTATCGTCAATAGTGCGCTAAAGGTAGTTAGCGTCTATGAATGAGTTGAACTGGAGACAGACTTTCTAGGTAGCTAATTTCCCCCTTACAGCCAAGTTTATCGCGGCTCAAGTTTCATCATGGTCCAGCATGGTGAATATACCTATTCTTTGATTTTTGCACGTTCCATGATCCTCCTCCACAGTCCTCCAAAACCAAAACAAACTGAGTGACCGGGCTGCACTGTTGAATGGAAACAGAAAATACGGAATGTGCCTTTTTATTAAACATGAAACATTTGAATATTATTATACCACTGTGCCACCATAAGCTCCATCCACATCTGTCCAGTCTGCATTCAACCATCATTCTGTTTCTGATTCTCAATCATCTAATTGTCTCTCTCTATCCAGAGTCCAGACCCACCATAAAACACTAGTAGGATATTAAGTCACCTTGTATCTTTTCTCTATTACAGACAAGGCTTTACTCAGCCCAGGCTGCCCGGAAGTTGGATGTTGCTGCTGAGCATGTCAAGTTTCAGCCTCAGGATGTGCAGGTCAGTGGGTGTTGACATGTTTCTCTCTCCTCACGAATACATTTTTTTTGTAGCCACCCGGACAGACCAAGGCCCAGTTTCCCAAAAGTATCTTAAGGCTAAGTTCATCGTTAGAACCATTGAAGGAGTATCATGAAATCTCCGAGCTGTTTCCCAGAACCATCGTTATTAACGTTGCACTTGAAAATGCTCGTAATCTAACGCCTGACTCAGACCACAGCTACGTGCCTAATTAGATGCTTTTTTGCCCTCCCGTGTCACTTAATGCACAGAAGAAACCGAAGATCTCAGCTAAACATAGAATCACATGGTTTATCAGAGTCTTTCTGACCGCTGATAACTTCAGAACAAAGTTCACTACAAATACAAAGTTGCCAATGTTTTTAAAAAATATATATTTTTTACATTTTACCTTTATTTAACTAAGCAAGTCGGTTAAGAACAAATTCTTATTTTCAATGACGGCCTAGGAACAGTGGGTTAACTGCCTTGTTCAGGGGCAGAATGACAGATTTATACCTTGTCAGCTCGGGGATTCGATCTTGCAACCTTTCGGTTACTAGTCCAACGCTCAATGTCTTTCCAATTGATACAAACAAGCAACGTATAAAAAGATGCTTCAAATGAAAACTGAGATGAATGCATTAAATCATATTGAAACAGGCTACATTTAATTTTCAATCAATTTGGTTATGTTTTGGTACTTGTGCTCTACTGTCTGTAATTTGTCTCAATATATTACATGATATGTAGCCTAACGTGCACAATGATAGCATTTTTATTGGTCAAGCCGTAGAATAAGCCGCCTCAATATATGCAGCCGTAGGTCGTAGGACTAATATAGGAGCTGCTTCGTCGTCAGTATTGTGGAATAATTCTAATGTTAAGGTAAGATTTGAATGGAGAATGCTGATCCGAGAGCAGCGCTCCATTTCTTTTCGATCCTATCAGTATCGAAAATGTACCAATGGTGCATTTAGCAACTGTTCTCTTAGGGTAGTGTTTTGGGAAACGCAAGTTTTATCTCCGGATGTTGTAGGAAAGATGCATTGTTTAAACACTCAGAAGCCTAAATTCCATCACTATCGGGAAACCGGGCCCAGCCTCTGTCAGGCCTCAAATTCTCCACAGGGGCTGCCCTCATACCAATATGTTCATGTATGTGGTGGTCTGGGTGGAGATTGTCATCTGTCTTACTCTAACTCCAGTGTATTTACACAGGCCTTTTTTCCTTTGAGATATTGGTCTGATTTTATTATACCACATAGAATCTCTATGTACTGCTACAAACTGCCAGTGAAATGTTGTGCTGATTATATTTGTAATAGTTGAAGTAAAACTAGCAAAGGCATTTCAGATTTGTAATGTGATGCTTTCCACCCATTTGTTGCCTTTTATGTGAACATGCTATAACAGAACCTAGAGCTAAGACGTGTCACACTGCACTGCTCTGTTAACATTTTGTGACATCATAACTGCATAAAACACATGTTCAGGGCCTTCAGGAAGTATTCACTCCCCTGGACTTTTTCCACATTTTGTTTTGTTACAGCCTGAATTAAAAATGGATTCAATTGAGATGTCACTGGGCTGCATATAACACTCCACAATGTCAAAGTGGAATTATGTCAAGAAATGTTTACTAATTAATAAAAAATGAAAAGTTTAAATGTCTTGAGTCTAAGTATTCAACCCCTTTGTTATGGCAAACCTAAATCAGTTCAGGAGAAAACATTTGCTTAAGAAGCCACTTCATTTGCAAGGACTCACTCTGTGTGCAATAATAGTCAGGATAGAGAGCGTACTGCTACCAGACACACATCAGCAGAAGAGACTGCCTAGAGTGTAGCCTGTTTTCCAGATGATCAGTGGAGAGAGAGGACAAGACACGCCATATGACCACAAGTCACAGCACAGGGGTAACCCCACCAATAATACCTCATACATTAATAATTCATAGAACAACTCAGAGGCAATTTCATAGAGGCACCAGAAAATAACAAACCTAGTTAATTAGATTATTTGTGAATATCTGTATTCCTTATAGAGTGAAAAGGGAGTTGGGTACATTAATGGGAGAGTGTGTAGTTCAAAACAGTTGCTTACCGAGATGACATTGAATGTTCTTGAGAGGCCTAGTTACAGTTTTGACATAAATCGGCTTGAAAAGCTATGGCAAGACTTGAATGGCTGTCTAACAATGATTAATAACCAACTTGACAGAGCTTGAAGAAATATAAATATAAAAAATAATAATGTGCAATCCAGGTTTGCAAAGCTCTTAGAGACTTACCCAGAAATACTCACAGTAATCACTGCCAAAGGTAATTCTAACATGTAACTCAGGGGTGTGAATACTTATTTAAATGAGATATTTCTGTATTTCCTTTTCACAGAAAAAAGGTTTTCACTTTGTCATTATGTGTAGATTTTATTATTCAGGCTGTAACACAGCTAAATGTGGAATAAGTCATTTAACATTACATTTAAGTCATTTAGCAGACGCTCTTATCCAGAGCGACTTACAAATTGGTGCATTCACCTTACGACATCCAGTAGAACAGTCACTTTACAATAGTGCATCTAAATCTTAAAGGGGGGTGAGAAGGATTACTTATCCTATCCTAGGTATTCCTTAAAGAGGTGGGGTTTCAGGTGTCTCCGGAAGGTGGTGATTGACTCCGCTGTCCTGGCGTCGTGAGGGAGTTTGTTCCACCATTGGGGGGCCAGAGCAGCGAACAGTTTTGACTGGACTGAGCGGGAACTGTACTTCCTCAGTGGTAGGGAGGCGAGCAGGCCAGAGGTGGATGAACGCAGTGCCCTTGTTTGGGTGTAGGGCCTGATCAGAGCCTGGAGGTACTGAGGTGCCGTTCCCCTCACAGCTCCGTAGGCAAGCACCATGGTCTTGTAGCGGATGCGAGCTTCAACTGGAAGCCAGTGGAGAGAGCGGAGGAGCGGGGTGACGTGAGAGAACTTGGGAAGGTTGAACACCAGACGGGCTGCGGCGTTCTGGATGAGTTGTAGGGGTTTAATGGCACAGGCAGGGAGCCCAGCCAACAGCGAGTTGCAGTAATCCAGACGGGAGATGACAAGTGCCTGGATTAGGACCTGCGCCGCTTCCTGTGTGAGGCAGGGTCGTACTCTGCGGATGTTGTAGAGCATGAACCTACAGGAACGGGCCACCGCCTTGATGTTAGTTGAGAACGACAGGGTGTTGTCCAGGATCACGCCAAGGTTCTTAGCGCTCTGGGAGGAGGACACAATGGAGTTGTCAACCGTGATGGCGAGATCATGGAACGGGCAGTCCTTCCCTGGGAGGAAGAGCAGCTCCGTCTTGCCGAGGTTCAGCTTGAGGTGGTGATCCGTCATCCACACTGATATGTCTGCCAGACATGCAGAGATGCGATTCGCCACCTGGTCATCAGAAGGGGGAAAGGAGAAGATTAATTGTGTGTTGTCTGCATAGCAATGATAGGAGAGACCATGTGAGGTTATGACAGAGCCAAGTGACTTGGTGTATAGCGAGAATAGGAGAGGGCCTAGAACAGAGCCCTGGGGGACACCAGTGGTGAGAGCGCGTGGTGAGGAGACAGATTCTCGCCACGCCACCTGGTAGGAGCGACCTGTCAGGTAGGACGCAATCCAAGCGTGGGCCGCGCCGGAGATGCCCAACTCGGAGAGGAGGATCTGATGGTTCACAGTATCGAAGGCAGCCGATAGGTCTAGAAGGATGAGAGCAGAGGAGAGAGATTTAGCTTTAGCGGTGCGGAGCGCCTCCGTGATACAGGGAAGAGCAGTCTCAGTTGAATGACTAGTCTTGAAACCTGACTGATTTAGGATCAAGAAGGTCATTCAGAGAGAGATAGCGGGAGAGCTGGCCAAGGACGGCACGTTCAAGAGTTTTGGAGAGAAAAGAAAGAAGGGATACTGGTCTGTAGTTGTTGACATCGGAGGGATCGAGTGTAGGTTTTTTCAGAAGGGGTGCAACTCTCGCTCACTTGAAGACGGAAGGGACGTAGCCAGCGGTCAGGGATGAGTTGATGAGCGAGGTGAGGTAAGGGAGTAGGTCTCCGGAAATGGTCTGGAGAAGAGAGGAGGGGATAGGGTCAAGCGGGCAGGTTGTTGGGCGGCCGGCCGTCACAAGACTTCATCTGGAGAGAGAGGGGAGAAAGAGGTCAGAGCACAGGGTAGGGCAGTGTGAGCAGAACCAGCGGTGCCGTTTGACTTAGCAAACGAGGATCAGATGTCGTCGACCTTCTTTTCAAAATGGTTGACGAAGTCATCTGCAGAGAGGGAGGAGGAGGGGGGGGGGGAGGAGGATTCAGGAGGGAGGAGAAGGTGGCAAAGAGCTTCCTAGGGTTAGAGGCAGATGCTTGGAATTTAGAGTGGTAGAAAATGGCTTTAGCAGCAGAGACAGAGGAGGAAAATGTAGAGAGGAGGGAGTGAAAGGATGCCAGGTCCGCAGGGAGGCGAGTTTTCCTCCATTTCTGCTCGGCTGCCCGGAGCCCTGTTCTGTGAGCTCGCAATGAGTCGTCGAGCCACGGGGCGGGAGGGGAGGACCGAGCCGGCCTGGAGGATAGGGGACATAGAGAGTCAAAGGATGCAGAAAGGGAGGAGAGGAGGGTTGAGGAGGCAGAATCAGGAGATAGGTTGGAGCAGAGGGAAGAGATGATAGGATGGAAGAGGAGAGAGTAGCGGGGGAGAGAGAGCGAAGGTTGGGACGGCGCGATACCATCCGAGTAGGGGCAGTGTGGGAGGTGTTAGATGAGAGCGAGAGGGAAAAGGATACAAGGTAGTGGTCGGAGACTTGGAGGGGAGTTGCAATGAGGTTAGTGGAAGAACAGCATCTAGTAAAGATGAGGTCGAGCGTATTGCCTGCCTTGTGAGTAGGGGGGGAAGGTGAGAGGGTGAGGTCAAAAGAGGAGAGGAGTGGAAAGAAGGAGGCAGAGAGGAATGAGTCAAAGGTAGACGTGGGGAGGTTAAAGTCGCCCAGCACTGTGAGAGGTGAGCCGTCCTCAGGAAAGGAGCTTATCAAGGTATCAAGCTCATTGATGAACTCTCCGAGGGGACCTGGAGGGCGATAAATGATAAGGATGTTAAGCTTGAAAGGGCTGGTAACTGTGACAGCATGGAATTCAAAGGAGGCGATAGACAGATGGGTAAGGGGAGAAAGAGAGAATGACCACTTGGGAGAGATGAGGATCCCGGTGCCACCACCCCGCTGACCAGAAGCTCTCGGTGTGTGCGAGAACACGTGGGCGGACGAAGAGAGAGCAGTAGGAGTAGCAGTGTTGTCTGTGGTGATCCATGTTTCCGTCAGTGCCAAGAAGTCGAGGACTGGAGGGAGGCATAGGCTGAGATGAACTCTGCCTTGTTGGCCGCAGATCGGCAGTTCCAGAGGCTACCGGAGACCTGGAACTCCACGTGGGTCGTGCGCGCTGGGACCACCAGATTAGGTGGCCGCGGCCACGCGGTGTGGAGCGTTTTGTATGGTCTGTGCAGAGAGGAGAGAACAGGGATAGACAGACACATAGTTGACAGGCTACAGAAGAGGCTACGCTAATGCAAAGGAGATTGGAATGACAAGTGGACTACACGTCTCGAATGTTCAGAAAGTTAAGCTTACGTAGCAAGAATCTTATTGACTAAAATGATTAAAATGATACAGTACTGCTGAAGTAGGCTAGCTGGCAGTGGCTGCGTTGTTGACACTACACTAATCAAGTCGTTCCGTTGAGTGTAATAGTTTCTGCAGTGCTCAAGTCAAGGGGTATGAATACTTCCTGAAGGCACTGTAGGTGTGATGCTAACTGATATTTCTCCTCCAGGTGACTAAACTGCCCAGCGGTCTGGTGATAGCCTCACTGGACAACTACTCCCCGGCTTCCAGGATCGGTGTGTTTGTGAAAGCTGGCTGTCGATATGAGTCCCCGGACAACCAGGGGGTCACCCACCTGCTCCGTCTGGCTGCCAACCTGGTACGCCTGGTTCTGGTTCATTAACCCTCCATCAACATGATGTATCCAGGAGCTCGAGTGATTGTTCAATGTACTCAATACTGCTTAGGAACTAGTGATGTGGTTCATCCCAATCTCTGCTGCTCTTTTCCAGACTACCAAAGGTGCTTCAGCCTTCAGGATCTGTCATGGTGTGGAAGCAGTTGGAGGAAGTCTAGGGTCAGTGTCTGTGATTTAGTGTACATCCTCATACAAACATAAAGAGAACTAAACATACCTTTGATTTAGATTGTTTGGGATACTTAATTAAAGACATGTTCCGTTACTTTGATGACTAACAACGTATTTTTTTTAAACCTCCAGCTTTTGGCTGGATGTGTCAATGGGTAGTTCATGCATCATCATCTGAGAAGAATTACTGTTTTACCTCAATTTGCCACGAAATCCCTAGTTTGAAAGTGACTGTTTTCTTGAAGCTGTGCCGTGCCATTTTCCCCCAAGTGGGCCAGCTCCCTAGCAGTTTGAGTTCTAGCCAATGATCTTCAGCCCCTCGCATTTGAGTGGCAGCTAGCAAGGGGCCTGCCCAGCATTATCCAATGAGGTTGCAGGATGGGCCTGATTGTTCTGTGGACACAGCAGAGAGAGAGAGAACAATGCCGCGGTGCACATACGTATGTGACTTTTTTGGTTCATGAGTGCTACTTTCACAACTACTGGCTAAAAAGTATACAAAATTACCAGAGAATCTCTTTAGCATATTTTCTGACTAGCTGTACCACTGCCATGGATGTCATACTTTCGTATATATAGTGTAAGTATGTGGACATCCCTTCAAATGAGTGGATTCGGATATTTCAGCCATACCCGTTGCTGACAGTTGTATAAAATTGAGCACACAGCCATGCGATCTCCATAGACAAACATTGGCAGTAGAATGGTCTTACTGAAGTGCGCAGTGACTTTCAATGTGGCACCGTCATAGGATGCCACCTTTCCAACAAGTCAGTCCGTAAAATTTCTGCCCTGCTAGAGCTGCCCTGGTCAACTGTAAGTGCTGTTATTGTGAAGTGGAAATGTCTAAGAGCAACAACGGCTCAGCCGCGAAGTGGTAGGCCACACAAGCTCATCGCCCAACATCAGTACCTGACCTCACTAATGCTCTTGTGGCTGAATGGAAAGCAAGTCCCCGCAGCAATGTTCCAACATCTTGTAGAACACCTTCCCAGAAGAAAGGAGGCTGTTAAAGCAGCAATGGGGGGGACCAACTCCATATTAATGCCCATGATTTTAGAATGAGATGTTCGACGAGCAGGTGTCCATATACTTCTGGTCATGTAGTGTATCTGTGTGTGTGTGTTTTCTATGCAGCGTGACGTCATCCAGAGAGAACATGATCTACTCTGTTGACTGTCTCAGAGACCACATGTAAGTGTTGCTTGCCTCACGTATACATATGTGTACACAAACATAGATCTAATATATGGTGAATAAATCATTGTTATTCTCCTTTCTGTGTGTTGTCTAATGCAGTGACACAGTGATGGAGTACCTGATCAATGTGACCACAGCACCAGAGTTCAGGCCATGGGAGGTGTCTGACCTCACCTCCAGGGTCAAGATGGACAGGGCCCTGGCTGCACAGTCCCCCCAGATGGGTTAGCACACACATACACACTCAGTCAGTCATGTGGTTGTTTTTGTTTCTTTATTTGAATATACTTTCTGTTAACGGCTCTAGATTACATTATGCTGAATGTCAAAAGATTGCAAATTGTCATCACACTGCGTCTGAAGGGCCTTGCGGTTATTTTCCTCAGGTGTGATTGAGGGTCTACATGGAGCTGCTTACAAGAACACGCTGTCCAACTCCCTCTACTGCCCAGACTACATGGTTGGCCACGTCGACGCTGACCATGTAAGACACTCAACATCCTGGTCCCTGCATTATCATCGAGTTGGGACTAATGCTATGGACGTTCATCTTCCTCTCCTGATGCACAACCCAGCATGCTCTACTTCACGAAGTACAGCATTACGTTTATGTTTTTGATTAACCCTCTGATGTTTGCCTCTCCAGATGCACAATTTTATCCAGAACAATTTCACAAGTGCAAGAATGGCTCTGGTTGGGCTTGGTAAGTGTTAAACATGTATATTTAATAAAACATATTTTTTTATCAAATTATTTTTCTCCAGGTAGCTGTGCGTTAAGGTAATATTTAAAAAATATATATTATTGTATTCTTACATGCATTCTATGTGTTCAGGTGTGGACCACGATGTTCTGAAGCAGGTAGGAGAACAGTTCCTCAACATCCGCAGTGGGATGGGCACCGCTGGGACAAAGGCTCAGTACCGAGGCGGTAAGACTTTTATTCCACTATCTGCTAAAAGCATGAAACCTAATTTTCCTCTGGCATGGAAAATTCCCTGAATTCTAAGTTTCTTGCTGCCTTTCTCTCTCCTCTCTCTCTGCGTCTCCCTCTCTCCTCTCTCTCTGCGTCTCCCTCTCTCCTCTCTCCTCTCTCTCTGCGTCTCCCTCTCTCCTCTCTCCTCTCTCTCTGCGTCTCCCTCTCTCCTCTCTCTCTGCGTCTCTCTCTCTCTTCTCTCTCTCTGCGTCTCCCTCTCTCCTCTCTCTGCGTCTCCCTCTCTCCCTTCCTCTCTAGGTGAGGTGAGGGTGCAGAATGGGTCCAGCCTGGTGCACTCTGCAGTGGTGTCTGAGGGGGCGGCGGTGGGCACAGATGAGGTCATGGCCTTCTCTGTACTTCAGCATGTCCTGGGGGCGGGGCCACACATCAAGAGAGGCTCCAATTCCACCTCCAAACTCATCCAGGGCGTTGCTAAGGCTACTGCAGACCCCTTCGATGTGAGTGGCATAATCACCAGATTGGATTGTGTTTGTGTTTTCATAGCTGGGCTATATACAAGAGGAGAATGCAATATGTGGAGGAATCTTTTGAAATAAGTGTTTTGTGCAGAATAGATATTGTATTCTATCATGCAGAATTTCATATGGTTGTATTAGAGTGGCAAAACAAATGTCATTCTCCTTTGGTGTCCCCTCCTTTTAGGCCTCTGCTTTCAATGTCAACTACTCTGACTCTGGCCTGTTTGGAGTCTACACTATCTCCCAGTCTGCAGCAGCTGGTGATGTGAGTATTATGTCTCTTAAATTTCCACTGCTTTCTAATAAGGTACTTTTTATGAGAATTCATAAAGCTTAATTTGAACTCTTCACAACAGCTTTCTGAATCAGTTGCTAAGTAGTCCGATGAACCGTGTGAGTGATAGTTACTTTTACATAGAATGTAATGTAAGATCATTCATTTAGCATGAGGAAAGAGCATAATGAAGATTAACTTTGACCTCCCATTGATCCATTTACTGACCTATCCCTGTCCTCCTCTCTACAGGTGATCAAGGCAGCTATTGGCCAGGTGAAGGCTGTTGCAAGTGGGGTCTCAGAAGCTGACCTGACCCGCGCCAAGTAAGCTAACATGCACACAGACTTCAGTATAGAATTTGAGTACATATAATCGAGAAAAGTATTGCAAATAGAAGGGAATTTCTACATGTTGACTTAAGTTGTGCCTGTTTCTTTACCCCTTTAGGACCCAGCTGAAGGCTGAGTACCTGATGTCGTTGGAGAGCTCAGAGGGTTTGTTAGATGCCATGGGTTCACAGGCTCTGGCCAGAGGGGCCTACCACTCCCCCGAGGCCATCGCACAGATGATCGACTCAGTCTCAGCAACTGATGTTGCCAACGTACGTTTATTCAGTTTTTGGCGAATATTAACTTCCACATAAGTTTAATTTTGATTTAGTCATGCATTGATGTGAATTGGACAGGAAGTGAACATTTGAGTGGAAGTGAATATATTTCTATATTACCGTCTTTGCTGCAGCTCACTCTCAACTTGCACGGTATATTCTGAGTGTTTCCTAGTTTGTTTGTTTGTTTTTGTGCTTAGATGTGTTTTCTTTCTTCTCTCAGGCTGCAAATAAGTTTGTGTCGGGCAAGAAGTCCATGGCTTCAAGTGGAAACCTCGTCAAGACGCCCTTCGTAGACGAGATCTAAACTCTTCCAACTTTTTTTCACCTGTGGTTTTAAAACGCACAACAAAAGCCCATCTGTCCATTCAAAACAAACCGCCTGAAACAGTCATTATCCCCATTTCACCATTGTTCTTCTGAGGAATAATAATGTTGTCCAACCAACCCTCAATATTTATAGTTGTTGCTGTTTTTAAGTTGATCTTGATTGTTTGTGCATAAGGAAATAAGATCCACATTTGTTCACTTCTTGAACTGTATAGATTATATAAATTAATTAATAAACTATATCTACCTTCATGTAAAGATTCACCCATTTTGGATGTTATATTGTTTTTGTACATCTGAGTGATGTTCTATCGATTCCCTGGGTCATTTCATGTTTTCATGTGTAGCTGCGCTATTGCCATTATACAGCAATTCGGCCGGGATAACGCAGCATTGGGATAAAGCCTGTCACTAGACTGGATACCTTACGGAAAAATCAGCGTGACCGACGTTTCGTGTCTGTTTTGACTTTTTTTTATTTTAATGCGTTGTGTCCGCCTACTTCCTGGCGGTAACACCAGCCCCTCTTAGGACATCATTACCATTTTGGTGAGTGTAAAAATAATCGAGGCCGAAGAGGCAATGTTGGCAATGAATTGAATGGAAAAGACATCAATGAAGTCCTGAACTCTGGTCTCTCTAAATTGGCCTCCGTGCCAGTAGGTGGTGCTGTAGTGAATCCTGTTGCAGCTAGGGTTGGTCCTGCTGCGGAAAAGATAAAGGGGGGGGGGAAGAGGGATCTGATAATGACATGGGATTCGGACTCATTTATTAATCTTGCTTTTGTTAGAGGTTGAAAAAACAGTTATACATCGAAATACAAGGAAAAAATTGAGGTTAACGACTTTTAGATCGCGAAAACGTCTATCATATAGTACATGTCAAATGTCATGACGCGGGAGGTTGTCTTCTCGAATGAGCCATTTTATCATATTTTTTACAATATTCTTGAAGGGTCTCTAACACATTTCTCCTATTTGTTTGCCTCTTCAGTTCATGCTGTTGTGAATGTCAGACGGCATGTTGAACATTGTGACTAAATTGATAGGGCAGTTTGTTTAGGAGATTTTACAGCTAACTATAGCTACATCAGATGCTGATATTGACTTTGGAATTATTGTAGGTAGCTACTTAGCTAGCCAGCCAGCCCATAGAGAGCACTGCATTGTCGGTTTTGTAGTCGATTTGAGCTGCAACAGATTTACACTACGAATTTCATATGTTACCAACATAATTTGACGACAAAATAAAACAGTTGTAAACAAAAACATGTTGTTCTCCCATATTAGTGCAATGTAACACTGACAATGATAGGAATGGGTGGTTTTGGTTGGGTTTTTCCGTTGAAGGTGGAATAAAACAAGAATTCCCTATAAGTAGACCAGGTGATAATAAAGTAAAAGTGTTAATACATTGCCCATAGTGTGAAATTATTGCTTTCATGAAAAAGTGTTCGATTACATCCTATCATGTTGAGCAACTACGTCTACATCGTTCATCGGTTGATTCGTTAATTGTTCCCAGAAATTAGTGACTCTTGGCCTGGTGGGTTTATTGTGACATGTTTTCTAATGAGAAAAACACCTAGCATTTTTGTTCCAAAAGGTTTACACTTGACGTTTAAGCAAGAGTTCGTAAGTATGGTCCCCCCCCACACGTCCGACCTTAATGAAGTACTTATAAAACATTTTCGTTCATGAAATAACATGCTACTTTCCTGCCAGTGCCAGCACTTTGCATATCTGTGGACTTTACCTCCATTTTTGTTGTCATTAACCCATTTAATCCCATAGGCCACAGCACAAAACGTATGTACTGTATGCATTATCAACGTGTCATTTAGAGAAGATTCATATGCTTTCTTCAAAATTGTATTTTACAGACAGATTTGGCACCAGAAGTCTCCATTCAACAGCTTTAAAATCAATACATTGTTGACGTTTAACAATATTTTCATTGTTAACATAATGTTTAAAGGCTCTAGTTTACATATGTGCTTTCATATTCAATACATTGAATTCATGATGCTTGTGGTATATGAAAATATCTTTGTGGTCCCAATTGTGACCAATGGGACAATAGTTACGAATCTATTATATAAATTTAATCATAGTATATCATTTTTTTCAGTAGATTAAGATTGTTCGGTTATGGATACTTGATACATTAGCCTTAAACTATGCTTAAGAGATTAATTTTTAAAATATATATGACATTTTTGACTATAAAACATTTAATTTTGTTATTTCAAGGGGAATTGGTGATGTATAGACCCCTAAATGCAATAACCTGTAATATAATAACATAAATAGTTGATGTCAATAGCTTTGTTCAGTGTCTCTTGAACAAGGGTAGACTTGGTTTATGTGAGTTTTGCTAAATAGTTACAAGGGCAGATGTGTTTTTATCAGAATATTGGACATGGCCACTGTACAAAAGGCTGTGAAGTATTTGTAGTTAATCATATCAGTAATGTTAGTTCATCATATCAGAGCTGTAGTTCCGCCCACCAGTGAAGTGGAGCAGAGCATGCTGGGCAATCTCCAGCTCAGAAAAGATCAGTTTGAGAGATGTTAAGGGAGAGAAAGTTCTGGCCATCCTTGTGTTTTCTCACCAGTTAGCTTTCATTGTGTTAGCCAAGGCCAGTGTGCATCCTTGTTGATATACCACACACAAACTTTGTTTGAAACAAGTTGCCAGGCTACTAATTGCCTTAGCCCATCCAGACTACATATACTGTGCAGTGCTGTTCCATGCTTATCCATCTTCAGTGTTATTAAACCACCTCAACTGGAATCCTACCTGTCTGTCATTTGTACCCTTACCAGCACACTGGAACAAACACATAAAGTACATCTAAACCTAATCTAAAGAATATACAGTCCACCAAGTCCTCACTTACAGCCACAGCCCATAGGTGTTAACCTTGTTCGTATGGGTATATTAGGGCTGAAGTGCAGGTGTAGACATGCATGGTTTGTATGAATGAGGAGGCTTGGACACTGCAGTAGACCTGCTTTATATGAGTATCAAGCTTTATGCCCATGAATAAACCTGGTTTATATGAGTTATGGGATGTAGAGATTTACCAGGCTCATTCAGGTAATGGGTCTAAATGGACGTCTAATAGCCCCTTCAAATCCTTTCTGGCAGTGACGTAGTCAAGTCACTAAACTTCAAGTTGAGTCCCGAGTGCCTAGCATTCAAGTCTAATTCTGAGTCCTTTATACTTGAGTCACAAGTCCCTTGGTAGTGCTTAAAACTATATTTTGTTAGGTAGAAAGCTATGTAATGCTGTTTATAGTAACTATGTGTGCTGGGGGATAGCTGGATATAGGTAAATGTTGGTGACATGGGGGAATACCTTGACAAACTGGGTATCAGGGCTAAGATCAGCACGTAACAGGGCTGAGGTGTTTTGGCAAAGGAACTGGAGTCTATTGGTAACAAATGGGGCAAGGATATAGGTGTATTGGGACTTGATTGGATCAATATTGGGGTATTGGCATGTGGGTGTTGGATAGGGCATTGGGGTAACAGGGATGTGTGAGTCATTGGGCTGAGGTATATATACAGTTGAAGTCGGAAGTTTACATACACTTAGGTTGGAGTCATTAAAACTCGTTTTTTCAACAACAAATTTCTTGTTACATACTATAGTGTTGTCAAGTCAGTTAAGACATCTACTTTGTGCATGACACAAGTCATTTTTCCAGCAATTGTTTACAGACAGATTATTTCACTTATAATTCACTGTATCACAATTCCAGTGGGTCACAAGTTTGCATACACTAAATTGACTGTGCCTTTAAATAGCTTGGAAAATTCCAGAAAATTATGTCATGGCTTTTGAAGCTTCTGATAGGCTAATTGACATCATTTGAGTCAATTGGAGGTGTACCTGTGGATTTATTTCGAGGCCTACCTTCAAACTCAGTGCCTCTTTGCTTGACATCATGGGAAAATCAAAATAAATCAGCCAAGACCTCAGAAAATAAATTGTAGACCTCCACAAGTCTGGTTCATCCTTGGAAGCAATTTCCAAACGCCTGAAGGTACCATGTTCATCTGTACAAACAATAGTACGCAAGTATAAACACCATGGGCCCACACAGCTGTCATACCGCTCAGGAAGGAGACGCATTCTGTCTCCTAGAGATGAACATACATTGGTGAAAAAAGTGCAAATCAATCCCAGAACAACAGCAAAGGACCTTGTGAAGATGTTGGAGGAAACAGGTACAAAACTATCTATATACACAGTATAACGAGTCCTATATCGACATAACCTGAACGGCCGCTCAAGGAAGGAAGAAGCCACTGCTCAAAAACCGCCATAAAAAAGCCAGACTACGGTTTGCAACTGCACATGGGGACAAAGATAGTACTTTTTGGAGAAACGTCCTCTGGTCTGATGAAACAAAAATATAACTGTTTGGCCATAACGACCATCATTATGTTTGGAGGAAAAAGGGGGAGGCTTGCAAGCCGAAGAACACCATCCCAACCGTGAAGCACGGGGGTGGCAGCATCATGTTGTGGGGGTGCTTTGCTGCAGGAGGGACTGGACAATGACTCCAAGCATACTTCCAAAGTTGTGGCAAAATGGCTTAAGGACAACCAAGTCAAGGTATTGGAGTGGCCATCACAAACCCTGACCTCAATCCTATCGAAAATATGTAGGCAGAACTGAAAAAGTGTGTGCGAGCAAGGAGGCATACAAACCTGACTCCGTTACACCAGCTCTGTCAGGAAGAATGGGCCAAAATTCACCCAATTTATTCTGGGAAGCTTGTGGAAGGCTACCTGAAATGTTTGACCCAAGTTAAACAATTTAAAGGCAGTGCTACCAAATACTAATTGAGTGTATGTAAACTTCTGACCCACTGGGAATGTGATGAAATAAATAAAAGCTTAAATAAATAATTCTCTCTACTATTATTCTGGCATTTCACATTCTTAAAATAAAGTGGTGATCCTAACTGACCTAAGACAGTTTTTTACTAGGATTAAATGTCAGGAATTGTGAAAAACTGAGTTTAAATGTATTTGGCTAAGGTGTATGTAAACTTCTGACTTCAACTGTACATGTTGTGGCTGGGGAATAGGCATAAATTATTGTTAATTATAGGCAGAGCACTGCATATTCTCATCGGGCACAATTGTAGCTGAAAATAAAACAGCCTACTTTTTCAAATTCTTTTCACTCAAATAATAAATAAAATCAGCATGTATTGCATGTAAGGGTTTCGAATGGCATTAGATTTGCATAGTGGCATGTCTGGGAATTTTTTGGGAACAAATGGGTAAAAGGCCAAAATAATTGCATTTACTTGTTAGGCAACCAGCTGCAATTGGATTCTGAATTTGCTCAACATTTGGGCAGAACCAGCATACAATTCAACTTGAGAATGTATGTACACTCAACTTTTCAATTTGAGAATTTATTCTACCTTATTTGCATATTTCTCAATGTACATTGCCTTTCGAGTGTATTGTAGTTTCCACCCATGACTCTTATTTGTTAGCAACAGACACATGGTTGTTGTATTCAATGGCTTTCAGTCCTGCAGCCTTCACCAAGTGAGTGTCTAAGTGAATATGTTATCTTTAAAATGAAACTCTTTATGACAAGGGTAAGTTATAAGGAATTGGCGACTATGCTACAGGACTGCTTAGCTAGTGCTGAATGGACTATGTTCCGGGACTCCGCCAATAGCATCGATGAGCTAGCCACCTCTATCACTGGCTTTCGATAGGAAATGCATCGCTGACCTTGTCCCCACAGTGAAGGTTTGCTGCTTCCCCAATCAAAAGCCCTGGATTAACACGAAGGTTGGTGCTAAACTAAAGGACAGGGCTACCGCACACAGGGCTATCGCAGCCAACCCAGAGGCTACGGCTGAGGACACGAACAAGTGCAAGAAGTTCTGCTACGACCTCCTCAGAGCCATCAAACAACCAAGAGTTCAATATATAGGAACAAGGTGGAATCCTATTACACAGGCTCAGACACCCGTCGCATGTGGCAGGGGCTACAGTAAATTATAGATTACAAAGGATGACCCAGCCGTAATATGCATAACGATGCTTCTTTACCAGACAAACTCAATGCATTTTATGAACGCTTCGACAAAAACAACACCAAGCCATGCATGAGGTTCCCCACCGATCCAGGGGACTGGGTGGTCTCGCTTTCCGGGGCCAACGTGAGTTAATTAGGTCAACACTTGCAAAGCAGCTGAGCCGAACGGAATTCCAGAGCGTGTTCTTGGAGCATGCGCAGAACAGCTGGCAGGTATATTCACTGTCATTTTCAAGCTCTTCTTGTCCCAGTCTGTAATCCCTACATCTCAAGCTGACCACCATCATTCCTGTTCCCAAGAACTCTAATGCTACCTGTCACAATGACTACCACCCTGTTGCACTCACATCTGTAATCATGAAGTGCTGGTTATGGCACACATCAACTTCATCATCCCAGGTGGTGAGGGTAGGCAACATCACCTCTGCCATGCTGACCCTCAACACAGGGGCCCCACAGGGGTGTGTGCTTAGTCCCCGCCTGTACTCCCTGTTCACCCATGACTGCATGGCCACGCACGATTCCAACACCATCATCAAGTTTGCTGACGACAACCTGGTAGGCCTGATCCCCGGTGACGAAGACAGCCTACAGCGGGCCCCCATCCACATCGACGAGGTTGCAGTAGCGCGGGTCCAGAGCTTCAAGTTCCTCGGTGTCCAAATCAATAAGGACTTGAAGCTGCAATATGTAACTTTTTGGGCGACCCGACCAAATTCATATACAGTGCCTTCAAAAGTATTCATCCCCCTTGGTGTTTTTACTATTTTATTGCATTACAACCTGTAATTTAAATAGATTTTTATTTGGATTTCATGTAATGGACATACACAAAATAGTCCAAATTGGTGAAGTGAAATTAAAAAAATAACTTGTTTCATAAAATAAAAAATAAAAACAGAAAAGTGGTGTGTGCATATGTATTCACCCCCTTTGCTATGGAAGCCCCTAAATAAGATCTGGTGCAACCAATTACCTTCAGAAGTCACATAATTAGTTACATAAAGTCCACCTGTGTGCAATCTAAGTGTCACATGATCTGTCACATGATCTCAGTATATATATATGCACCTGTTCTGAAAGGCCCCAATGCATAGTGCAAACTGTAAAGTTTGGTGGAGGAGGAATAATGATCTGTGGCTGTTTTTCATGGTTCGGGCTAGGACCCTTAGTTCCAGTTAAGGGAAATGTTAACGTTACAGCATACAATGATATTCTAGACAATTCTGTGTTTTCAACTTTGTGGCAACAGTTCGAGAAAGGTCCTTTCCTGTTTCAGCATGACAATGCCCCATGCACAAAGCAAGGTCCATACAGAAATGGTACGTTGAGATCTGTGTGGAAGAACTTGACTGATCTGCACAGAGCACTGACCTCAACCCCATCAAACACCTTTGGGATGAATTGGAACGCCGACTGTGAGCCAGGCCTAATCACCCAACATCAGTGCCAGACCTCACTAATGCTCTTGTGAGGTGAATGAAAGCAAGTCCCCGCAGGAATGTTCCAGCATCTAGTGAAAAGCCTTCTCAGAAGAGTGGAGGCTGTTTTCGCAGCAACGGGTGGACCAACTCCATACTACGGGATTGGTGTCCCTAAACGGGGATAGTTGTTGCTAACGTGTGCTAATGTGATGTCGTGCCTTTGGCTATGCCGGATTAAGTGATATGACATGCTATTCTATAAAATTCTTTCTCCGTAATTAATATTACCCGATTGAGCTAATCATGTAAATGTAATTAACTAGAGAGTCGGGGCACCATGAAAGAATATTTATAGAGTTGTTATCTTCCGAATAAACTCTTAAAGACCTAGTAATATTTTACATCAATAGCAGTCAATATTAATCGTCACCTTAATTCAGTCTCATCTGAAAGTTGTAAATTCTTGGTTATCTTCACAAACCCTGGCTAACAAGTTGAATCAGCAATACAAAATTGTGTTTAATTATTTATTTACTAAATACCTAACTAATCACACAGAATTACATACAGCATCTTATGCATTCTAAATTACCGCCCATTTGGAAAAGGAAAATGCAATAAATATTTACTCTGAGCTGTGCTTGTAGGTTGGTGGTAGATGGAAGGCCGTGTTGTCAAACCGAGTCCTTTGAAGAATGTCTCTGGTGGTCAATTGGATAAGTTGTAGTAACGTCGTTGTGTAGTAGATGGGATACTCTGTCTGTTCTATCCTAGCCCGAGTTTGCTGTTGCTAACTCAACGGCTATGAGGTATCACTTCTGTAGTGAATAAGAGTTCAAAGTTTATACCATTCGCAACCAAAGCTCACGTTGAGGTTGGCTTAGTTCTGTAGTTGACATGTTAGTCCTTTTAACGCAGAGGTTACAGACTTGGAACAGCAGGTTACATTTTCGTCAAGGCTTTATATAGTGGAGCGAGAAGGGTGTTTCTGAAAAGTTTTATAACCCAGGTCTCTTCACAGGGGCGGGCCACTGATTGAGCAGAGCCCTAACCTTATGAAAACCACAATCTCTCATTTGGAAGCTAAAATTACATTTAATCTCTTCACCAATAATTTTATATTCAAGCATTTCAATTGAACAACAATTCCATGTGACTCCGATAACTACAATGTGCAGACTTTCCACGGTAGAGTTTATGTCATCCTATCATTGACGAGAATGTCCCAGATGACAACCGAACTGACATCATATCGATTTGGTCGGATTACCCGAATATAGTTCATTTCCCCCCACCTTCTGATGTTCCCAGAATCTCTATGTTAACCAAGGGGTTTTCAAATTTCACATCAGTAGAGTAGAGAGAGGAAAAAGGGGGGAAGAGGAATTTCTGACTGTCATAAACCTATCCCCCAGGCCAACGTCATGACAGTGACTAGAATGACATTGCAAGTTTCAGCCAACTTTCCAGGACATAGCCATATCTTATATGCTTCAATGTTGTTTTGAAATTTGATTTGATTTGATTTATGGGCAGAAAGCTTACATTCTTGTTAATCTAACTGCACTTTCTAATTTACAGTAGCTATTACAGTGAAAAAAATACCATGTTATTGTTTGAGGAGAGTGCACAACAACAAAACACTTTTATCACGGCAACTGGTTTGATACATTCACCTCTGAAGGAAAATAATGTTCTTACATTCAGAAATCTTGCTCTGATTTGTCATCCTGAGGGTCCCAGAGATAAAAGGTAGCATAGTTTTGTTTGTTTGTTCGAACTTTAAGCATCAGCTGTCAGAGCAGCTTATCGATCACTGTACCTGTACACAGCCAATCTGTAAATAGCACAACCAACTACCTCATCCCCATATTGTTATTTATCCTCTTGCTCTTTTGCACCCCATAATCTCTACTTGCACATCATCACTCCAGTGTTAATGCTATATTGTAATTATTTCACCTCTATGGCCTATTTATTGCCTTTACCTCCCTACTCTTCTACATTTGCACACACTGTATATAGATTTCTCCATTGTGTTATTGACTGTACGTTTGTTTATGTGTAACTCTGTGTTGTTTTTGTCGCACTGCTTTGTTTTATCTTGGCCAGGTCACAGTTGTAAATGAGAACTTGGTCTCAACTGGCTTACCTGGTTAAATAAAGGTGAAATAAAATGAAATAAATACATAAAATGTAAAAAAGGATTACATTTTTATATTCAAATATAGGAACTGGGTTCTGTAGTTTGAACCCCTGCTGTCACTGTCTATATTCTCCTACATTAATTTCACATTTCCACAAACTTTAAAGTGTTTCCTTTCAAATGGTATGAATAATATGCAAAGCCTTACTTCAGGCCCTGAGTTACAGGCAGTTAGATTTGGGTATGTCATTTTATACAAAAATGTTAGAGAAAAAAAGGGTACGATCCTCAAGAGGTTTTAATTCCCATGATTTTTGGAATGAGATGTTCGACGAGCAGGTATCCACATACTTTGGTCATGTAATGTAGGAATGAATGGTGTCACGGTGATCGATGGCTTTGCCCATTCATACATTCAACAGTCTTGTTCGACATTGCAGCCCACAGTGCAGGCAACTGCCAGACTGAGTGATCTACAAATCACCTTGAATGACCTAAAAATGACCTTGAGTGATCTACAAATCACCTTGCATCATAAATAAAGACTCATTATGATTTGTAGATCAGTCAGCCACAATTGACCGATGATACATCATGATTTTGATGCTCTAGAGACACTGCCATTGGGCGCGTTCCACAGACATGACAACTTGCTATAACACAGGATGTGGTTAGCTGATACTTAAAATACCTATCCAGGAGTTGTTCTAATGGTTCTTTCAAGACAGCTGGGAACTACGATTTTTTTTGGGAGTCAAATAATGAAGTCAGTGATCTTTGAAAAGTTTGAACGTCTGAGCTCTAGAACAATGCCAGAGTTTCCTATTTGGTATTCCGACCTGAATGACAGTTTTTTCCAGACGGAGCTAATTTTTTCCTTAATTCCCAGTTGTCTTAAATTAACTGAGGTTGGAAGTCCGAGATTTCCGAGTTCCCAGTTGTTTTGAACGCGGCATATGCATAGGAATGTGCTCACTGAATCTGTCAGTTTATTTCACAGTCGATGACGTTGCACGCAACCATTGGGTGATGGATGCAACCTCTGACCTTTGTGTGACGGAGTTTAACCGAATCTCGCGAGAGCTGAGGTTTGCTAAACATTTGAGAACAAAGCTCCGTGAAATCAGCAGCATTTAGCGTTACGAACAGGTCCAAATCGCGCAAAAATAAAAGTCATTCGTTTACTTGAACACAAGATCACAAAAAGTTTTGTATTTTGCATGTTTCAAGATTCGTTCTGTTTCTCTGATCCTACCCTCTCATGTTCATGCTATTTCAGGAGGTATTGAGGCATATTTTTGCGTTCTAGTGGTTATATAGGTACTCTGCCAAGTTGGGTAAATGAAATTTAAAAAATGCAATCAGTACATGTTCAAAAGCGGACATCAACATGTTAATTATACAACCATGTTAAATATTGATGAATAGAAAAGGAATTAATGATTGGTAGTTCAATATTCTATATATTAAATCATATCTGGAATAATAGTTGAATTTTCATTCCAGTAGATGGCAATGTCCCCATGCTGATCCAAGTCTGGGGTCTGAAGATACAGAAACAAAAAAGTTTATGAACTTGAAATGCATCCTTACATTGGTAGATGTGCTGTACATTGTTATAAACAGTAATGTTACACTGCTATAAACTGTTATTATCGCTGTTGTTGACTGTTATAGACACGAATAACATTATACTGTTATTACGTTGTTATAACAACAGACATACTATGAAGGTCTTTATTTAAAAAATATATATATTTGGAAAGTTTACATCAATTGGACAGGCAGCACATGTATCTGTTTAATTATTACTTGATTCAAAAGTTATGGACAGAAATGTTGGTTGAAATAAGGGAAGGGTGTAGTCTGTACAGTGCATTCGGAAAGTATTCAGACCCCTTCCCCTTTTCCACATTTTGTTATGTTACAGCCTTATTCTAAAATTGACTAAATACTTTTTTCCCTCATACTTCTATGCCCAATAACCTATAATGACCAAGCGAAAACATGTTTTTAGAAATTTTAGCAAATGTATTAAAAATGAAAAACCAAAATACCTTATTTACATAAGTATTCAGACCCTTTGTTATGAGACTCGAGATCAGGTGCGTCTTGTGTCCGTTGATCATCCTTGAGATATTTCTACAACTTGATTGGAGTCCACCTGTGGTAAATTCAAATGATTGGATATGATTTGGAAAGGCACACACCTGTCTATATAAGGTCTCACAGTTGACAGTGCATGTCAGAGCAAAAACCAAGCCATGAGGTCTGTAGAGCTCTGAGACAGGATTGTGTCCAGGCACAGATATGAGGAAGGGTACGAAAAGTTCTGCAGCATTGAAGTTCCCCAAGAACACAGTGGTCTCCATAATTCTTAAATGGAATAAGTTTGGAACCACGAAACCTCTGGCCGCCTGGCCAAACTGAGCAATCAGGGGAGAAGGGCCTTGGTCAGGGAGGTGACCAAGAACCTGATGGTCACACTAACAGCTTGAGTTCTAATGTGGAGATGGAAAACCTTCCAGAAGGACAACCATCTCTGCAGTACTCCACCAATCAGGCCTTTATGGTAGTGGCCAGACGGAAGCCACTCTTCAGTAAAAGGCACATGACAGCCCGCTTGGAGTTTGCCAAAAGGCACCTAAAGGATTCTCAGACCATGAGAAACAATATTCTCTGGTCTGATGAAACCAAGATGGAACTCTTTGGCCTAAATGCCAATTGTCACGTCTGGAGGAAACCTGGCACCATCCCTACGGTGAAGCATGGTGGTGGCAGCATCATACTGTGGGGATGTTTTTCAGCGGCAGGGACTGGGAGACTAGTCGAGGGAAAGATGAACAGATCAAAGTACAGAGAGATCCTTGATGAAAACCTGCTCCAGAGCGCTCAGAACCTCAGACTGGGACGAAAGTTTACCTTCCAACAGGACAACGACCTTAAGCACACAGCCAAGACAACACAGGAGTGTCTTCGGGACAAGTCTCTGAATGTCTTTGAGTGGCCCAGCCATCTCTGGAGAGACCTGAAAATCGCCATGCAGCGACACTCCCCATCCAAACTAACAGAGCAGAGAGAGGATCTGCAGAAAAGAATGGGAGAAACTCCCCAAATACAGGTGTGCCAAGCTTGTAGTGTCATACCCGAGAAGACTCAAAGGCTGTAATCGCTGCCAAAGATGCTTCAACAAAGTACTAAGTAAAGGTTCTAAATACTAATGTAAATGTGATATTTCTAAACACCAGTTTTTGCCTTGTCATTATGGTGTACTGTGTGTAGATTAATGAGGGGGAAAAAACGATTTAATCAATTCAACAATAAGGTTGTAACGTAGCAAAATGTGGAAAAGGTCAAGGGGGTCTGAATACTTTCCAAATGCACTGTATTAACGAGTGATCTGCTACTGTATAATACAGGGTTGGTATAATGTAAAGTTAAAGTAAAATCATGACAAGCAAATCTTATTTTTTAACTCAGGTTTTATTCAAAGAATAAATAAATAATAAATAAATAAATAATATAAATTTAATTAAGAATTCATGTATACAGAATTGATTTATTAATGGTAACTTGGTTATCATGGCTATGTGTAATAGCATTGAGAACCCCTCTGGGACCAGAACTGACTTCACTATTACTGAACTGATATACTAACTATTATATACCCAACTACACAGAGAGACAGCAATACATATCAAGACTGTTTCAAGGACAGCTTTTTTCCATCTACATAACATTGCAAAAATCAGAAACCTTCTGTCCAAAAATGATGCAGAAAAATGTATCCATGCTTTTGTTACTTCTAGGTTAGACTACTGCAATGTTTTACTTTCCGGCTACCCGGATAAAGCACTAAATAAACTTAAGTTAGTGCTAAATACGGCTGCTAGAATCCTGACTAGAACCAAAAAAATTGATCATATTACTCCAGTGCTAGCCTCACTACACTGGCTTCCTGTTAAGGCAAGGGCTGATTTCAAGGTTTTACTGCTAACCTACAAAGCATTACATGGGCTTGCTCCTACCTATCTTTCTGATTTGGTCCTGTCGTACATACCTACACGTACGTTACGGTCACAAGATGCAGGCCTCCTAATTGTCCCTAGAATTTCTAAGCAAACAGCTGGAGGCAGGGCTTTCTCCTATAGAGCTCCATTTTTATGGAATGGTCTTCCTACCCATGTGAGAAACGCAGACTCGGTCTCAACCTTTAAGTCTTTACTGAAGACTCATCTCTTCAGTGGGTCATATGATTGAGTGTAGTCTGAAGGTGAACGGAAAGGCTCTGGAGCAACGAACAACCTTGCTGTCTCTGCCTGGCCGGTTCCCCTCTCTCCACTGGGATTCTCTGCCTCTAACCCTATTACAGGGGCTGAGTCACTGGATTACTGGTGCTCTTTAATGCCGTCCCTAGGAGGGGTGTGTCACTTGAGTGGGTTGAGTCACTGATGTGATCTTCCTGTCTGGGTTGGCCCCCTCCTTTGGTTGTGCCGTGGCAGAGATCTTTGTGGGCTATACTCAGCCTTGTCTCAGGATGGTAAGTTGGTGGTTGAAGATATTCCTCTAGTGGTGTGGGGGCTGTGCATTGGCAAAGTGGGTGGGGTTATAGCCTTCCTGTTTGGCCCTGTCCGGGGGTATCATCGGACGGGGCCACAGTGTCTCCTGACCCCTCCTGTCTCAGCCTCCAGTATTTATGCTGCAGTAGTTTATGTGTCGGGGGGCTAGTCTATTATCTCTGGATTACTTCAAATCAAATCAAATCAAATTGATTTATATAGCCCTTCTTACATCAGCTGATATCTCAACGTGCTGTACAGAAACCCAGCCTAAAACCCCAAACAGCAAGCAATGCAAGTGTAGAAGCACGGTGGCTAGGAAGAACTCCCTAGAAAGGTCTAAACCTAGGAAGAAACCTAGAAAGAAAACTAGAGAGGAACCAGGCTATGGGGGGTGGCCTGTCCTCTTCTGGCTGTGCCGGGTGGAGATTATAACAGAACATGGCCAAGATGTTCAAATGTTCACAGATGACCAGCAGGGTAAAATAATAATAATCACAATGGTTGTAGATGGTGCAACAGGTCATCACCTCAGGAGTAAATGTCAGTTGGCTTTCCATAGCCAATCATTAAGAGTATCTTTACCGCTCCTGCTGTCTCTAGAGAGTTGACAATAGCAGGTCTGAGACAAGGTAGCACATCCGGTGAACAGGTCAGTGTTCTATAACCGCAGGCAGAATAGTTGAAACTGGAGCAGCAGCACAACCAGGTGGACTGGGGACAGCAAGGAGTCATCAGGCCAGGTAGTCCTGAAGCATGGTCCTAGGGCTGAGAGAGAGCATACTTAAATCCACACAGGACACTGGATACGACAGGAGAAATACTCCAGATATAACAGACTGACCCTAGCCCCCCGACACAAACTATTGCTGCATAAATACTGGAAGCTGAGACAGGAGGGGTCGGGAGACACTGTGGCCCTGCCTGACGACACCCCCGGACAGAGCCAAACAGGCAGGATATAACCGCACCTTCTTGAAGCACAGCCCCCACCCCACTAGAGGGAAATCTTCAACCACCAACTTACCATCCTGAGACCATCCTGAGACCATCCCGAGTATAGCCCACAAAGATCTCTGCCACGGCACAACCCAAGAGGGGGCGCCAACCCAGACAGGAAGATCAAATCAGTGACTCAAACCACTCAATGGACGCACATGGAAGAGCACCAGTAAGCCAGTTACTTAGCCCCTGTAATAGGTTTAGAGGCAGAGAATCCCAGTGGAGAGAGGGGAAGCGGCCAGGCAGAGACAGCAAGGGCGGTTCGTCGCTCCAGTCCCTTTCTGGTCACCTTCACACTCCTGAGCCAGACTACACAACAACAAAGACTTAATGGTCAAGAACGAGTTTGCGTCTCTCACATGGATAGGCAGTCCATTTCATAAAAATGAAGCTCTATAGGAGAAAGCCCTGCCTCCAGCTATTTGCTTAGAAATTCTAGGAACGTGCGTCTTGTGAACGTAGTGTACATGTAGGTATGTATGGCAGGATCAAATCGGAAAGATAGGTAGGAGCAAGCCCATGTAATGCTTTATAGGCTAGCAGTAAAACCTTGAAATCAGCACCAGCCTGCAAAGGAATCCAGAGTAGAGAGGCTACCACTGGAGTAATATGATCGATTTTTTTTGTTCTAGTCAAGATTCTAGCAGCCGTGTTTAGCACTAACTGAAGTGAATTACCAGTTGACAGTTGACAGTAGGGTTTCCTCCCAAAAATACCATAATGATGCAAATCTTCATGGTATGACACCAGATCCTATTAGTACAGTCTCTGAGGATTCAAAATGTCCCTCTTTATTGGAGACAACTTATATAGAATTAACAATATGCTAGCAACACGAATGAAGACAGTTGGTGGGGAAAGAGAGAGAGAGAGAGAGAGAGAGAGAGAGAGAGAGAGAGAGAGAGAGAGAGAGAGAGAGAGAGGAAGCATGCCTAAGATCACACAGTACACCAGGTAAGACATCCAGTTCCTAGCCCCTAGGCACATAGGTTATTGCAGCATAAATATTGGGGACTGAGACAGTTGGACTGGGCCAATGTGAAAATGTTCTCTTCAAAACATGTTTAAATCGTGTTCTGTTAAGAGTTGACAGCAGTTATCTGCCGCAATTGTTGCACCCCCTATTACTAGCCTGTTCAACCTCTCCTTCATATCGTCTGAGATCCCCAAAGATTGGAAAGCTGCCGCAGTCATCACCCTCTTCAAAGGGGGAGACACTCTAGACCCAAACTGTTACAGACCTATATCTATTCTACCCTGCCTTTCTAAAGTCTTCGAAAGCCAAGTTAACAAACCGATCACCGACCATTTCGAATCCCACCGTACTTTCTCCACTATGCAATCTGGTTTCAGAGCTTTCAGAGTCATGGGTGCACCTCAGACACGCTCAAGGTCCTAAACGATATCATAACCGCCATCGATAAAATACATTACTGTGCAGCTGTATTCATTCACCTGGCCAAGGCTTTCGACTCTGTCAATCACCACATTCTTATCGGCAGACTCAACAGCCTTGGTTTCTCAAATGACTGCCTCGCCTGGTTCACCGACTACTTCTCAGACAGAGTTCAGTGTGTCAAATCGGAGGGCCTGTTGTCCGGACCTTTGGCAGTCTCTATGGGGGTGCCACAGCGTTCAATTCTCGGGCCGACTCTTTTCTCTGTCTACATCAATGATGTTGCTCTTGCTGCTGGTGATTTTCTGATCCACTTCTACGCAGACGACACCATTCTGTATACGTCCGGCCCTTCTTTGGACACTGTGTTAACTAACCTCCAAACGAGCTTCACTGCCATACAACTCTCCTTCCGTGGCCTCCAACTGCTCTTAAATGCAAATTAAACTAAATGCATCCTCTTCAACCGATCGCTGCCCGCACCTGCTCACCCATCCAGCATCACTACTCTGGACGGTTCTGACTTAGAGTATGTGGACAATTACAAATACCTAGGTGTCTGGTTAGACTGTAAACTCTCCTTCCAGACTCACATTTAGCATCTCCAATTCAAAATTAAATCTAGAACTGGCTTCCTATTTCGCAACAAAGCATCCTTGACTCATGCTGCCAAACATACCCTCATAAAACTGACAACACACCAATCCTTTACTTCGGCGATGTCCTTTTCAAAATAGCCTCCAACACTCTACTCAGCAAATTGGATGCAGTCTATCACAGTGCCATCCGTTTTGTCACCAAAGCCCCATATGCTACCCACCATTGCGACCTGTACGCTCTCGTTGGTTGGCCCTCGCTTCATATTTGTCGCCAAACCTACTGGCTCCAGGTTATCTATAAGTCTTTGCAAGGTAAAGCCCCACCTTATCTCAGCTCACTGGTCACCGTAGCAACACCCACCCGTAGCACGCGCTCTAGCAGGTATATTTCACTGGTCAACCCCAAAGCTTATTTCTCTTCGGCCACCTTCCTTCCAGTTCTCTGCTGCCAATGACTGGAACGAATTGCAAAAGTCACTGAAGCTCGAAACTCATGTCTCCCTCTCTAACTTTAAGCATCAGCTGTCAGAGCAGCTCACAGATCATTGCACCTGTACATAGCACATCTGTAAATAGCCCATCCAACTACCTCATCCCCATATTGTTTTTTTGCTCCTTTGCACCCCAGTATCTCTACTTGCGCATTCATCTTCTGCACATCTATCACTCCAGTGTTTAGTTTCTAAATTATAATTACTTCGCCACTACGGTCTATTTATTGCCTTACCTCCCTAATCTTACCTCATTTGCACACACTGTATATCGATTTTTTTTCTATTGTGTTATTGACTGTACGCTTTTTTATTCCATGTGTAACTATGTGTTGTTGTTTGTGTCGCACTGCTTTGCTTTATCTTGGCCAGGGCGCAGTTGTAAATGAGAACTTGTTCTCAACTGGTCTACCTGGTTAAATAAAGGTGAAATAAAAAATAAATAGTTTAAAACGATTAAAAATTCCAGCAACAGTGATGTTATTGTTGTGTCATTATAGTAAAAAATATAGACAGAAAATAGATATTTGTTCATTTATTTCGTTAATATATTGTTCGTTTTTAAAAATGTATAAATACATGTTTAAGTCACTTTAAACTATACATCAGAAAAACATCTTGTAACAGTCGTGTTACATTTTTTCAGGGGGACTTTTATTTAGACATTTTGCCGAATGATCACGTGACCTTAATGTCGCTTGTTTCACATTGCCAGAGAACAGCGAGTTTTGTTACCGCTGATTCCATTGAGCTGATTTCCCCTTCACTACATTGCTAGGCTACATTATAACCTCGAATGGATACATCTGACGGGCATTACAGGCTACATTATAACCTCGAATGGATACATCTGACGGGCATTGCAGGAGGGACAAATAACGGTATTTCTATTGAAGGGAGTATTGGCAGATTATGAAATCTGACCATTGCATACAATATATGTATTTGATGGAATTTCCATTTGTTTGCAATGAAGACATCTCAGATGGAGAAGATAAACGGACACATGAAAGAAGCGGTATGATATGCACTCTTGCAAGCATCTCTTAAATAACATAATTTCGGCGAAAATGGTCGCAGAACTTTTGAGTTTTCCTTTAACTCATCTTTCAAATATATTTTCCTGACACCATAAGCTACCCTGTTGCGATACTGAGCTATGGTAATGGGTGAAACAGTGGGCGTTCATAACCAGCGCCATAGTCGATAGTTATAAGGCAATGAAAGGAAACGGCTTTGCATAAATCCTACACCAGGACTGCTGCGTGAAGATGAGAGGCTTGCCCTTCTACCAAGAGGACGATGACAATACATCCACTGGGCATGACCAAAACATTGATATGGGACCTTGAAATCCATGCCTGAATCTCGTTTGTCCTATCTGCCCTTGGAGGGGGCGAGATAGAGGAGACTTTCCTCTTTGACTCAATTATAAAGGAGAAGAGAGCGTTCGCATCTGAGAAATGGATAAACTCACCGTCATATCAGGATGCCTCTTTCTAGCAGCTGATATCTTTGCTATCGCCAGTATTGCCAATCCGGACTGGATCAACACAGGAGATGCAGCTGGTAAGTTAGGTGAGCTCATTTAACTTAATTGACTATTTACTTGACAGCCGTGCACACACCATCTGTCTACCGTTGGTGTCTAGGCTGCTACAGCTGACTGTCAATAATGTGCATTGACACACTATTCTTCTAGAAATTCACTTCACATTGGCCAAACTTTTTGAATCACACTTTTTTCCAAATATAACACTTTGGCATTCTGGTGTCCTTCCTCTTGACAGGTCAAAGGAGCTCCAGAATGTACCAAGGCCTCATCTAAGACCTTCTAAATGTTGTGTTACACCTATAGCCTTCCCGCTCTCTTTCTCCCTACATCCACATCATCACTCTCCAAAATACAGCTGCTGATAAATGATCTGCCCTCTACTTTTCCGCCCCACCATGCTCCTATACCCCATGTCCCTTCAAGGCATATACGCCTTCCTGTACCAGCTACTGACCTCCGTTGACAAATAGTGTGTCAGACTGAGCGATGTGAAGTGAGTGCCACTTATCCAGCTATGCCCTTGGAGGTCTGTTCAGCTCTCCACTCACTCTCTGTCTGTTATATGCATCTGACACAGACCGACTGAGGCATTGGCATTTCATCTACAGTCACCAGTCTGAGGGCATGGTAAAGTGAAGTGCAGCAGCAAAGGTAGGCTACGGATTTTTTGTTGTTGTTGCTACAGCTACAAAACAGGCTACTTGGAATGAGCTGGTGACCTTTAGCTACAGCTGTAGTCAGCAGATTGTAGTTCTGTGCTGTGGCCTACTGCATAAACGATGGGGTGACATTTTCCCCTGGTTGGTGTGAGGTAGGAACCAGGACAGAGATGTAACTTATTGAGTCCTGTGTTTAGATTTTAAACGGTATCATTTGTGATCATACTTTTTAATGTTTTGATACATCATGTACACCGGGACAAAGAATTAAAACATAGGAAGGACCAAACTAGAGATAATATCCCACTTCCCTCCCACAAGACCACCAACATCACATCATGAATCTGAGGTTTTAAAACATGGTTATAACAATGTTATAACTGTCATATGTGCCCAGCACATTGAGAATTTATGCAAACCTGAAAATGTACAATTTATAGCCTACATTACACTGTTACAACAGTCCATTAGCATTCAGGTAGAACACACAATGCACAGAAGGAACAGAAACATGCTTGACTTCCCTTGTGAGACTTCCTCCTTTCATCCCACACAACAGAGAAGGTATGAAATCAAGCAGGGTTAAAAGCCTTTTGTTCCAGCCTAATTTGCCTGCTAGTAATTACCAGGTGGAGAGAAGCATTGTTTGTAAATGGAGATGTGTGGAGTCTTTCCTGATGAGGTCCGCTGGGAGGTAGAATTCTTTCAGATGAAGCACTCACAACTCAATTATCAAGGAAATTGCCTTGACTGGAAGGCCCTGTTTGTATATCTGAGGTCCAAACATATTGTTTTGTTCATGTGAAATGGGTAAATGCATAGACCTAGTTGTTCCTGCCAATTAAGTTAATTTGCCAGTCTAGCATTTTGGCAGCACCCAGATGTTGATGCTCATTGCTCACAGATAAGAAGATGTTGACAATGACATCATCAGATTGGAAAATGTTATTATAAATCCAAAAGTCTCTCTTTCATCCCCTGAACTTTATCATGGAAAGTCAGCATCATGGTTTATTTGTTGACAGCAAACCTCTGTCCTCTCTAAGTAGTTATCCAGGAGGTGAATCTTTGAACAAGTTTATAGAGGTGTGTGAGTTATACTAACGTGCCTCCTGGTTGTTACGCAGGTATTCTGTAGTGAAGTCTGTAGCAGCAGGGGACTGACTGGGGCTGCATGGGGAAGTGTTTACTAACTACAGACATTGGCCCACAATCACACACAGTCACACACACCTCCCTGTGTCTCAAAGCCCTGGCTATCAGACAAGCCGGATGTGTTACGCATCTAAAACAGTCCCAAGAATTAGAAATGGCCTCCAAGAGTGCTAAGGAACAAAAAGTAGCATTTAGATCATTGACAAGCTATGGAATGGGTGTGTAAGCTTGCTAATGAGAGGGAAATATTGTGTCATGACAGGATATAGTTAGAATAATAGTAGAGAGAATGATTTATTTAAGCTTTTATTTCTTTCAGCACATTCCCAGTGGGTCAGAAGTTTACATGCACTCAATTAGTATTTGGTAACATTGCCTTTAAATTGTTTAACTTGGGTCAAATGTTTCGGATAGCCTTCCACAAGCTTCCCACAATAATTTTGTCCCATTCCTCCTGACAGAGCTGGTGTAACTGAGTCAGGTTTGTATGCTTCCTTGCTCGCACATGCTTTTTCAGTTCTGCCCACACATTTTCTATAGGATTGAGGTCAGGGCTTTGTGATGGCCGCTCCAATATCTTGACTTTGTTGTCCTTTAGCCATTTTCCCACAACTTTGGAAGTATGCTTGGGGTCATTGGCCATTTGGAAGACCCACTTGCGACTAAGCATTAACTTCCTAACTGATGTCTTGAGCTGTTGCTCCAATATATCCACATAATTTTCCTTGCTCATGAAGCCATCTGTTTTGTGAAGTGCACCAGTCCCTCCTGCAGCAAAGCACCCCCACAACATGATGCTGCCACCCCCATACTTCACGATTTGGATGATGTTCTTCAGCTTGCAAGCCTCCCATATCGATGGTCATTATGGCCAAACAGTTCTATTTTTATTATATTTTTTTATCAGACCAGAGGACATTTCTACAAAAAGTACGATCTTTGTCCTCACGTGCAGTTGCAAACCATAGTCTGGCTTTTTTATGGTGGTTTTGGAGCAGTGGCCGCTTCATATCCTTGCTGAGCGGCCTTTTAGGTTATGTTAGGTTACGATATAGGACTCGTTTTACTGTGGATATATATACTTTTGTACCTGTTTCCTCCAGCATCTTCACAAGGTCCTTTGCTGTTGTTCTGGGATTGATTTGAACTTTTCGCACCAAAGTACATTCATATCTAGGATACAGAACGCGTCACCTTCTTGAGCGGTATGATGGCTGCATGGGCTCATTGTGTTTATACTTGCGTACTATTGTTTGTACAGATGAACGTGGTACCTTCAGGCGTTTGGAAATTGCTCCCAAGGATGAACCAGACTTGTGGAGGTCTACAATTTATTTTCTGAGGTCTTGGCTGATTTCTTTTGATTTTCCCATGATGTCAAGCAGAGAGGCACTGCGTTTGAAGGTAGGCCTTGAAATACATCCACAGGTACACCTCCAATTGACTCAAATTATGTCCATTTAGAAGCTTCTAAAGCCATGACATAATTTTCTGGAATTTTCCAAGCTGTTTAAACGCACAGTAAAACTTATGACCCACTAGAAATGTGGTACAGTGAATTATAAGTTAAATAATCTGTCTGTAAACAATTGTTGGAAAAATTACAATTGTTGAAACAATTGTTGGAAAAATTAACCGACTTGCCAACACTATAGATTGTTAACAACAAATTTGTGGAATGGTTTAAAAATGAGTTTGAATGACTCCAACCTAAGCGTATGTAAACTTCAAACTTCAACTGTATCTAAACTAATGAAAGGGTTTATCTTCAAAACAAATCAGCTAAAGTAAAAAAACACCATTGATGGGAGGTTTTCCACTCAGATCTCTGTCCGGTACTATAACACGATCTGTATCAGGGCTGTTCATATATTATTCATCTTCCATTCATTTGTGATTCTGGTCATTGGGAAGCAAACTGGACCACTATAATGAGTGAGGAAACATGACACATTAGTTTAGTTTAGTAATGATTTATTATATTCATTAGGATGCTATGTCAATAGCCATGGCATAACAGCTATAGTCAACGTTACATACATTTACACTAGGCCTGCATGTGTGTCTTGACATCACAGGCGGCTGGTGGCACCTTAATTGGGGAGGATTTTCTTATAGTAATGGCTGGAACTGAATAAATGGAATATAGAATACATCAAACAGATGGTTTCTATGTGTTTGATAACATTCCATTCAAGCCATTATTATGAGCCGTCCTCCCCTCAGGAGCGTCCTGTACTTTACATACTGAACACCGAATGGCAAATCACTAAATTGCTATTACTAAGCCTCAGTGCTGGCATCTAAGGACAAAGTTCCAATCTTTGGCAGCATACTCGCATTCAGGGCAGTATACTATGTCCTTAAACCTTTGAGGGATGCTCATCATATAAGTCCATACTCATTCTCTCCCTCCCCTCCCCTCCCCTCTTTAGTGATGTACAGTATGTTCTTGTTTCAGAGCCATAATGGGGTATTTGTAAGTCTCAGCAGGACTGGACCGATCTGTCCAATTACTAAATTCATCTCCATCCATCTCTCTAATCCAATAGATAAAAAATGGTTGTGCCAAGGCCACTGTTAGTTCTTCTCTCCTCTAGACGCTCTTTCTCCATCCTCTGTTCTTCTCTCCACTCTGCCAAAGCCTCTGTTCCTCTCTCCGCTTCGTCCCGAGCCACTGGAAATGACAAGGTGCTGGCAAACTGCTCGCCTCATGAGAAACAATGATTTAATTTTACATTTCTCTCTTAAAAATCTATACTGGTAAATTGTCATTAATAGCTGACGAGGGGGTTGAGTGTTGCTGAGTTGACATACAGTGGCAAGTCAAAGTGTGTGAACCATTTGGAATTACCTGGATTTCTGCATAAATTGGTCATAAAATTTGATCTGATCTTCTTTAAGTCACAACAATAGATAAACACAGTTTGTTTAAACTAATAACACACAATCAATCATACGTTTTCATGTCTATATAGAACACACCGTGTAAACATTCACAGTGTAGGGTGGAAAAGTATGTGAACCCTTGGATTTAATAACTGGTTGACCCTCCTTTGGCAGCAACAAACTCAACCAAACATTTTCTGTAGTTCCGGATCAGACCTGTACAACAATCAGGAGGAATTTTGGACCGTTCATCTTTACAAAACTGTTTCAGTTCAGCAATATTCTTAGGATGTCTGGTGTGTACCGCTCACAAGGTCATGCCACAGCATTTTAAATCGGATTGAGGTCAGGACTCTGACTGGACCACTCCAGGAGGCGTATTTTCTTCTGTTGATGCCATTCTGTTGTCGATTTTACTTGTACTTACTGTGTTTTGGGTCGTTGTCCTGTTGCATCACCTAACTTCTGTTGAGCTTCAATTGGCGGACAGATAGCCTAACATTCTCCTGCAAAATGTCTTGATAAATTTAATTAATTTTCCCGTCGATGATAGCAAGCTGTCCAGGCCCTGAGGCAGCAAAACAGCCCCAAAACATGATGCTCCCTCCACCATACTTTACAGTTGGGATGAGGTTTTGATGTTAGTGTGCTGTGCCTTTTTCCCCCACCAATAGTGTTGTGTGCTCCTTCCAAACGACTCCACAGAATGTCCACAGAATATTTTGCCAGAAGCGCTGTGGAACATCCAGGTGCTCTTTTGCGAACTTCAGACGTGCAGCAAAAAAAATTCTGGACAGCAGTGGCTTCTTCTGTGGTGTCCTCCCATGAACACCATTCTGGTTTAGTGTTTTAGGTATCGTAGTCTCGTCAACAGAGATGCTAGCATGTTCCATAGATTTCTGTAAGTCTTTAGCTGACACTAGGATTCTTCTTAACCTCATTGAGCATTATGCGCTATGCTCTTGCAATCTTCTTTGCAGGACGGCTACTCCTAGGGAGAGTAGCAACAGTGGACTGATGAACATCCAGGCTTTTAGAGATACTTTTGTAACCCTTTCCAGCTTTATGCAGGCCAACAATTCTAATCTTAGGTCTTCTGAGATCTCTTTTGTTTGAGGCATGGTTCACATCAGGCAATGCATCTAGTGTATATCAAACTCAAATTTTGTGAGTGTTTTTTATAGGGCAGGGCAGCTCTAACCAACATCTCTAATCTCATCTCATTGATTGGACTCAAGGTTAGCTGACTCCTGATTCCAATTAGCTTTTGGAGAAGTCATTAGCCTAGGGGTTCACATACTTCTCAAACCTACACTGTGAAGGTTTAAATTATGTATTCAATATAGACAAGAAAAATACAATAATATGTGTGTTATTAGTTTAAGCACACTGTGTTTGTCTATTGTTGTGACTAAGATGAAGATCAGATCAAATTTTATGACCAATTTATTCAGAAATCCAGGTAATTCCGAAGGGTTCACATACTTTTTCTTGCCACTGTATTCTGAGTTGAGTCAGGGAAAGACAGGAAGGGTGGAGTTCGTATACGATCTTGTTGTTGTCGAAAGCGTTATGTCTTCAGCAGGCCTAACTAACTGACATAATTGGACCCACCAGGCTGTGGGGCAGGAGAGCAGAGGCTCTTAGGCAGTGAGTTCCTTTCTGATGTAAGGCCTCTCTTCCCTCTCTCTCCATTATCTTATCTCTCTCTGTGGTGTCAGGGGCTCTGGTCCTGAGCCATCTGAGTCTTACGCCATTGATTGATTCCTCAGGGACCCCTGGCATTGGTTCAGGGCCTAGGAGTCCCACTCTTCAGCCTTGTTATTATACCAACCCTCCTTGAGCTCTACTTTGTGTGGTCACAGGGGACTGGAAGTGGAAACCGGTGTCACCAGGGAGGTCATTAGTCCAGTCGTGATGTAATGCCGTCATGCCTCATACAGATCTTAGCTTATCTAATAGTGACACCATCACAAGTTGAGGGATATTTCATAACTGATTCAATCTGCTGCTCTGGGTTATGCTTCTTCTAATAAAACAATGTGTACATCTTGTGGTGGGACAGCACAGTTGACCAGTGAGAGTATGCTATGTGTGTGATGAAAGATACTATCCCTCTGTGTGTCTATGTGATTAAGCACTCTCTCTGTAGGTGCTCTGACAGCGGGACTGCTGGTCGTGTGTGATCTAACCCGGACTGATCTCTGTCTCTCTCTCCCTCTCTCTCCCTAGGTTCCCTGACGGTAGGCCTGGTGCGGCAGTGCCAGACCATCCACGGTCGTGACCGGACCTGTATCCCCCCGCGGCTGCCCCCAGAGTGGGTCACCACCCTCTTCTTCATCATCCTGGGCATCATCTCCCTCACGGTGACCTGCGGCCTGCTAGTGTTATCACACTGGTACCGTGAAGCCACTCGTTACGCCCGCTGGATTGCCTTCACTGGGAGTATGTTTCATTTGGACTTATTTAACGGTTATTCAACCAGGCTGGTCAATGGAGAACCAGTTCTTGTTTACAGTGACGGCAAAGAGACAAAAACCACAATAGGATAAATACAGAAACTAGCCAACAACCCTTTCATTCATGAGTGGGGCCAGACATAACCCCCCATTATCCCCTATGTGGGCTCTGGTTAAAGTAGTACAGACTAGGGAATAGGCCAGGGTCATTTGAGGCATAGCCATTAGTTGGCCTACAGCTTCAAAGCACCTTAAGATTCTTGTTATATCACTAATGGATGTTAGCGAATGGATTTGAGATTAATGTCACTTGGGTTTCATTTTAGGAAAAGCTTTTGTGTGGTAACTGTGTCTGTGCTGAGTGGCTCCTTGAACACGTAGGCTACAGTAAATGGGTCTGTTGCTATTTTAAGAGGGAAAGAGACCATGGGGCTGCTATTAGAAGACCTAAAGTCAGTAGGAGGGATTTTAGTGGTCCAAGGGATATGACGGAATAACATTCTTTGTTATTATTATACTCCGATAGGTTATTTTAGCTGAATCATTATTGGGCAAAAATGACCTTGAGGTATAATAATAAACTAATGACAATGTAATATGACAATGTAAATTGTTGAGCGCTCATGTGTAAAGATATATATTGTTAAATATCTATGGTCTATTTTGATATTATGGTCTATTTTGATATCAGAGGGGTGAGTAATGTCTGAATTAGTTTATTCTGGGAGTTATTGATCATAATGACTAGACATAACTGTGTGGTTTTAGGTATTCAGACTATTCACACTACATGATAACATGACATACAGTATGTCACTTAGATCAGGCTACAAAGCCGATGAAAACGCAATATAGAATTTAGCCTGACATTGTGTACACTGTTGCTGCCTATTTTTTCAATGTTGTAAGAGATATTGCTCCCTAAATTGTATGCACTGTGAATAGTGTTTTTAAGACGACTGTGTTTCTAAAATGTTTTCTCTCTCCTCCACAGTGATCCTGTTTTGTATGGCGGCTCTTATATTTCCTATAGGATTTTACATCGATGAGGTTGGGGGACAGCCTTATAAACTACCCAACAACACAGTGGTGGGGTCCTCATATGTACTCTTTGTTCTATCTATATTTTTCACTATAGTGGGACTACTGTTTGCAGGAAAGGTCTGCTTGCCTGGGTGACATATTGGACACTTAAGTGTCACGCTTGCGTCGCCTCATTAGCTAGCTTTTGAGGTGGCACCATCGGCTAAGACGCTTAAGGAGGGCGGCTACGTGTGTTTTGTAAGGCAGAGGTCCTGAGTTCACGCCAGGTATGGGCCAAATCGTGAGGAAGTGGTACTGGCTAAGCAAGCAGCGTGACAGCATGATGTTTGAAAATGGATGCCTGGAAGGGAAAAATAGGAACTGTGAGAAACACACTTTCTCTGTGTTTGTGGAACTCTCTGATGCACCTTTGGATGACAGGTCTCTACAGCCCCTAGCCCTGGTCCCAAAAGCAGGTAGTAGGCACTAGCCTGTCTGTGGTCATAGATATGGGAGGAATGGACACCTATCCAGTCCCTTCACAGATCAGTGAACACAGAGGTTTTGTTCCACGAATAGAGTGCCTTTTCGGGTAGTGTAACTTTTTATTTCACCTGATTTTAACATTTTGTCATAAAAAGCACGTTTTAACGTCATAAGAAATATGTTTCTCCAACTCCTTTTGAAAAAAAAATCTTTAAAAAGGAATCATTTCACCATATTTAAACGAGAGTTCAGTTGACGTAACAGGGTTGACCTTAAACCTGAGCGACATGAATCACTAATCAAATGAAATAAATAATACATCTTCAGAAATCACTTTGTCAAAGCAACAAATGTTATTAGGGCTTTACATTGGTTATGAACACTTGGGGAAAGTTGGGGATGTTAAGTGGGTTAAAATCTTTAAGCCGGACAAAAATGACACAGGACGTGCCAAAATTATCACAACTCAGGATAAGACCCAGATGCACAGTTCGAATCACAGATGTGTATTAACAAAACGGGGCAGGCAGACGACAGGTCAAGGGCAAGCATAGGTCGGTAATCCAGGGCAGAGACAGTAAGGTACAGAACGGCAGGCAGGCTCAGGGTCAGGGCAGGCAGAGGGGTCAAAACTGGAAAAACAAGAAAAATGGGGTAGAGAGAGAGAAACAGGAGTACGGGGAAAACACGCTGGTAGGCTTGACGAGACAAGACGAACTGGCAACAGACAAACAGAAAACACAGGTATGAATGCACAGGGGATAATGATGGGCAACACCTGGAGGGGCTGGATACAAGCACAAGACAGGTGAAACAGATCAGGGTGACAAGAATTGGGATTTTCTGAGAAAACCAATGTATTTTAATTTAAAACACACTACAAATATTTTTTCAAATGTTTAGTTAGAGTGTAGATGTATATAGTGCCTTCATACATCTTGATTTATTTCACATTTTGTTGTTACATACAGTTGTTACACACAATAGCCCATAATGACAAAGTGAAAACATGTTTTTAGAATTTCTTGCAAATTCATAGAAAATGTCATACAGAAATATATATTTTACAGAAGTATTCACACACCTGAGTCAATACTTTCTAGAAGCACCTTTGGCAGCTGTGAGTTTTTCTGGGTAAGTCTCTAAGGGCTTGCCATACCTGGATCATGCAACTTTTTCCCATTATTCTTTTGAAAATTCTTCAAGCTCAGTCAAATTGGTTCTTGACACATCATACTAAAATTAGTGTCTTGGATTTACGTAAAGAATAATACAAAATGCTCTGAGACCAGGTTGGTTATAGAGCAGTAAAGCACAGCTCAGAGCCAGCTACTGGCAAGCAGGGACAAGGTTGGGCCGCTGAGAAGGTTACCTCTCTCTCCCACTGGCCCACTGTTGATAAAGGTCAAGCAGCAGTCATTCAAAAGCCTTTCTGCTCTGACCTTCCCTCCACGCACAGCACACCACAACCACTGCTATTATCAGCCCTGCGGAAAACACTTAAATCTTGGATTATTATTTTTGTTGTGTACTGTATGTAGGCTGCTGTGTCCTTGGCTGGGATTAATTCCATTTGCGTTTTGCCAGCTATGCACCTTTTAAAAGCTTATTTATTTCGGCGTCCACGGAGTCACATTCACAGTAAGCATGGCATAGGTCTGCTCAATCAGAAATGTAGGGCAGGGCCCCTTCTGATTTGAGCCCCACCTGTTTAGCAAAATGTTTTGCTGTTGCCTGTTTTGCATGTTATTTTGGCATTAATATGTGTCACATATCAGTTTGCAATGTAAAAAAAAAATATTTGAGTTAATAACGCCACATACAAACATGGTCTCTTTTTTGTTTTCTTGAGTAAGGCAGCTCCAAAATGCTGGTGTTTCAGTCTAGCTCAGTGCCTTCTGTGGTGGGGCAGCCAGCGAAAAATAAAGAGAGTAGGGGTTTGTAATGTTTGCTAGTTGCGCCGTGATTGGCTCAGTGTTCTGTCACTCATGGGAACACTACGCCGCAAAATCTGAATAGGGGAGCTCGAACATTTAAGCCCCTTGGGTGCTGCCATTGAGTTACATTATACGTGCCCATCCAAGAAGGCTCAAGGTCATTGGCCACAGATAAAATTACGTTAAATCTACCGTAGCTTTGATTGGACTGACAATGTCAACATCATACTTTCAAAATCTTAGCTAGCAAGCGACGAACAAGCATGAATCACATCGAACATCTACTGGCAAATCCTTTTCAATCCTTGTCATATGAAGAGAAATGATAGATAAAAAGTATCGGTGCTCATCGGATATTGGACATAAACATTACACAACAAGTTGGAAATCGCAAATTCAACATTGAGTGGTTTGGAAGGAATCAGTGGCTAACTGCAAGTGTTTCAAAGCAATCACTAGCCTGCTATTCAGTGGAGAGGGTGTGCGGTCCATGTCTGGGTTTAAGGGTCTCTTTTACAAGCTTAAAATGATAAACATTCACATTCAACACCATGGGCCAGAAAAGGTTGAATACATTGGCCATGCTGTTAATCCAGCATGACTTTGCCACAATCAAAACAACTGGGAAGATGCATTTTGAACGGTCATCCAACTGGGAATTCCAAGTCAGGAACTCAGGCCTCTTTCTAGAGCTCCAACCTGAAGATCACTGATGTCATGATTCAACCTTGTTTTTTCCCTCTGAGTTCCCAATTGTCTTGAAAACCCCATAAATCCAAAGAATGACAGGTTTTGATGACGAAATTTGCCCACAAGAAAGACCACCAACACCACCTTCCTGTTCATGTAAGCACAGCACAACAAAGTGAGTCCAAATATGTCTTGTATGCTGCTGCATAAATTATGTAAGATGCCAGGAAGATATGTATACTGTAGCTAAGAAAGTAATACTAAGTGTATGTTGTGTAGTAAACTGTTAGTAGCCCATGTGCCTCACCCTAATAATTTGGTCCCTTTCCCCCTCATAACTTAGACTACTGTTGTGACTTGGTGGTGCACATGTAGCCTATAGCCTGTTTTAGAGAAATTCCATCATCGAATATTGTAAGAGTTTTCATTGTCTGCTTATATGCCTCCTTTATTCCCTTTGTTTATCCTACAGTTCTGACTTGGTGTACAGGGAGAATACTGTAAGAACGGGTTCTGAATTCTGTCGCTGCACATTTCAAAAGTGCTGAACAAATTGTTATATTGACTACGTCCGTTTTAGCATGCTCATTTGGTATTTTATTAGGATCCCATTAGCTGTTGCAAAAGCAGCTGCTACCCTTCCTGGGGTCCACACAAAACATGAAACATGACATAATACAGAACATTAATAGACAAGAACAGCTCAAAGACAGAATTACAGTTGAAGTCTGAAGTTTACATACACCTTATCCAAATACATTTCAACTCCGTTATTCACAATTACTGACATGTAATCCTAGTAAAAAATCCCTGTCTTAGGTCAGTTAGGATCACCACTTTATTTTAAGAATGTGAAATGTCAGAATAGTAGAGAAAATTATTTATTTCAGCTTTCATTTCTTTCATCACATTTCCAGTGGGTCAGAAGTTTTACATACACTCAATTAGTATTTGGTAGCATTGCCTTTAAATTGTTTAACTTGGGTCAAATGTAGCCTTCCACAAGCTTCCCAGAATAAGTTGGGTGAATTTTAGCCCATTCCTCCTGACAGAGTTGGTATAACTGAATCAGGTTTGTAGGCCTCCTTGCTCGCACATGCTTTTTTAGTTATGCTCACAAATTTTCTATAGGATTGAGGTCACTCCAATACCTTGACTTTGTTGTTCTTAAGCCATTTTGCCACAACTTTGGAAGTATGCTTCGGGTCATTGTCCATTTGGAAGACCCATTTGCGACCAAGCTTTAACTTTAACTGATGTCTGGAGATGTTGCTTCAATATATCCACATAATTCTGCTGCCTAATGATGCCATCTATTTTGTGAAGTGCACCAGTCCCTCCTGCAACAAAGCACACCCACAACATGATGCTGCCACCCCCGTGCTTCACGGTTGGGATGGTGTTCTTCGGCTTTTTTTTGGCGGTTTTGGAGCAGTGGCTTCTTCCTTGCTGAGCGGCCTTTCAGGTTGTGTTGATATAGGACTCGTTTTACAGTGGATATAGATACTTTTGTACCTGTTTCCTCCAGCATCTTCACATGGTCGTTTGCTGTTGTTCTGGGATTGATTTGCACTTTTCGTACCAAAGTACGTTCATCTCTAGGAGACAGAACGCGTCTCCTTCCTGAGCGGTATGACGGCTGCGTGGTCTCATGGTGTTCATACTTGCGTACTATTATTTGTACAGATGAACATGGTACCTTCAGGCATTTCGAAATTGCTCCCAAGGATGAACCAGACTTGTGGTCTACAATTTTTCTTGGCTGATTGGCTGATTTCTTTTGATTTTCCCATGATGTCAAGCAAAGAGGCACTGAGTTTGAAGGTAGGTCTTGAAATACATCCACAGGTACACCTCCAATTGACTCAGGATAATTTACATAATTTGAGTCAATCAGAAGCTTCTAAAGCCATGACATAATTTTCTGGAATTTTCAAAGCTGTTCAAAGGCACAGTCAACTTAGTGTATGTTAACTTCTGACCCATTGGAACTGTGATACAGTGAATTATGAGTGAAATAATCTGTCTGTAAACAATTGTTGGAAAAATGACTTGTGTCATGCACAAAGTAGATGTCCTAACCGACTTGCCAAAACTATAGTTTGTTAACAAGAAATTTGTGGTGGTTGAAAAACGAGTTTTAATGACTCCAACCTAAGTGTATGTAAACTGCCGACTTCAACTGTACATACATTTCTTAAAAAGGTACACGTAGCCTACATATCAATGCATACACACAAACTATCTAGGTCAAACAGGGGAGAGGCGTTGTGTTGTGAGGTGTTGCTTTATCCTTTAAAAAAACAAACAGGTTCTGTTTATTTGAGCAATACGAGATGGAACAAAGTTCCATGCAATAATGGCTCTAAATAATACTGTACGTTTTCTTGAATTTGTTCTGGATTTGGGGTCTGTGAAAAGACCCCTGATGGCATGTCTGGTGGGGTAAGTGTGTGTCAGAGCTTTGTGTATGTTGACTATGCAAACAATTGGGGATTTAACACGTTAATGTTTCTTATAAAAAAGAAGTGATGCAGTCAGTCTCTCCTCAACTCTTAGCTAAGAGAGACTGGCATGCATAGTATTTATATCAGGCCTCTGATTACAATGAAGAGCAATATGTGTCGCTCTGTTCTGAGCCAGCTGCAGCTTAACTAGGTCTTTCCTTGCAGCACTGGACCACACAATAATCAAGATGAGACTAAACTAGAACCTGCAGAACTTGATTTTTAGAGTGTGGTGTCAAAACAATCAGAGCATCTCTTTATTACGGCCAGATCTCTCCCCATCTTTACAACCATTGAATCGATATGTTTTGACTATGACAGTTTACAATCTAAGGTAACGCCAAGTCATTTACTCTCCTAATTTCTTAATCAGAATTACAGATTGCCTCTTATCCACTCATCACTCCCTAATGCCATAGTTTGTACATCTCAATTGTCAGTAGAAACCACCTTTGTTTAGGCAAGTCAGCCATGTCAGATATGTTTTTTTTTTAAACAGGCAGTAAATGAGGCTGAATGAAGTGTTTTTCTGCCAGACAAGGCTCCGCTGATACCACTGCTACATCTGGCTAAAGATTCACTTGAGATGCACCCTCAGTCTGCTCCGAGCATTTCTACTATGGGTTTTGCTTTGAGTACATCCACTCATGATACATACTTCTTTCCTATAGCCCTTCACTTGCCCAAGTTCTAAAATGAAACCCCTTGACCGCTAACAGCCATTCAGAGTGACTTGTGGTTGAGGCCTGTAGTTCTAGTACGTTTAATTTCTCATCCTATAGGACCACAATAATACAATTTGGTATTTGGGGGCATTTGTCAATTGAAATGTAGTGACTTATCACACCAAAAGATGGCACTAAATCTCAACTGTTTTGCCCATAGACTAAACCACATGGCATTTTGGATGAAACAAAAAATACTTAAAGAACAATTTTTCCAGAGAGAACTTAATTTGTGGTGCCAGATACAAGCACATACAAATCATTAGAAAATTGAAGGTACAGTTCAGGGCCAGTTGGTTATCCAGTTCTTGTGACATCTGCCTCTTGGGTTAAGTTACAACATGGAGAGGCCAGCCGTGGCCTTGTGGTCCGTGCTGCAGGGTGGCTAGGCGGGCAGCTAGCAGCAGCAGCAGGCCAGCGAGGACCTCCAGGCAGAAGGAGAGCCAGGCCAGGCCGAGGGACCAGCCGAAAGAGGTGCTGACCACCTGGGCCAAACGCTCAGCCCCCACCAGCCTCTCAGTCTCAGCCATCGCCTGTTGGGAGTAACTGATGTACAGGCTGACACCAGAGAGGGTCAGAACACCTGAGGAAACACACACACATGTAATTGATGTAGCTGGGGCTCACTTTGAAGCATGTCAGCAAACCTGGGGAGACAATAACAGTAAGTCATTGCTAATATACCAAATGCGCACACAAGCAGTTGGAGAGGGAGATTGAACACTATTTTCATGTAAGCACAAGTATGTACAAGTGCTAACAGGGTACACTTGGCTTGGAGAGAAGGATCACCTGAAAGGCGGTAGCATTGGAGGACAATGACGCCACAGTCACTTAGACAGCTTCTTACACATAAGAGTAGGATCAAAAGGACAGCCAGCGAAAGAGAGGAACACTTGAATGTTGTATTTGGTTTTGTCTGTACAACCCACATATCACAATGAGAGAAACAAGAAGTAGACTGAAGCATGCACCATCTGATGATATCGGAGTTTAAGAGCCATCAGAGTCCTGTTATGTTGCCATGGAGGAAACTCCTGTCTTTGGTTCCGGCGGAATAGGAAAAGTCAATAAACTATAACGTCTTTGTATCCAGCTCCCTGCACCCAGCAGCCCAAATCACCACGTATTGCTGGCAGGGGGGCTAGGTGGGCATAATTTCAATTTATCCCTATGTCACCCAAGGGTGTCAAGAGCTAAGAGGGAGGAAGGAGTAGAAGGTGTGTGAGTGAGAGAGTCAGTTATTATTGAGTTGACCTACAATCCTCAAATGGACCATCAGACAGCCTTACTTTTCCCTCAGACTCCATCTACACTGGACTGACTGGCGACTAATACAAAGATACTCATAAAATTCCAGAAAACCATAGAGCCATCAAGCCAGGAACATTAGAAAGAACATCAGTGACAATTACACAGAGGGCTTATTCACACAGGACTGAAATAATAAAAGTGATCTGAATGACTTACAATGAGAAAACCAGAGACAGCACCACAGGGAGTATAATCAACTACCTATCAGCCTGCTCAATGATTGGTGGATATGGTTGCTGGCTATGACAGAGACATCATTTGTTAGCAGAAATTGAAATAAACAAGTTCTGGATATTCCCTATTGACACGGACCCCAGATGACAGAGGCTCACCTCGTAAGAGACGGCTCCTGATTACTTATGAGGTGTGGTAGCCTTGTGGTTCGTACGAGGCTAGAGGTGTGGTAGTGTTGTGGTTCGTATGTGGCTAGAGGTGTGGTAGTCTTGTGGTTCGTATGTGGCTAGAGGTGTGGTAGTCTTGTGGTTTGTACGTGGCTAGAGGTGTGGGTCTCTTAGACACTTATAGATTCCAAGCATCACCCAGGTGGAGTCTACACTTTCGCTGGTGGATGTTCCAGCCTACCAACAGAGGATGAGTAGTTGTGAACTTCAGAGACAGAGATGCCTGATAAAGAGCTCCAGTCCGGCTTGTCTGACTGATGTTTCTCCCTACCTGGCTGTACCATCGACGCCATCTCCACTCAAGCTATTCCTTTATTTAACTGCATTCTCATCTAGACATAGTTATGACCTGTTAAATCTACTCAGCTCCGTTCAGAATCACTAGAAGCAGCAGACAAGGAAATCCAATTTCACCTTTGCTATTCTTACTCATGGAACCCCTGGCTCAGGCAATTCATCAATCGAAGGAAATAACACAAATTTCCCCAAAATCTACTGATCACTTAATATCATTACATGCTCGATTATACACTGCTCAAAAAAATAAAGGGAACACTAAAATAACACATCCTAGATCTGAATGAATTAAATATTCTTATTAAATACTTTTTTCTTTACATAGTTGAATGTGCTGACAACAAAATCACACAACAATTATCAATGGAAATCAAATTTATCAACCCATGGAGGTCTGGATTTGGAGTCACACTCAAAATTAAAGTGGAAAACCACACTACAGGCTGATCCAACTTTGATGTAAATGTCCTTAAAACAAGTCAAAATGAGGCTCAGTAGTGTGTGTGGCCTCCACGTGCCTGTATGACCTCCCTACAATGCCTGGGTATGCTCCTGATGAGGTGGCGGATGGTCTCCCGAGGGATCTCCTCCCAGACCTGGACTAAAGCATCCGCCAACTCCTGGACAGTCTGTGGTGCAACGTGGCTGGTGGATGGAGCGAGACATGATGTCCCAGATGTGCTCAATTGGATTCAGGTCTGGGGAACGGGCGGGCCAGTCCATAGCATCAATGCCTTCCTCTTGCAGGAACTGCTGACACACTCCAGCCACATGAGGTCTAGCATTGTCTTGCATTAGGAGGAACCCAGGGCCAACCGCACCAGCATATGGTCTCACAAGGGGTCTGAGGATCTCATCTCGGTACCTAATGGCAGTCAGGCTACCTCTGGCGAACACATGGAGGGCTGTGCATCCCCCCAAAGCCACAGATGTGAAGTTTGAGGCAGGCATGTTCATTTCTCTACTATAAGCTACCTCCAACTTCGTTTTAGTGAATTTAGCAGTACGCCCAACCGGCCTCAAAACCGCAGACCACATGTATGGCGTCGTGCAGGCGAGCGGTTTTCTGATGTCCACATTGTGAACAGAGTGCCCCATGGTGGCAGTGGGTTTATGGTATGGGCAGGCATAAGCTACGGACAATGAACACAACTGCATTTTATTGATGGCAGTTTGAATGCACAGAGATACCGTGAAGAGATCCTGAGGTCCATTGTCGTGCTATTCATCCCCGCCATTACCCCATGTTTCAGCATAATAACGCACAGCCCCAAGTCGCAAGGATCTTTATACAATTCCCGAAAGCTGAAAATGTCCCAGTTCTTCCATGGCCTGCATTCTCACCAGCCATGTCACCCATTGAGCACGTTTGGGATGCTCTGGATCGACAGCGTGTTCCAGTTCTCGCCAATATCCAGCAACTTCGCACAGCCAATGAAGAGGAGTGGGACAACATTCCACAATCCATAGCCGGATCACCTCTATATCATCATTCATTGAATCAGATGGCTCATTCATCACAAAATCCACTGATAATGCCAACTCCTTTAATATTTTTTTTTCATTGGCAAGATTAGAAAACTTAGGCATGACATGCCAGCAACAAATGCTGACACTACACATCCAAATATATCTGACCAAATTATGAAAGACAAGCATTGTAATTTTGAATTCCTAAAAGTAAAATATTGTTTATCAACAATGACAAGCCACCGGGGTCTGACAACTTGGATGGAATATTACTGAGGATAATAGCAGATGAAATTGCCACTCCTATTTACCATATATTAAAGTTAAGCCTACTAGAAAGTGTGTGCCCTCCTACCTGGAGGGAACACAAGTTATTCCCCTACCTAAGAATAGTAAAAAAAAACTTAACTGGCTCAAATAGCCGACCAATCAGCCTGTTACCAAGACTTAATAAACGTTTGGAAAAAATGTTGTTTGACCAGATACAATGCTATTTTACAGTAAACAAATTGACAAGACTTTCAGCACGCTTATAGGGAAGGCCATTCAACAAGCACAGCACTTACACAAATTACTGACGACTGGCTGAGAGGAAATAATGGGGGGAGCTGTTTTGTTAGATTCAGTGCGGCTTTTGACATTATCAATCAAAGTCTGTTGCTGTAAAAACTTATGCGTTATGGCTTTACACCCAATGCTGTATGGTGGATAAAGAGTTGCCTGTCTAACAGAATAGAGGATGTTCTTTAATGGAAGCCTCTCCAACAAAACCAAGGTAGAATCAGGAATTCCCCAGGGCAGCTGTCAAGGCCACTTACTTTTTTCAATCTCTACTAAACATGCTTTCAGCAAAGCAGCAGGGTAGCCTAGTGGTTAGAGCGTTGGACTAGTAACCGAAAGGTTGCAAATTCAAATCCCTGAGCTGACATGGTACAAATCTGTCGTTCTGCCCCTGAACAGGCAGTTAACACACTGTTCCTAGGCCGTCATTGAAAATAAGAATTTGTTCTTAACTGACTTTAAAATGTTTAAAAAAAACGTTTTTTAAGTGTGTGCTGATGACTCAACACTATACATGTCAGCTACCACAGCGACTGAAATGACTACAACACTTAAAAAAGAGCTGCAGTTTCAGAATGGGTGAAACTACAGTCCTAAATATTTCTAAAACTAAAAGCATTATATTTGGGACATAATTCACTAAACCTAAACTAAATATTGTAATGAATAATGTGGAAAGACCAAACTGCTTGGAGTAACCCTGGATTGTAAACTGCTATGGTCAAAACAAATGTATACAACAGTAGCTAGAATGGGGAGAAGTCAGTCTATAATAAAGCGCATTCTAAACAGCACTATCCACAAGGCAGGTCCTACAGGCCCTAGTTTTCTTGCACCTGGACTACTGTTCAGTCGTGTGTTCAGGTGCCACAAAGAGGGACTTGCAATTGTCTCAGAACAGGGCAGCACAGCTAATATTAATAATATGCATGTCAATCTCGCCTGGCTCAAAGTGGAGGAGAGATTGACTTCATCACTACTTGTATTTGTGAGAGGTATTGACATGTTGAATGCACCGAGCTGTCTGTCTGAACTACTGGCACAACTTGGACACCCATGCATACACCACAAGACATGCCACCAGAGGTCTCTTCACAATCCCCAAGTCCAGAACAGACTATGGAAGGCGCACAGTACTACATGGAATTCTATTCCACACCAAGTAACTCATTGCTAGCAGTAAAATTAGATTTACAAAACAGATACACCTTATGGAACAGCAGGGACTGTGAAGCAACACAAACATTGACAGATGCACACAAACACACGCACTATACACACACGTACACATGGATTTTATGTAATAGATATGTGGTAGTAGAGGCCTGAGGGCACACATTTAAAATGTTGTATAATCTGTTATGACTGTATTGTAATGTTTTTAAAATGTATTACTGCCTTAATTTCGCTGGACCCCAGGAAGAGTAGCTTCTGCCAAGGCAGCAGCTAATGGGGATCCATAATAAATACAAATAGGAAGGAGGTGTCATACTGCATGAGGCAAATGGTGGTCACACCAGATACTGACCCGTTTAATAGATGCATATCAGTATTCCCAGTCAAGTGAAATCCATAGATTAGTGTCTAATGAAGGTATTTCAATTGAGTGATTTCCTTATTTGAACTGTAATCAGTTGAAATTGTTGCATGCTGCGTTTATATTTTTTGTTCGGTGTAATTCCAGCCTTGATTCCATTTCACACATTGCCATGTGCTGTTGATTAGGTCTGAAGGCATTTAGAGTCTTGTTCCTTAACTCAGTTCTCCTGCATCACAAGGCTTTCTTTATCAGGGTTATTCTAGGCCTATAACTGGCAGTGTCACGGGGAGAGAAAGGGCACTAGAATGTTCCTTCCACTCATTCAAATTGTGTGGGGACGCCCATCGGTCAAGAGCGGAGTGTTGGCTGAAGCTGCTGCATTGGTCACTCTTGATTAAGTAAAACAGTAAACAACGCTCTACCCTCAAGTTCATAATCTATTAGGCCCCTTTTATGACCAGAGTTAAGCGCACGTAAAACTAACGTAATTCCCATTTTAGGCACTTCTCTCGCTATGTGTATTCTGACCTTGAATCTAAGCAGGAGAACAGCATGAGTATTCTGACATTGAACCTAAGCAGGATAGCAGCATGCTATTCACCCGCTATTTGTTCGGTGTGGAGATCTAAGAAATGAAGTTGTAACGGAGGTGTGTCTACAGATAAACCTTAGTCTGACCTTGGTTTAGTCGCCTCATTATTCCACTTTTACGCGCGAGGACCCCATGAATAAGGTCGAGCGAACCTGCCCGTTCCAAGAGGAAAAAGCATATACTTTATTTTTTGCTTGGAGACGAATGTGAAACCAGCTATACGGAAGCAAACTGAAACTCAACATGACATGTAATGCGGCCCCTTTTCCACAGTGAAAGAGGCTACAAATAGCTGTGCCGTTGTTACGAATTTTAAATGTGCCCGCATAATTTGCGTGGATGACATTTGGACACCCAAACTATAGGCTTCTGTAGGGCCGAACCTGCAGAGTTAATGCATGTTCATTAGAATGTCTTAATTATAGCCTATGCCCGGGCTTTTCTCATGTTTTATTTTACAATGTGTGTAATGTTAAATATCAGCACTATCGGGGAGCCACCGTCAGTAATACCCACATACATTTATAACTCACTTCAGTGTTAGTTTTCTTCCATTTGTAGCTTATATTTTGCATCATTCCATTCCGTTTCCCTTTAATTCCTCTGTCACGTTCGTGTAATTGTTCCTGATGGTCGCTAGCATTTGTGGATCATATTAGGCTAACGTTGTGCAATAATTTGGGTCACGTAGCCTTTTTGAATCATTGAGTAAATCATACCACACGTAGCAGGTTAAGCCTGGAACCTTGCGCACGGTTCACGACGAGTGGACCGTTATGTTTCATGATTAGTGAGAATTAGGGTAAATTCATATTGTACACTTTTTTACACCTTTGAATATTTTATGGATTATACTTGAATATGACAATTTTCAGGATTAATCAAACCACTTTTTTATTCATCAAGACATGTAGTGCGTAAAGGCTCTCTAAACCGGTTTATGATTCCTAACCCTAAAATATACCTTATTAATCTACAAGATCAGAGTATTTTTTATATCTACCAGTTGGTGCTGAAACGGAGACGCATAGAGACGCATAGAGACGCATAGATGGCATTCTTTCATTGATCCCTATTTTCTGAACCCATTCTCTCGATGTATTCTAGTATTCTAGTCTTTCGATAAAATTATAATTAAAAGGTATACAATATTTAAAGGGATGGTTTAAGATACATGTACTGACGAGTTGTTTTACATTTATTCAGCGCGCGCAAGGGAACCACGCCTGCAAATCCCGTAATGCACCTTCACAAGGTAAATCTGAATACCAACTACTGAGAAGTGCATCCGAAAGGTGTGTGCAATAGTAATTTCCTAAGTCAGAATCGGGCCCCTAAAGAATGAGGTGCTAAATCCTGGTAATGTTGTCCAACGATGAAAAGGAAAACACTTTGCAGTGTGTTGTCCAATTAATTGATATTCCTCTCAGAGGACATACAGTACTGTGTACTTGCACTTTCCATAGAGAAGGTCTTTACAACTCTAGCGCCAAGTGACTCTATAACGATAATAAAGGATATACTGTACGGTTGAGAAGGTAATCCTCATAACTGGATTGGTAATCAACAGGCTAGGCAGGGGTGCCATCAAGCCATCTGTGGTCTGTTCCTTCCCAGTGATATGGCCTTGTAATGGGGGAAATCGGTGTACAGTGTAAATCTATCATCATCCATCGCTCTCAACCTAGTTCTCTCTCTACAAACCTTTATTTTTACAATCTCTCCATACCCTCATTTCTCTTGTTTAAATCCCAAACACTAATCTCTTCATCTCCATCCAATTTAAAGCCCATAACCTCCACCTCTTTCTCCAGCTGGCTGAAGTCATTCCCATCCATATCTTGCTCTCCAGTACCTTCCCTCTTCTATTCTCTCCACCCCCCTCACTATTACACAAATGACTTATTTCAGTGGATATAACCAAATCATTGCTCTCCTCAGCAGCCCCCTTTCATCAAAATGAAATTAGGAAGTGAAAGTGTTTGAAAGCAGAGGGATATTGCAGTGTTGGCCATCCCCAAAGATCAGTAACAGATATACTAATCCCGGTAATCCATCTACTATCTGGGAGGCAAACAATACTAACATTTCCACTAAGTACAGGAGAGAGATGTAGGGCTGAATATACTTTTTCTTTTTTTCCTACTGTATTATTGACTGTATGCTTTGTTCATTCCATGTGTAACTCTGTGTTGTTGTATGTGTCGAACTGCTATGCTTTATCTTGGCCAGGTCGCAGTTGCAAATGAGAACTAGCTTACCTGGTTAAATAAAGGTTAAATAAATAAATACTATTTAAAAAGATGGACTGGTCTGGTGGGCAGTGGAGAGAACATCCATCTTAAAATATTCTTCCTTCCTCTGTGGTCAAATCAAACCCATTATTATCAGTCTAGCTCCAACCACATGGAGATAGTTTAGGGTGTGTGGAGACTGACATTGTGGTAAATAACATTGCCGACAATAACAAGACCTTTCCAAGTCGTTCTGTGATGCAGAGCCAGATGGTGTGAGACTTTCTGTATCTGTGCTCCAATTAACCACACCACCACCCTCTCACTTCAACTGTGAAACTACAGGGGTGAATCTCAATGATCTAAAATTACCCTGATGCCTCCAATTGTCCTCCTTTGTACGATTGAGATGCACACAACTCTAAGTGAATGGGCTGGCTCTAAAGCAGTCTTTCTAAAGCAGTCTTTCCTCGAGCACACCCAACAGCACATATTTCTGTTGTAGCCCGAGACAAACTCACCTAAATCAACTCATTGAGGGCTTGATGATTAGTTGACTAGTTGAATCAGGTGTGCTTGTCCAGGGCTTCATCAAAAATGTGTACGGTTGGGGTTACTTGGTACTTGGAGTTGGGAAACATTGCTCTAAAGCAGAGGTTGGCAAATCCAGTCCTCTAGGGCCTGATTGGTATCACTTGTTCTCAATCCCTAGCAAACACAACTGATTAATCAAATTGCATTCTAAACTGAAGATCATGATTAGCTGATTATTGGAGTCAGGTGTGTTAGCTGGGGCAAAACTGACACCAATCAGGCCCTCAAGGAATTGCCCACCCCTGTTCTAAAGACATTATGGATGGGAGTATGTTGCATAGGAGTGCATTTGGACATGTAGGTGTCAGGTAACCTTGCCCTTGTCCCAGATCTCCTTGTGCTATCATGTCAACTTCGTGTCATGCCAAACATGACAATGAGTAACAAGGCATTGGCATGGTAGCACAAACAGAGTAGCACTAAGACTAGGAGTTAGGGCCCTAAGGATGAGCGATGATGGATGACACACTTACTGCAGAGGATGAGATAGGAGGCGGTGCCAGTGAGGAGGGTGGGGCTCCGGGCCAGGGAACTGATCAATCCACAGATGCCTCCGAACACCAGCAGGACCAGGCTTAGAGGCAATAGGACCACAATCGCACTGTGCATGTCTGGGGAAACAAACAGACACACAATATTCCAACCATAGGAGCACTTCTATCACCAACACTTGAGACACAGATTGCGGCTTCATCAATAAGAGAATCTATTCACAATAGCAATAGCTGTAAATGTTTTATTCTATAATGTCTTGTTTAATAAGGTGATCATGGACAGGTAACTCACTCAACATGTGCATCTCAGGTTCAGAGTAGTTGGGGGAGTTAAATGTGTAAGAATACACCTTCTGACCTGAAAAGATGGATAAACACATTCAGAGGAACAAATGGATTATCCACAGATTTGATGCAGTTTTCATTGTGACAATACAACAGTGTCTTGCTACAGGAAAAATGACAAATAATCCTAACTGATACTATAAAAGGCATCCATCTAAGAAAGACATTGGTTTCAAATGACTTCATCCAAATGCATAGGAATGCATACCTTCATAAGTTATCCACAATCCGGAATGGGAATCCGAAACGTCTGTATCGGTCCGGTTGGTTCTGTTCACCTCAATAATGTACCAGTAGTCGCTCCCGATCGCCGTAGCCAGGAACGCGAAACTGAGGATACCGAAGATGCCAGCGGTGATCACCAGAGAACTAAAGGACAGCTTCATCTCGCTTGATTGATGTAAAGTACAGTATTTGCTCAGATAAAAATAAGTGTGCATCGAGTCAACCCCCAACCGGTATAGGGACTGGTAACATGCCCTATTTGTACGCACTGTTTCTGTGGTTGACTAGAAGCGTTAATGCCAGTAAAAGGCGAAAGTACTATAGAGTATAGTTAAATTAAGTAAATTATCACAACTAATCAAAATCATCTCCACTGGTAATCTTTATTTCCATCTCTTCAGGATGGCGCGCTTTCCCGGTATATCCTGCAAATTCACCGCCCAATAGAGATTAAACAAAAATAGGTTACGAGGTTGAGGCGTGAACCATTACTGATGATGGTTGACCACTACGCTGAGGGATAACATTTTTTTTCTGAGCAGCAGCAGAGTACAAGCAGGCGGGTCCTTTTATTTTATGTGCACCAGGCGCATAAGTCTCTCGCTCTCCCTTTTACGCATGGCTATTACGCACATCTACTAGTGCACAACACCAACATATTGTAGCGATCCGCAATGCTTAGGGTGTTTGCCTTTCACTCCAGTGACCCGGGGTAGCTTCTCTACCCCAACATTCACTACAATTTGTCAGCAGGTTTAACAGCAGATCCTCACATTCCAAGTTTATATAATCAGTTCTAACAAATGATAAACGTATCTTCAGATAATACATTTTTTAACTCAAAGATATGCCTGTATTTACAGTGCATTTGTAAAGTATTCACACCCCTTGACTTTTTTCACATTTGGTTAAGTTACAGCTTCATTCTAAAATGTATTCAATGAATTGTTTTCATCAATCTACACACAATACTCCATAATGACAACAAGGTTTTACATCAATTTTTTCATGAATTTTTACAAAATTACATAAGTATTCAAACCCTTTGCTATGAGACTCGAAATTGAGCTCAGGTGCATCCTGTTTCCATTGATCAACCTTGAGATATTTATACAACTTGATTGAAGTCCACCTGTAGCAAATTAAATTGAATGTACATGATTTGGAAAGGCACACACACATGTTTATATAAAGGTCCCACAGTTGGCTGTGCATGTCAGAGCAAAAACCAAGACATGAGGTCGAAGGAATTGCCCATAGAGCTTTGAGACAGGATTGTGTCGAGGCACAGATCTGGGGAAGGGTACCAAACAATTCTGCAGCGTGGAAGAAGTTTGGAACCACCAAAACTCTTCCTAGAGCTGGCGACCTGTCCAAACTGAGCAATCAGAGAGGTGACCAAGAACCCGATGATCACTGGTAGAGCTCCAGAGTCTCTCTCTGGAGATGGGGGAACCTTCCAGAAGGACAACCATCTCTGCAGCACTCCACCAATCAGGCCTTTATGGTAGTGGTCAGACGGAAGCCACTCCTCAGTAAAAAAAGGCACATGACAGCCCACTTGGAGTTTGCCAAAAGGCACCTAAAGACTCTCAGACACTGAGAAACAAGATTCTCTGGTCTGAGGAAACCCAGATTTAATTATTTGGCCTAAATGCCAAGCATCATATCTGGAGGAAACCTGGCATCATCCCTACGTTGAAGCATGGTGGTGGCAGTATCATGTTGTGGGGATGTTTTTCAGAGGCAGGGACTGGGAGACTGGTCAGGATCGAGGGAAAAATTAACAGAGCAAAGTACAGAAAGATCTTTGATGAAAACCTGCTCTAGAGCACTCAGGACCTCAGACTGGTGGCGAAGGTTCACCTTTCAACAGGACAACGATCCTAACCACACAGCCAAGACAATGCAGGAGTGGCTTCGGGACAAGTCTATGTACTTGAGTGGCCCAGCCAGAGGCTGGACTTGAACACGATCAAACATCTCTGGAGAGACCTGGAAATAGATATGCAGCGACATTCCCCATCCAACCTGACAGATCTGCAGAGAAGAATGATGTGTCAAACTTGTAGCGTCATACCCAAGAAGACTCAAGGCTGTAATTGCTGCCAAAGGTGCATCAACAAAGTACTGAGTAACGGGTCTTAATACTTATGTAATGTCAGCTTTTTTAAATAATTTGCAAAAAAATCTAAACCTGTTTTTGCTTTGTCATTATGGGGTATTGTGTGTACATTGATGAGGGGGGAAATGATTTAGTACATTTTACAACAAGGCTGTAACATAACAAAATGTGGAATAAGTCAAGGGGTCTGAATACTTTCCAAATTGACATTATACGAGACGTTTGACCTCAATGTCACCTGATGCATGTTCTTCTGCATTATGATTTTTCTAGCCAAGTTACAGGCTGTTAAGAAATAACATTCTCAGCATTAGTATAGACCTATTTTTGAACCAGTGACTTTTCAGTTACTGGCCCAAAGCTCTAACATGTGTTATTTTTATTGTAATGTAAAAGTATTTCAGTGTTTATAATGACTTTAAGAACCTGTAATAATACTCTAAGACCAATAAACTAAACTACAATACGGTTCAAAATATATATACTAATATGCAGAAATCGCTAGGCTATCGGTTAAAAAATAAATAAATTATTTCATCTTTATTTAACCAGGTAGGCTAGTTGAGAACAAGTTCTACTTTGCAACTGCGACCTGGCCAAGAAATAAAAGCAGTGTGACACAGACAACAACAGAGTTACACATGGAGTAAACAATAAACAAGCCAATAACACAATAAGTCAATGACACAGAAATAAAGAAAGTCTATATACAGTGTGTGCAAAAGGCATGAGGTAGGCAATAAATAGGCCATAGGAGCAAATAATTACAATTTAGCAGATTAACACTGGAGTGATAAATGAGCAGATGATGTTGTGCAAGTAGAGATACTGGTGTGCAAAAGAGCAGAAAAATAAATAAAATAAAAACAGTATGGGGATGAGGTAGGTAGATTGGGTGGGCTATTTACCGATGGACTATGTACAGCTGCAGCGATCGGTTAGCTGCTCAGATTGTTGATGTTTAAAGTTGGTGAGGGAAATAAAAGTCTCCAACTTCAGCGATTTTTGCAATTCGTTCCAGTCACTGGCAGTAGAGAACTGTAAGGAAAGGCGACCAAATGAGGTGTTGGCTTTGGGGATGATAAGTGAGATATACAGTGGGGAGAACAAGTATTTGATAACCTGCAAAATCGGCAGTGTTTCCTACTTACAAAGCATATAGAGGTCTGTAATTTTTATCATAGGAACACTTGAACTGTGAGAGACAGAATCTAAAACAAAAATCATGAAAATCACATTGTATGATTTTTAGGTAATTAATTAGCATTTTATTGCATGACATAAGTATTTGATACATCAGAAAAGCAGAACTTAATATTTGGTACAGGAACCTTTTTTTGCAATTACAAAGATCATACGTTTCCTGTAGTTCTTGACCAGGTTTGCACACACTGCAGCAGGGATTTTGGCCCACTCCTCCATACAGACCTTCTCCAGATCCTTCAGGTTTCGGGGCTGTCGCTGGGCAATACGGACTTTCAGCTCCCTCCAAAGATGTTCTATTGGGTTCAGGTCTGGAGACTGGCAAGGCCACTCTAGGACCTTGAAATGCTTCTTACGGAGCCACTCCTTAGTTGCCCTGGCTGTATGTTTCGGGCCGTTGTCATGCTGGAAGACCCAGCCACGACCCATCTTCAATGCTCTTACGGAGGGAAGGAGGTTGTTGGCCAAGATCTTGCGATACATGGCCCCATCCATCCTCCCCTCAATACGGTGCAGTCGTCCTGTCCCCTTTGCAGAAAAGCATCCCCAAAGAATGATATATCCACCTCCAAGCTTCACGGTTGGGATGGTGTTCTTGGGGTTGTACTCATCCTTCTTCTTCCTCCAAACACGGCGAGTGGAGTTTAGACCAAAAAGCTCTATTTTTGTCTCATCAGACCACATGACCTTCTCCCATTCCTCCTCTGGATCATCCAGATGGTCATTGGCAAAATTCAGACGGGCCTGGACATGCGCTGGCTTGAGCAGGGGGACCTTGCGTGCGCTGCAGGATTTTAATCCATGACGGCGTAGTGTGTTACTAATGGTTTTCTTTGAGAATGTGGTCCCAGCTCTCTTCAGGTCATTGACCAGGTCCTGCCATGCAGTTCTGGGTTGATCCCTCACCTTCCTCATGATCATTGATGCCCCACGAGGTGAGATCTTGCATGGAGCCCCAGACCGAGGGTGATTGACCGTCATCTTGAACTTCTTCCATTTTTCTAATAATTGCGCCAACAGTTGTTGCCTTCTCACCAAGCTGCTTGCCTATTGTCCTGTAGCCCATCCCAGCCTTGTGCAGGTCTACAATTTTATCCCTGATGTCCTTACATAGCTCTCTGGTCTTGGCCATTGTGGAGAGGTTGGAGTCTGTTTGATTGAGTGTGTGGACAGGTGTCTTTTATACAGGTAACGAGTTCAAACAAGTGCAGTTAATACAGGTAATGAGTGGAGAACAGGAGGGCTTCTTAAAGGAAAACTAACAGGTCTGTGAGAGCCGGAAGTCTTACTGGTTGGTAGGTGATCAAATACTTATGTCATGCAATAAAATGCTAATTAATTACTTAAAAATCATACAATGTGGTTTTCTGGATTTTTGTTTTAGATTCCATCTTTCACAGTTGAAGTGTACCTATGATAAAAAAAATTACAGACCTCTACATGCTTTGTAAGTAGGAAAACCTGCAAAATCAGCAGTGTATCAAATACTTGTTCTCCCCACTGTACCTGCTGGAATGTGTGCTATGGGTGGGTGTTGTTATCGTGACCAGTGAACTGAGATAAGGTGGAGCTTTACCTAGCATAGACTTATAGATGACCTGGAACCAGTGGGTCTGGCGACAAATATGTAGCGAGGGCCAGCCGACTAGAGCATACAGGTCGCAGTGGTGGGTGGTATATGGGTGGTATAAGGTGATTTGGTAACAAAATGGATGGCACTGTGATAGACTGCATCCAGTTTGCTGAGTAGAGTGTTGGAAGCTATTTTGTAGATGACATCACTGAAGTCGAGGATCGGTAGGATAGTCAGTTTTACAAGGGTAAGTTTGGTGGCGTGAGTGAAGGAGGCTTTGTTGCGAATAGTTAATTTCAGTTTGTGACAAAACAAGCAAATGTAAAGTGTAGAGAATCATTGTACCAGCAAACCCCAGTGGCGCAGCGTTTTAAGGCACTGCATCGCAGTGCTTGAGGCATCACTACAGACCTGGGTTTGATCCCAGGCTATGTCACAACCGGCCGTGACCGGGAGACCCACGAGGTGCCGCATAATTGGGCCAGCTTCGTCTGGGTTAAGGGAGTGGTTGGCCGGCTGGGATTTTCTTGTCTCATCGCACTCTACCGGCTCCTTGTGGCGGTGCAAGCTGACGGTGGATGGTGTTTCCTCTGACACGATGCGGCTGGCTTCTGTTCAGTAACCCAAAATATAGTATTTTCAGCTAGTGTACAAAACAAGTTAAAACCAAAACTTAAGAACGGGAAACATGAAAATAGCACACACAGAACAGATCTACCGCTTCTTAGACTTGCTTTCAATGAGAATGACATATTTATAACTCACGTTTCGATTTCAATTTGGTCAGGTCGCGTTACAGATTGCAGCTACACTGTTTTAACCAGTATTTTTCAGTTACAAGCTCTAGTGATGGGGAAACAAAGCTTCCTGATACATTGAGGCCTTTGAGCCAAATGTGTCGAAAATAGGTAAATTAGACACTGATCAACAGTGTACACAATAGTGGCTCCTGCTGGTCAAAAGAATTTAGAGCAGCCAAATTATTATAGATTCAGAGTTTCTAAACCCAGAGTTGCAACATCGAGACTTCCGGGAACGCTTGCGAAACAGACCAAACATACCAGGCTGCTCCACGCTCCAGCCAAACTCGATCCACTCCAGCTCCACTCCGAGACAGTAGTAGAACATGTTATTATTCCAACCTCGTGAAAGCGACAAACTGACATAACTGACAAACAACTTTATATCAAAGGAGTACCTTCATTTTGTCCACAAAGTTGATGACTAAAGTGACTTATTAGGAATTTTCAAATGTGACTTCGCTATGTGGCCATCAATGGGAATTGTCTTTCTCAGTCATGATTCAGTTAAACTGCAGTACCTAAGTACTAATGTAAGTGCAGTCAAAAGCCTGCTTCCAGACCAGAACCCTGGCCCATTAGCTCGCCACCATCAGCACAACAGGCAAAACGGTTTCCAATTGTTACCACTGCCACAAAGCCAAAATCTTAAATTCATGAAAACATTTGCCTTTTGGTTATGTGCTGAGTGATTAACCAAAACGTTGGTTATTTTTCGGGTTTTAATTAAACAACTAATTGACCGACGTCATTACATTTAGTAGATTTTTTTTCTATGAGCTCAATGTGCATATCGCAGTTTCTTTAGAGCAGAGATTGCTAACCCTGTTCTTGTAATGCCTGGGTTTTGCGCTACCTGACCCAATGCATAGTGCCAACTGTACAGTTTGATGGAAGAGAAATAATGGTCTGGGGCTGTTCTTCATGGTTCAGACTAGGCTCCTTACCAGTGAAGGAAATTCTCAATGCTACAGCATACAATTACATTCTAGTGCCCAACCTCACTAATGCTCATGGCTGAATGGAAGCAAGTCACCGCAGCAATGTTTCAACATCTAGTGGGAAGCCTTCCCAGAAGAGTGGAAGCTGTTATTGCAGCAATGGGGGGACCAAAACCATATTAATGGCTATGATTTTGGAATGTTTTGGGATGTTCAACAAGCAGGTGTCAACATACTTTTGGTCATGTAGTGTATCTCTACCTGAAAATACATGATATAAAGCCTTGTTCACATTGGCAGTTTGAAGTGACTCAATTATTATTTTTTTAAAATTGCTTATCCGATTTGAATCTCTTCTTTTTCCTTCAGTCTGAACCACCAAAAAGCCCATGGAATCAGATATGGGGCAGCAGGGTAGCCTAGTGGTTAGAGCGTTGGACTAGTAACCGGAAGGTTGCAAGTTCAAACCCCCGAGCTGACAAGGTACAAATCTGTCGTTCTGCCACTGAACAGGCAGTTAACCCACTGTTCCTAGGCCGTCATTGTAAATAAGAAGTTTTTCTTAACTGACTTGCCTTCAGTACCTGTAAAGGTTAAAAAAATATATATATATATATATATATATATATTTCAAGTCACATTTCCCGCCTTGGTAGGTGGTTTGATGTCATATACAAATCTGATTCCTAGCATTGCGACTTGTGTCTGAATGGTCAAATCTGATTCCTAGCATTGCGACTTGTGTCTGAATGGTCAAATCTGATTCCTAGCATTGCGACTTGTGTCTGAATGGTCAAATCTGATTTATTTGCCCTGAAATGGTTTTTAGATTTTTTTTGGCATATCTTGTTGCTTGCTAGCTAATTTGTTGACAGTTTGACAAGAACATGTGAAAGCTAACTAGGTTATTAATAACTTACAAATGAGTGAATCTGCTAAACAGGTGTGGTTAGCCAAGTTGGATCATCTTATCCTTTTAGGCTTTAAAAGTGTTCTTACACTATGATTTCGAACATTCAAAGTAATCAGGAAACATCCATGAAGTCGGAAGTCTGAGATTTACCAGTTCCAAGTTGTTTTGAACATGACAAAAGATGCCAGAGTTTCCGACTTGGATGACCAATCAAAACGATTTACCTCGCTTTCCCCCTCCCCAGAGTTCCCAGTTGTCTTGAACAAACCAAAGTCAGAGATTTCCAAGTTCCCAGTTCTTTTGGCACAACATCAGAGTTGCCAACTCTTGCTGTCCTAAAAGTCACTAAATAATGTCCTCACCTAATTTGCATAATTGGCCATGTGCATGTAATTGTGATGGACGCTGTAGGAGAGAGGAATAACTTTGTGGGAAAGACAAAAAGTTTGTAAAAAACACCCTAAATATGTTTAGAACTACAAATGAACTTTCTTCTGTCGATTCTTGTTTTTTTTATGTCACAATTCCAAACCTCCTCCTTTATCTGGGCTTGGGACTGGCAAAAGTGACCCAAAAGAGACACTCAGGCGGAGTTACTTAGTTGTTTATTTGATTTTTTTGTTTCCTTAATTTGTTTTTTTTTTAACCTTATGTTCCACTTAGGAACCTACAATAAGTCACAGTAAAACATTTTTAAAAATGACATTTTCTTTGTATACAATCTACATTAACAATCTAAATGGACCAAAAAGAGACAATAGAAAAAACTGTCAATGGCAATGTGAAAAAATTATGGTAACTAGTCTGGCCCTAATTCAGGTTAATTGTTTTTTTCCCCCAGACCCCCCTCCACACACGCACAGGCTGTGCTGGCTCACAGAAAGAGTGGGTGTTCGTCATTTTGGCAAGGCTCTCTATGGCAGGTTCAGCAACTGAGGGAGCTGACTTAAATGAGTAAGCAGCTGATGTGTCAAAAAGCTGCAAAACATTATCAGTGCTCATAGTAAGCCTCACCAGACAGCTTCAGTACCTATCAAATGTACAGGATGGAGTTAAGGGTCTGCAAGGACATGCGATTTCTAAGTTTGCTACGTGGCAAGGACAACACAGACACAGCAGCCATGGCAAGTTCTTGAAACGGGTTGATGTCAGCTGCATCCCTGAACTTCCAAATCTCACTCCAGATTCCCAGTGTGTTTTGTGTCTCATTCCATTTACTAAGATGGATGGCACGCCATTGCTGGACAATCTTGTCTATCTCTGCAGGGGAGTAGCCAAGGAGCTTGGCTATTTTTTTCTATTCCTCCAGGGCTCTTATTGTGCTTTAGAGTTTCCTCCACATTGAAAACTGACATGTACTGCAATGCTTCGATGTTGTCCGGCAGTCTCACCCTCAACTCATTAGTGAGGGAGACAGTGAAGGCTACACACCGCTTTCGGACATTGTTTTCATCCTCAGGCGCAAGGTGGAGCTCAGCTGCCCTTGACTCAAAGAGGTAAGCAAGGTACGGTTTGGGACTGATGTATCCATCTATTGGCCCTTGGAGTACATCAAAATGTGCCAGTGGATTCAGCACTCTGCTGCTCACAGACTTGATCAGGCTAACCAAGCTGTCAAGTAGCTTAAGAGGATCTACTTGCTCTCTCTCAAAAGCCTTGATGGCCAACTGTACCTCAACCAGCATTGACTTAAAAAAATCAGATACAATATGTTTTGAGGATCACTGTACATGGAGTATAAACCCTCAGCCATGTAGCAGTGTTCACTGGACTTGGTGACTGCAAAATGCAGCCTAAGCTCCTCCCACTTGTCCAAAATGCATGAAACCGCGGGTTCAATGGAGAGCCAACATGTGGCACACACACCTTGGTTATCTGTAAAGGTTTCTCCCCACAGTTGATGGTCTCATATATGGCCTTGTAGGCCTCCCTACGCTTTGGAGACACTGAAAACCAGTTATAAGTCTCTCGTACCAAGTACTCCTCACTACGGGGGGTGGTGTCATTGGAAGCATGACTTACAGCAAGCTGCAGAGAGTGGCACACAGCGAATAAGAACCAGATATTTGAGGCCATACTCCTCCTTCAGCACTTTATGTACCCCATTGTTAATCCCCGTCATAACAGAGGCATTGTCAGTCCCTATCTCCAGGAGTTTCTCCTTTTTAAGACAACACTTCGAGGAAAGCCACAACAACACGGGCTATAGATTTGACATCTCCTCCCTCCAACTCAACAAGCCCCAGAAATGTTGATACAATTGTCTGCTTGGTGTCACTAAAGTACCTTATCACAACCCCCAGGTACATAGAAACACTTACATCCGTGGACCCATCGAGGAGGAGGCTGAAACGCTGGTCACCCACATCGGCGACCAACTTTTTCAGAAAGTATGGTGCTAGAACACCATTAATCATTTCTGTGCACTTTGTCCTGTGCATTTTGAAGTGGGTAGCAGCAGTGGAGTCTGAGAAAGCAGCTCTACATGTTTCTTCAATGTGATCACATGCCAGCATGGAACAGTGTTCAGCGATAGCTAATGCCATGGTGGCCTCAGCATTTTTTGCAGAGTCAATTTTTTAAAACCATAAATGGCAGCTTGTTTTGGGTGGAACTGTTATAAGGCTTTGCCTTTTGAGTATGTTTTTGAGATGTCAATACACGGCTTCAACCAGCCTTTTAATTCAGGGTTTGATTCCCACTCCTTTCTGTATTTTTGAGTGTACAGTTTAGACATGAGCTAGCCAGCTAGATGTTTAGCTTATGTCACAGAGAGGCACACACAGTGGACAAGGTGAGTAAGTGACTGAGGCTGTGTGAGTCAAATGCATTAATTTATTTTAGACAAAGATCATTTTGCATCCCGCCCTGGGCGGGATCAGCCAGCAGAGGATGGGGCCCAAGGCAGCACCCGTGGCTCATTGAGAAGAGTAAGAACGATATGTGCTTTCACGTCAGTCTCAAAGTCTCCAATAAGACCAGAAAAAGTCGCTAGATTTGTTGCTAGTCGATTTAAAAAAAATGTGTCGCTAAGTTGGCAACACTGCACAACATTACTAGTTACATGTTTCTGGCGGCATTCTTTCGTTCACGTTACACACATTGAAATAAAGGACACAAAGAACCAATTTAGGGTTCTTTAGCGATAAGTTGTCCAACAACTCACTCTGGGTCATCTTCTGTCTCCCAGCCCTCCAGTTCTTTGAGACAGAAGAAGCACTTGGCTAAGTCCGGGCCAGAGTATATGTGAGCGGAGCGAGAAGCGAAGCTTGCCCAATTTTACTGGAGTGCGGAGCGAGAGACCCAAAGGCTGGAGTGTCGGCCTTCTCACCAATTCCAATTGTGCTCACATCACAAGCTCAGGACATGCCAGGCCCCGCATGCGTTTGTAGTCTATGTGTGTGGTGCTGTAGACCCTTGCTTCAGCTACTGTCATGGAGTTAGCTAGATATTTTCATAAAGAAATTGATAAAACACACATGTGCAAAATTAAGGTGACTTACAAAGATGAGGACCGAGAGGAAGAAAGGGATGTTTGACTAAAATATAATCATTTTAAACCTTGCTTACATTTGTATACGATCATGTGTCGATCATGTGTCTCTCTATTATGCATGGGAATACTTGGGAACAGATTTCTTAAATTAAAATCACTGAGCTGATTTCCTGGTGCTTTTGTAGTCTTTTATGTCCAACAATGAAAATTCCACAAAGGTTTTTTAGTTGTTGCTCGGAATACTTGGGGGGTCAAATAAAACCACCAACAGCCAAATTCAGCCCGGGGGCCGCCAGTTGGAGAACCCGGCCCTAGACCCACTTCAATTTCCATACCACCCCAATAGACCCACAGTCGATGCAATCGCCATCGCACTGAACGCTGCCCTATCCCATATGGACAAGAGGAATAGCTATGTAAGAATGCTGTTCATTGACTACAGTTCAGCCTTCAACACCATAGTACCCTCCAAGCTCATTATTAAGCTTGGGGCCAGGGTCTGAAACCCACCCTGTGCAACTGGGTCCTGGACTTCCTGACTGGGGCCGCCCCTAGGTGGTGAAGGCATGAAACAACACCTCCACTACGCTGATCCTCAAACAAAGGGACTCCACAAGGGTGCATGCTCAGCCCAATCATCAAGTTTGCAGACTGTACTAGGCCTGATTACCAACAAGATACAGCCTACAGTGAGGAGGAGGTGAGGGCCCTGGCGGAAAATAACCTCTTCCTCAAAGTCAACAAAACGAAGGAGCTGATCGTGGACTTCAGGCAGCAGAAGGAGCACACTCCCATCTACATCGATGGGACCGCAGAGGAAATGGTGACAAGCTTAAAGTTCCTCGGCATACACATCACTGACAATCTTAAAATGGTCCACCCACACAGTGTGGTGAAGGCACAACAGTGCCTCTAACTTCAGGAGGCTGAAGAAATTCAGCTTTGCACCTAAGACCCTCAAAAACTTTTACAGATTCACCATTGAGAGCATCCTGTCGGGCTGTACTACCCCCTGGGCAGCAACTGCACTGCCCTCAACCGCAGGGCTCTCCAAAGAGTGATGCCGTTTGCCCAACGCATCACAGGTGGTACACTGTCTGTCCTCTAGCACACCTACAGCAACCGATGTCACAGGAAGGCCAAAAAGATCATCAACATCAATCAACATCAACCACCCGAGCCACGGTATGTTCACCCCTCTATCATCCAGAAGGTGAGTAAAGTAAAGGTGAATCAAAGCTGGGACCGAGAGACTGAAAAACATCTTAAGGCCATCCGACTGTTAAATAGCCATCACTATATGGCCATTAAATAACACAGCAGCATTTAAAATTAATGTAGAGGATATATTTAGAGGCCTGTGAGCTAGGATCTCTTTAAGGGGAGGCCTATAATAAATAAATAATTATAAAACACAAATAAAGTTCTAAAATATTTCCATTGTGTGATAGCCTAAATTGCAATGCCTACAAGGCCTATTTTTGTGTTTGGATAGGCCTAAATGAAAGATTGAATTATTAATTACTAAAGACCTTTGGATAATTCTGATACTTTTGAATACACACATGGATTTCAATAAACACATGAATAAGACTGTTCCATTCTCTTTGATTTAGTTCCTATTGCCACTCAGACAAATTACAGAATGGATGTCAGACTGACTGAACTGAATGAAGGATGATTTAAATGTTAAAATATGTTAGAATGATGAGTTGCCCACATCAAGCATGCTCTGCACTTGATTTGGCTAGTAGGCACATGGGCCTACATTCGAGTATAATGACTATAGCTGCATGCCTTCAGAAGGGCATCTTCTGAGGCTGAGGGGTACTTTTCCAACGGCTCATGGTGCTGCATGGAGATCACAAGCTCGTCACCTGGGCAGCAGTGTCACAATTGAGAGATTAGCCTATACGGAGACTACCTCAGACCACTGAACAGTTATTGAGAGATTAGCCTATACGGAGACTACCTCAGACCACTGTGAACAGTTATTGAGAGATTAGCCTATACGGAGACTACCTCAGACCACTGTGAACAGTTATTGAGAGATTAGCCTATACGGAGACTACCTCAGACCACTGTGAACAGTTATTGAGAGATTAGCCTATACGGAGACTACCTCAGACCACTGTGAACAGTTATTGAGAGATTAGCCTATACGGAGACTACCTCAGACCACTGTGAACAGTTATTGTAAAGTGTGGGAATAAGTTTATGGGAGATTTAGCCTAACTGTAACCTCTCCCTTGTTCATTTCAAAGTCCATATGTTCATGACCCGGTTCATATAAATCATATCAAATTATTTTACATTTAAATTAACCCCTCCTATAGAATATGCTTTGGCAAGATTATGAGTGATTAAATAAATATCAAAATATTATATAAACAAATATTGAGTGGCAAAGACTTCAGTGGTCATATATAATTCAGAGTCACCAAACATATATTCTGTTTCATTATTCCTAGTATATACACACACTACTGGTTATGATTGCAGACAGAACCCAGAGAATTGGATGGTACAATGTTGAATTAGTCACATTTTGAGAAGGTGCATACATGGGGGTGTCCACATCACCCAGAGACATGCCCATGCTGTAGAGATACACCTAGCAAACTTCACTGTTGTAGGCATAATACAGCTAGTGCCATCTAGACTTGCGCTGGCAAACAAATCCATTACATTAGCTACCTAAATGTGACGTAAACTCAACTGAGGAGTAATAGAGACTTTTAACTTGAAAACGAGCAGGATACTTATTTTTCCGGTTTCCCCGACTTCCGTTTTTTTATATACTGGGTTAGGCTTGTTCGTGTAGCACTCCTAACAAGTGGTTTGGTGTACGTTTTTTTTGTGAGAGGAAACTGCCAAAACTCTGAAAGGCATTATTGTATGTCAGAATTTCAACAAGATTTGTTCAAGCCTAAAATGTTAGTTCGTAATCGTAACCTGGTGTTTGTTTGTATGTTCACAGATTAAATTTCACGTTTACGTGTAATGTTTCACGCATGGCTTTTCTTACTGATCCTAACGATACGTACGTTCAACCTTTTGCCAGCTATCTGGCTCCGTACATAACGCTTTCAACCAAGACTTTACAATAACTAAAAGCTTACGATCGCATCGCACTAAAACGTGTTCTAAAATTTGGCCTGCGATGTTGTGATTGCTTGGAGGCTCATGACGTTATACGTTGGGTATTGGTATTTGAGTAATGGATTTTTAAAAAAGTTTGGAACGCTGATTGGTCAGAAACAACACATACGGAGTTTTGCATCCGTCAACAACCAGTTTGTTTTTTTCAATCAAGCTACAGCACTGAAACGACCTAAACATTGGTATTATGGACATAACTAATTAGTAAATAAGTTGCTGATATCATAACTTTGACTGCACAATACATTTCCTAATTGTGACTATAAAGATAATTTGAATAATCTTTCTTGGTTGAATAATCTTTCTGACCTGTTATTTTTCCAGTTCTCTCGGCTATGGAGGCGAGATGTGCTGTTGTTGAGACTTGGGCTGAGTTCGGATGTCCTTCGCCGGGTACAGCTGCTAAAGTGATCTGGTCTGGGGAAGATGTGTTGATTTGCACTGGGGGCGACGAGGTGTCGGTCTTCAACACACAAGAACTGAAACTGACGGTAAGGCTGAATCTCAAACCATACACTTCGCCCGCTTCAATTAAAGAACAACAGGCAACACATTCACTCAGGTGAATAACAGGTGAACTGATTATTGATGAACACTCAGGTGAGTAGCAGGTAATATAATGACAAGGAACTGATTATTGATAAACACTGAAATTAATAGCAGCAGGTGATACAATTACAATAAACAGATTATTTGTGAACAGGGGTAAATAGCAGGTGAACTGATTATTGATTAACGCTGAAGTTGCAGTAACAGGCTGTCAAATATATCTGATATTCTTCATGGACAAGAAACACTCATCTTGTCTGTTATTCCAGGCTGTTCTTCAGTTCCTGAGTCCAGTGTGTCACATGGTGCTGAGTGAGGACAAGCAGTCTGTCTATGCTGTCTGTGAGAGTGATGGGGTGTACTGTGTCAATCTACCAACTCTGCACCCTAAGTATGAACCTCTTCATTTGAACTATGGAGACTGACCATGCAAAAATGACATGTATATTTGATTACCCTCTCCCCCTTGTCCTGTCTCACCAGGTCTCCCACTCCCCCAGCTGACCAATCCCCTGGCCCTGCTCTGATCAAGGTGTCGTCTAATTCGCTGGCAGCCAGAGACGAGGGGGTGTGTTCTCTGATTGAGGTGGGAGGGTCCGGTGGGACCTTGGTGACCGTCTCCCTGAGAGACGCAGCCTGGTGGTTTACTCTCTATAAAGCAGCTGACCACCAGAAACTGACTCAGTTTAGTCTACCTGTCGTTTCAGTTGGTCACGATGTCGAATCAGAGGAAAATGGTTCCGCAGGACTGGTCATGAGACCTGTGTTAGCTTGCGTTTACAGCAGTGATGCACCACCCTTATCATCTTCATCATCCTCAACAACAACAAAACTACCACCTTTGTCATCATCATTAGGCGTCAAACATTTTCTCCTGGAGCCTCTCCTCTTCAAGCTCCTCTTCGGCGTCGACGCTGCCCTCATTAACTCCCCCATGATCCTTTGCGGCCTGCCTGATGGGCGTCTCTGCTCCCTCCCCTTACTTCTCCCAGGACGATCAGGCCCCTGCGTTAGAGTTCTACACAGCATGGAGCAGCCAATCATGTTTATCGGAACCACGACCGGGACAAATTATGGTCCACAGTGTTTGGTGGCAGTAGGCCAATGGGGGAGGGTGGTGCTGGTCAGAACCTGTGAAGGGGGGCCGGAGGAGGGGGGCAAGGTAGCAGCATTAACAGAGGGGTGTGTGTCGGGGCCTGTGGTGTGTGTGTGTGCAGGCAGGGAGGGCCTGTACTACAGCACAGGGTCAGATCTTCTAGCCCTGGATCTCCCAGGGGTGCGAGAGGAAGCTCCAAAGCCAGAAGAGAGCCTGGTGGTCGGCCACGGGGAGAGGCAAGGCCAGGGACAGGCCATGGTGAAAGCAAGGGAGTCTGCTACCCTACAGAGTCCTGTCAGCCTTAATGTCTGCAGGGTCATTGCCCTGGCTGGGCCCTCACACAATGCCTCAGGTAAAGTGTGTGTTCAGCTCAACCAATATTTTCTGCAACCGATCTTTGTTATCAAGTTTGTTTTCTTTCAGATCATGTTTGTGTGTGTGTTACAGGCATAGTGCAGTTGGTGGCTTTGTCTCTCCGGGGGAGGCTCCAGCGTTTAACCCTGCCTAAGGGGACAGAGACAGGGGGCATACCCAGGCTCCCCTTATCACAGGTGGGACAGAGAGTGAGGGACCTCCTTGCAGCCATTGGAGATGTGTGTGAGAGGTGAGGAGGCATGCAGTAGATTTAACATGTTTTATTCAGATGAATAGTACTTATTTAACATGTTAATTTACTTGTATGTGCTCTTGCTTGTCCCACAGAGCATCTGTGTTGAAAAGCACCATACAGTCCAAAAACCACTCCCTCAGACACCTGAATCAGGTGCTCAATGTCTGCTGCCTACTGCTAGCAAATCAGAACAGTGGAGAGCAGCTCCTGGTCAGCAAGAAGCCAATCAGGTGTCACGTTGTTGCCAAGTGGAGCCGCCTGCTACAGAGAGACTCCCTGAATCTGACCTGTGTTCTGGCCAATTCTAGTCCTTACATTCTAGAACGGAACTGGACGTTCTGTGTGAGAGTTCTACCATTATCCTACCCTCTTCCTGCAGGGGGGGTGAACACCTCTCAAACATTCTCATTCCCATTCCAGAAACTAGAACCGGGTGGGAGAATGGAAGTGTCGTTGCCCCTAACAGTGGCGGGGGACACATCTTTCCCTGTGACGGTTAGCTGCTCGCTCACCTACTCCCTGCAAAGCCTGCTGGGGTCTGAGGAGCTGTCCCGCCTCCTGGCCAATGGGGAGCTGGCATCTCGTCTGGGATTGGAGAGTGGATGGGTCAGTCTGCCCCTTGACACGCTGACAGTGGATTGGCTGGATGCTCTGCAGGTGACCGGGACCACGCCCCCTCACAGGGACCCAAACAGACCCCCCATTTCCCCAGATACCGCCTCGATGGATATCGTTGAGGCCTTCGTGAGCACCCATCGGAGCAGGGGTTCTGGGAGGGGGGATGGAGAAGGAGGAGGAGAGAGGATGGTGGCGTCTGATGGGGGGCTGTTTTCAGCAAGCATCAAGGTCTCAACAGAGCTACTGAGAGGGACACTAGGACTGGAGCCAGCAGGCTCTGCTGGCCCTTCTCAGGGTGTGTGTGGCTCTGTGCTGGGCTGGCTGCTGTCACAGGGGACAGGAGGAGAGGACTGGAGGGGCAGAGGGGACAATGGAGGACAGGAAAGCTCTGTGGTCTACGCCCGGTGTCTAGGGCGACACACTGTCAAACTCACAGCCAAAGAGGTGTGTATTTATTTTATATTTTTTACATATCATGAAAACATGATTGTATTCATACTGGGTGTGTCAGTTGTGGTCCTTTAGCTCAGTTTGTAGAGAATGGCGCTTGTAACACCAGGGTAGTGGGTTTGATTCCCTGGACCACTCTTACATAAAATGTATGCATGCATGACTAAATCTCATTGGATAAAAAAAAAAGCTTCTGCATTTATTATATTATTATAGTTGTATCCTTTTAGACTCACTTTAAGGTAATGTTTAACTTTCCTGGGAGACTATTGTATGAGGTATGTGTTCAGAATGACTGTACCTGTATGTTGTTGGCCAGGTAACTGTAGGGGACACCAGTGTTAAGGAGGCTGTGGAGGTGCGGGTGCAGTGCTCCTCCATGGCAGCCGTGTGTGGACTACACCATGCAGTGTTAAGCCGTGTTCAGGTAGGGAATCCCAACATGTGTGATAAACATTTGTGCCTGTTTGCTACATCAAACTCTCCCCCCTTACACCCTGTGTGTTGTGTGTGTTGAAAGGCTCTTCTCCAGGGTAATGCTAGCACACAGGAGTCCTCTATGGGAGTCCAGGGACTGGGCTTGAGACAGGCCCTACAGCGGGCACAGGTGAGACCAGACTAACAACAAACTACCTGGTAACATAAGGGTTGAAAGAAATACTCAAACACATAAATCCTCAAACACACAAGAAACAGACAATCTGTAGTATTTTCTCAACTTTTCTCTGTGTCTATAGCCTTACCTCTTTTTCCTGTTCTTTATCTTCTTCCTTCTCCTCCACCCTGCCAGGTCCTATCTGAGCATCTCCAGGAGGCTCGTATCCCAGAAGCCATTGGACTGGGGATGACCACGGGACAAACCACCAAGACACTGTTCAGCGTTTACAGGCAACTCAGAGAGAACCCCCTCCTCATCCTCTGACACCGTTACCATCCCACGTTACGCTCCTCATACACAACATCCTCACACACAACATCCTCATCCACACATTTACTTCATTCTCAGCCCCACACTCACTATCCAATACATCTCCTGCAAAGGAGAAATAAATGACTGTTTGTCTCCCTCTGCTGTTTTAGTACACAAACAGCATTTATTTATTTATGTGAACGTTTGTAAAATAGTACATAGCAGGTAGGTTGTGTGTGTGTGTGTGTGGATTAAAATGTACCTGTAAAGTTAGTTAAAACAACGGATTTGAAGAGTCACTTCACTGACAACATTATCCACACACGAAACACAACTTTTACACATCTCAGAGATGATTTTTATTATAGTTTTTCAAAACTTTTCAGAAATTAATATTAGAAAAGGATAAAACAAAAGACAAATGAAGTATGTATCATTGCCAAGTGACAGGCTGTAAATCACTAGCACTATACTCTTTCTAGGATGGTCGTGTAGTTTTGTTACACCTGATGTGTTACTGTTTCGATTGTGGGGAAAAGCCTGTAAAAATCTCAAACGACACCCATTACACTCCTGTATCCCATATAGAGGGCTCCTACTTATCACCTGAAGCCATTACTCTATGTGTCTGTGTTTAGAAGTGGGCCTACTGCCCTACATGGGGAAGAGGGTAACGTTTGAGATGCAGCTGCCTGTCATGCTTGTTAATGTTACGATGCTAAGGAAGCTGTCCGCTAATGATGACTCAGCTACGATGAATTGATGACTTTCTGAGTTTATTATTACACACCTCTATACACTGTCACTTGCTTAGAAAGTCAGAATTGGCAAAACGACAGGGAAGAATGGAAGGGAACAATTTGTAAAACCAGAGAATCAAGTGAGAGAGGGGTGGAAGAGAGTGTAATAGACAATTGGTTTAAGGCACATTGGTTTTACACCAGTGTCTCTATAGGTATTTGTAGCATTGTGTGTATGTTCTGGAGTATTTGTAGCTGCTGTAGTAATAATGTATACCATTTAGCAGATATATTTATCCACAGGGACTTACAGTCATGCATATATTTTACATATGGGTGGTACCAGGAATCAAACCCACTATCCTGGCATAGCAAACACTAAAGTGCCATGCTCTACCAACTGAGCTACAGATGACCAGTAGACACTTCAAAACTGAAAACCCAAGCCATGTCAACTCCTCTATAGCCTCATTTATACCTGGCGCGAACATGTGTCCTCTTTCCTGATCTTTTCCACATTCTGATTGTGCCCACATTTTCAGAAATATGTCTACACGTGGTATTAAAATGTTTCTCTTATCCATCTACTGTGACTACATTTCCTGGTCCCTCCCTGTATGCAAATTATTTGACAACTATTCTTTTCAAAATAATATTTATTTATTTATTTTAAAGGGGCAATCAGCACTTGCTCCATCCATTTTTGGACTTATAAATTTAGGATATGTACCCATTGATTCTTGAAGAACTCCTGAGTGGTGCAGTGGTCTAAGGCACTGCATCTCAGTGCTAGAGGCATCACTACAGACCCTGGTTAGATTCCAAGCTATATCATACCCGGCCGTGATTGGGAGTCCCTTAGGGCGGCGCCCGGAGTCATTAGGGTTTAGCCGGGGTAGGCCGTCATTGTAAATAAGAATTTGTTCTTAACTGACTTGGCTAACTAAATAAAGGTGAAATCAAAAGAATTAACTTGTAAATGTCTCATGAGCTTAGTTTAACTATCAGAACCCAAAATATAAGTCCTTGCAGCTATAGCTCTGTTTATGAATTTGAGAGTGGTTACATTTCTCCAGCCCCATCCCTCAGCCTTTAACCAAAACGGGCGGGGAGGGTGCTTTGATATTGTTTCTACTGTTGATTGCTGCTTAAAGATACATATTGATGCCATAAGTCAATAGTGCCAGCTGTCAGTGATTTTAGAAGGCTGGATAATGATGATTTAAATGGTTTCATTGTCCAGAGCCCGGTTTCCCAAAAGCACCTTGAGGCCTAAGTTCATTGTTAGAACCATAGGATCCTATAATTCTAAGTTGAACTTAGCCTTAAGATGCTTTTGGGAGACCAGGCCCAAATCCGTCTACACTTGTAAGATATCAGACCCACAATGTGTCTTTTAATGCATCCGGTCTATGCGATTAAAATACTAATTTTAATACCATGTATAGACATATTTCTGAAAATGTGGGCACAATCAGAATGTGAGAATGTGGACCACGACAGGACAAAGAACGCATATTAGCGCCAGGTATAAACAAAGCAATGTGTTGACAATGGAAATATTAGTAGTTGTATTGCTGTTGTGAATAGTGTTGTTGTAGCTAAAATAATGTTGCAAAATGAAAACCCAAGCCATGACTAGTCCTCTATGTGTGAGTATGGTACTTACTCTGAACTCTGACTTTTACTAGTAACATGCTAATTAAAAAAAAAAACATTTTTAAAAAACCTCATAAGCCTATAAAGCATAGTGTTGTTTGGAATCTGCCGTTGACTCACTGAACAGTGTTGACTCCAGCAAACATGATTCATTTCTTCTGACCAGGCTCTTCTGAGCTGAAAACTTGAGACCTCTGCCTTATTTTAAATGAACATTTTAGTCATTAAGCAGACACTCTTATCCAGAGCGACTTACAATTAGTGCATTCATTTAAACGCATGTCTTCCCTCGACCTCCCCTGTAAAAAGAGTCTGTTTTCTCTTTGTGCCTTCTTCATTGGCTGGCATGCCAGGAGTAGGTTGGGGGGAGTGGCATGGGCAGAAAGGGACCTATGGGAGAGGGCAGAAGTTGCCACTAACTACTAGTCTAGGGTCAGATATTCTTTACCAATCTGTTCATTCATTTTTAGGACATGGGGGTTAGGGTAATCTGATAATCTGCCCCAATCTGATCCTAGATCTGTGGTTAGGGGTAACCTCCGGCAGGGTAGGAGAGTGGCCCCCATATCGGTCAGTACTCCCAGAGGGCAGAGCTGTCGGGGGTAACCCCGTCGCCCTTCAGCATGCCCCCCTGGCCTCGCAGGTATCTGCCGTTCTTGCCTCGGATGGCGATGCGTCCGTGCTCCAGGAACTCAAATGAGAAGTCATCTGGTGTCTCTCCGTCTGAACATACCAGACCACTGCTGTTCACATACCAGAACCTCCCTCCCTCACCTACAAGAGGTTAGTTAGAGAGAGACAACATGGACTGGCAGCACTATATGAAAGGCTTTTACACGTCAAGACAGATTGAAGCAGAAAGCAATAGATTAAAACAAGCAGTTGCACAAAACTTCTTACATTCTTCATGAAAAATGCATTGAATTCTATGCAATAAGCTAGAATGTGCATATCATATCCTCACCTTTGATGTGGTACGCCCCATCACTGAAATGCAGTGTGAAGATGTCATAGACTGATCTATTGGCATCCAGCGTGTTGGAGTTCTTATGGTGGCAGATGAAGCCGTTCAACCCTCGCAGGATCAGCATGGGACGGTTTATCAGCTTCAGAATCAACTTCTCATCCTCACCTGATCAGGGAAGAGAGAGAGGGGAAAGAGAGGGAAGGAGGAGGAAGAGAGGTAGAGGTAGAAATTAAGGAGAGAGGAAGGAATATTAGGTTTAAAAAGCATAAGAACCATGGAACCCACTCACCCACTTTGACACAAACATTTACCTATGGAGTCGCTGATGGCTGCTAGCTGGCCGTTCTTCTTGGTGCAGATGTATTTCCCGTTACTGGCTCTTAGTGCCACCCTGCGGCCCATCCACTCCACTGCAAACATGGTGTTGGCAGACCTGGATAATAAATGGTTAGTGTTGTGACTGGAGCTAGGGTTAGGGTTGTGACTGGAGCTGGGGTTAGTGTTGTGACTGGAGCTAGGGTTAGGGTTGTGACTGGAGCTGGGGTTAGTGTTGTGACTGGAGCTAGGGTTAGGGTTGTGACTGGAGCTGGGGTTAGTGTTGTGACTGGAGCTAGGGTTAGGGTTGTGACTGGAGCTGGGGTTAGTGTTGTGACTGGAGCTAGGGTTAGTGTTGTGACTGGAGCTAGGGTTAGGGTTGTGACTGGAGCTAGGGTTAGTGTTGTGACTGGAGCTAGGGTTAGGGTTGTGACTGGAGCTAGAGTTAGGGTTGAGACTGGAGCTAGGGTTAGTGTTGTGACTGGAGCTAGGGTTAGTGTTGTGACTGGAGCTAGGGTTAGTGTTGTGACTGGAGCTAGGGTTAGGGTTGTGACTGGAGCTGGGGTTAGGGTTGTGACTGGAGCTAGGGTTAGTGTTGTGACTGGAGCTAGGGTAAGTGTTGTGACTGGAGCTAGGGTTAGGGTTTGACTGGAGCTGGGGTTAGGGTTGTGACTGGAGCTAGGGTTAGTGTTGTGACTGGAGCTAGGGTTAGTGTTGTGACTGGAGCTAGGTTTAGGGTTGTGACTGGAGCTTGGGATAGGGCTGTGACTGGAGCTAGGGTTAGGGTTGTGACTGGAGCTGGGGTTAGGGTTGTGACTGGAGCTAGGTTTAGGTTTGTGACTGGAGCTTGGGATAGGGCTGTGACTGGAGCTAGGGTTAGGGTTGTGACTTGAGCTGGGGTTAGGGTTGTGACTGGAGCTAGGTTTAGGGTTGTGACTGGAGCTAGGGTTAGTGTTGTGACTGGAGCTAGGGTTAGGGTTGTGACTGGAGCTAGGGTTAGGGTTGTGACTGGAGCTAGGGTTAGGGTTGTGACTGGAGCTTGGGATAGGGCTGTGACTGGAGCTAGGGTTAGGGTTGTGACTGGAGCTGGGGTTAGGGTTGTGACTGGAGCTAGGTTTAGGGTTGTGACTGGAGCTTGGGATAGGGCTGTGACTGGAGCTAGGGTTAGGGTTGTGACCGGAGCTAGGTTTAGGGTTGTGACTGGAGCTAGGGTTAGTGTTGTGACTGGAGCTAGGGTTAGGGTTGTGACTGGAGCTAGGGTTAGGGTTGTGACTGGAGCTAGGGTTAGGGTTGTGACTGGAGCTAGGGTAAGGGTTGTGACTGTAGCTAGGGTTAGGGTTGTGACTGGAGCTCGGGTTAGTGTTGTGATGGGAGCTGGGGTTAGTGTTGTGACTGGAGCTAGGGTTAGTGTTGTGACTGGAGCTAGGGTTAGTGTTGTGACTGGAGCTAGGGTTAGGGTTGTGACTGGAGCTGGGGTTAGGGTTGTGACTGGAGCTAGGTTTAGGGCTGTGACTGGAGCTTGGGTTAGTGTTGTGACTGGAGCTAGGGATAGGGCTGTGACTGGAGCTAGGGTTAGGGTTGTGACTGGAGCTGGGGTTAGGGTTGTGACTGGAGCTAGGTTTAGGGTTGTGACTGGAGCTAGGGTTAGTGTTGTGACTGGAGCTAGGGTTAGGGTTGTGACGAGCTAGGGTTAGGGTTGTGACTGGAGCTAGGGTTAGGGTTGTGACTGGAGCTAGGGTAAGGGTTGTGACTGTAGCTAGGGTTAGTGTTGTGACTGGATCTAGGGTTAGGGTTGTGACTGGAGCTAGGGTTAGGGTTGTGACTGGAGCTGGGGTTAGGGTTGTGACTGGAGCTAGGTTTAGGGTTGTGACTGGAGCTTGGGATAGGGCTGTGACTGGAGCTAGGGTTAGGGTTGTGACCGGAGCTAGGTTTAGGGTTGTGACTGGAGCTAGGGTTAGTGTTGTGACTGGAGCTAGGGTTAGGGTTGTGACTGGAGCTAGGGTTAGGGTTGTGACTGGAGCTAGGGTTAGGGTTGTGACTGGAGCTAGGGTAAGGGTTGTGACTGTAGCTAGGGTTAGGGTTGTGACTGGAGCTCGGGTTAGTGTTGTGATGGGAGCTGGGGTTAGTGTTGTGACTGGAGCTAGGGTTAGTGTTGTGACTGGAGCTAGGGTTAGTGTTGTGACTGGAGCTAGGGTTAGGGTTGTGACTGGAGCTGGGGTTAGGGTTGTGACTGGAGCTAGGTTTAGGGCTGTGACTGGAGCTTGGGTTAGTGTTGTGACTGGAGCTAGGGATAGGGCTGTGACTGGAGCTAGGGTTAGGGTTGTGACTGGAGCTGGGGTTAGGGTTGTGACTGGAGCTAGGTTTAGGGTTGTGACTGGAGCTAGGGTTAGTGTTGTGACTGGAGCTAGGGTTAGGGTTGTGACGAGCTAGGGTTAGGGTTGTGACTGGAGCTAGGGTTAGGGTTGTGACTGGAGCTAGGGTAAGGGTTGTGACTGTAGCTAGGGTTAGTGTTGTGACTGGATCTAGGGTTAGGGTTGTGACTGGAGCTAGGGTTAGGGTTGTGACTGGAGCTGGGGTTAGGGTTGTGACTGGAGCTAGGGTTAGTGGTAGGGGTTACTCTTAGGTTTAGAGCATGTGTCAAACTCATTCCACGGAGGGACGAGTGTCTGCATGTTTCTGCTCCTCCCTTGTACTTGATTAATGAATTAAGGTCACTGATTGGTAAAGAAATCTCCACACCTGGTTGTTTAGGTCGTAATTGAAAGAAAAAAACAAAAACCTGCAAACACTAGAGTTTGACACCTCTGGTTTAGAGGCAGAGTTACCTCTCTGTGGTCGTAGTCTGGATGCCTCCGTGGGCCACCAGGGCCCAGTATTTCCCCTCGTTGGTCCGAAACAGACACTTCCTGCTCTCCTTGTCAATCTCCATCTGGAACGTCTCCAGGTCCGTCTCGTCCTCCTGGTTTGCCGAGATACTCACACCTGGGAGGGGCCAGAGGTGTGAGGTCAGTCAAATTCAGTTCATGGTATGTTCAGTTCGAAATCAATCCAAGTTTTATTGATACTCATAACTGTCAATACAGGCTGTCTGAAATCCATGGGCACGCACGTTTACACACTCACACATGCATGTCCTTATACACCCACATGTGGATGGCCCGTAACCCACCATACTGTCAAAGACCTCTGTCCATTATGCAGAATACAAATAGCATTAACATGAATTAAAGACACAGGCATGCACGCAGACAGGCAGGCAGATTCTACCAACCCATTTACTAACAGTCTCCTGCACTAGGGTCCTCCTTAGTTACATTCAACCCAGCTTTCTAAAGCAAATATTGGCTTAGTCTAAAAAATAATATTCTCTATCTTATCACCAGGGCTTGTGTTTCTGTTTGATCAGATTCCCCTCTCATCTCAGCACTGCTTCACGCTTTATTGTCCAATTTCATGTGTGTGTGTGTGTGTGTGTGTGTGTGTGTGTGTGTGTGTGTGTGTGTGTGTGTGTGTGTGTGTGTGTGTGTGTGTGTGTGTGTGTGTGTGTGTGTGTGTCCATTTCACACCACATCATCACCATAACAGTCTGCTGAGCTCAGCTGTGATCAGACTACAGCCCATCTAAGAGAGAAAGAGGAGAGAATGAGAGAGAGGAAGAAGACAGGAAATCAGGGGGTATCAATAGAAGCTTTTATACCTCACTGGGTATCAATGGAAGGTTTTATAACTCAGGGGGTATCAATGGAAGGTGTAATAACTCAGGGGGTATCAATGGAAGGTTTTATAACTCAGGGGGTATCAAAGGAAGGTTTTATAACTCAGTGGGTATCAATAGAAGGTTTTATAACTCAGGGGGTATCAATGGAAGGTTTTATAACTCAGGGGGTATCAATGGAAGGTGTAATAACTCAGGGGGTATCAATGGAAGGTTTTATAACTCAGGGGGTATCAAAGGAAGGTTTTATAACTCAGGGGGTATCAATAGAAGGTTTTATAACTCAGGGGGTATCAATATAACTCAGAAGGTTTTATAACTCAGGGGGTATCAATGGAAGGTTTTATAACTCAGGGGGTATCAATGGAAGGTTTTATAACTCAGGGGGTATCAATGGAAGGTTTTATAACTCAGGGGGTATCAATGGAAGGTTTTATAACTCAGGGGGTATCAATGGAAGGTTTTATAACTCAGGGGGTATCAATGGAAGGTTTTATAACTCAGGGGGTATCAATGGAAGGTTTTATAACTCAGGGGGTATCAATGGAAGGTTTTATAACTCAGTGGGTATCAATGGAAGGTTTTATAACTCAGGGGGTATCAATGGAAGGTGTAATACCTCAGGGGGTATCAATGGAAGGTTTTATAACTCAGGGGGTATCAATGGAAGGTTTTATAACTCAGGGGGTATCAATGGAAGGTGTAATACCTCAGGGGGTATCAATGGAAGGTTTTATAACTCAGGGGGTATCAATGGAAGGTGTAATACCTCAGGGGGTATCAATGGAAGGTTTTATAACTCAGTGGGTATCAATGGAAGGTTTTATAACTCAGGGGGTATCAATGGAAGGTGTAATACCTCAGGGGGTATCAATGGAAGGTTTTATAACTCAGGGGGTATCAATGGAAGGTTGTATAACTCAGTTGGTATCAATGGAAGGTGTAATACCTCAGGGGGTATCAATGGAAGGTTTTATAACTCAGGGGGTATCAATAGAAGGTTTTATAACTCAGGGGGTATCAATGGAAGGTTTTATAACTCAGTGGGTATCAATGGAAGGTTTTATAACTCAGGGGGTATCAATGGAAGGTGTAATACCTCAGGGGGTATCAATGGAAGGTTTTATAACTCAGGGGGTATCAATGGAAGGTTTTATAACTCAGGGGTATCAATGGAAGGTTTTATAACTCAGGGGTGTAATAACAATGGAAGGTTTTATAACATCATGGGTTTTATAACTCAGGTTTTTATAACTCAGGGGTATCAATAGAAGGTTTTATAACTCAGGGGGTATCAATGGAAGGTTTTATAACTCAGGGGTATCAATGGAAGGTTTTATAACTCAGGGGTATCAATGGAAGGTGTAATACCTCAGGGGTATCAATGGAAGGTTTTATAACAGTGGAAGGTTTTATAACTCAGGGGTATCAATGGAAGGTTTTATAACTCAGTGGGTATCAATAGAAGGTTTTATAACTCAGGGGGTATCAATGGAAGGTGTAATACCTCAGGGGGTATCAGTGGAAGGTTTTATAACTCAGGGGGTATCAATGGAAGGTTTTATAACTCAGTGGGTATCAATAGAAGGTTTTATAACTCAGGGGGTATCAATAGAAGGTTTTATAACTCAGGGGGTATCAATGGAAGGTGTAATAACTCAGTTGGTATCAATGGAAGGTTTTATAACTCAGGGGGTATCAATGGAAGGTGTAATACCTCAGGGGGTATCAATGGAAGGTTTTATAACTCAGGGGGTATCAATGGAAGGTTTTATAACTCGGGGTATCAATGGAAGGTTTTATAACTCAGGGGTATCAATGGAAGGTTTTATAACTCAGGGGGTATCAATGGAAGGTTTTATAACTCAGTGGGTATCAATGGAAGGTTTTATAACTCAGGGGGTATCAATGGAAGGTTTTATAACTCGGGGTATCAATGGAAGGTTTTATAACTCAGGGGGTATCAATAGAAGGTTTTATAACTCAGGGGGTATCAATAGAAGGTTTTATAACTCAGGGGGTATCAATGGAAGGTTTTATAACTCGGGGTATCAATGGAAGGTTTTATAACTCAGGGGGTATCAATAGAAGGTTTTATAACTCAGGGGGTATCAATAGAAGGTTGTATAACTCAGTGGGTATCAATGGAAGGTTTTATAACTCAGGGGGTATCAATAGAAGGTTTTATAACTCAGGGGGTATCAATGGAAGGTTTTATAACTCAGGGGGTATCAATAGAAGGTTTTATAACTCAGGGGGTATCAATGGAAGGTTTTATAACTCAGGGGGTATCAATAGAAGGTTTTATAACTCAGGGAGTATCAATGGAAGGTTTTAAAACTATCTGATACTGCATCTATCTGATATCTTGAAAGGCATTGCTGACACTACAGTTGGTCAATCATACCAAATGGTGCACACTGACTGCTACATAGCCTAGGGCAATGGTTTTCAAACCTCTCCTCGGGGATCCCCAGACGTTTAGCAATTTTGTTGTAACCCTGAACTAGCTGAGCTGATTCACTTAAGGTCTAGCTGTGGATAGTTAAAATACATTAAACATTTGTGGGTCCCCAAGGAGAGGTTCAAAAATCACTTGCCTAGAGTGTGCTAGTCTACACTCTTAGAAAAAATGGTTATGTCTAGAACCTAAAAGGGTTCTTCGGCTGTACCCATAGGAGAACCCTTTAAATAACTAAAAAGGGTTCTACTTAGAACCAAAAAGGGTTCTCCTATGGGGACAGCCGAAGAACCCTATTTGAACCCTTTCTTCTAAGAGTGTAGTGTAAGGTTTAAAACAGACCGCAGACCCATCTCCAATTCCTGGTGTTGGCCTACCTGGAAGCCCGCCCACCCGCCTGCCCACCCAAAACTGGATCAGGCACGACTAATACATCAGAGAGTCGCTCTGCCATCCATTATTAATGATGCCACAGCCCACTGTCCCTCTCTTCCTCTCTCTATCCCCCTCTCTCTCCCCTTTGTATCTTTCTCACTTGCTCTCCTCCATTGCTATTCTCATTTTTTTCTCTTTCTCTTTGTTTATTTCACTGCATCCTTTATCTGTCTATCAGACCGTAGCAGGATGATGTGTGTGTGTGTGTGTGTGTATTTGAGCGTTCGTCTCTCTTACAATTTCTTCCCAGACCAGATCGATGTACCCGAGGGAGTAGAGAGAGGTGACGACAGACATGATAACAGATCTGACCCACACACACACACACACTCACGTACACACACTCACGTACACACACACACACACACACACACACACACACACACACACACACACACACACACACACACACACACACACACACACACACACACACACACACACACACACACACACACACACACACACACACACATACGCATGGACACACACACCACATGGGCACTTTAATAGAAAGAGAGTGGGTAGGCAGTAGAGAGAAAGAGAGAGAAGTATCAAGTCAGTTTCTGAGCCTAGTTGTGTCTGTAAACTATCTGACGGTGACACGTCTGCTCTTCAGGGAGAACTGGCAGTCCTGTTGATTTATGTGCGAACACATAGAGAAGGTGACTTCTTCTATATCTGACTATGCTCTCCGCTCTCTCTCTCTCTCTCTCTCTCTTACTCCTCCTTATGTACTTTCACAACCACTCTCTGCTCATTTTCCTCTCTTTTCTCTATTTCCTCCTTTCCCATCACTCTCCCTATATACGCTCTCCCCTTCTCACCCTTCTCCTCCTGTCTACCTCACTAACCCTCTCTCCCCACCCTCTCCCCTGGCTGTTCCCTACAGTCTTTCCCTTTCCTCTCCTCCATTAACTCTTTTTTCCTCATTTGCCCTTCCCTCTCCTCCTTTATTCTCTTCGCAGCTCTCTCCCTGGGTCACCCTCTCAACCTCCTTTATCTCCATCCCTGGGCTGGGGTCTGTGGCTGACTGACTGACCCAGTTGTCTTTCTGATTTGTGGGCTGAGTTGCTATGGGCTATGCCCCTGGTGTGCTGTTGGCCAGAGACCCATAGAGTTAGAGTAGGGCTTGGGTTTCTGAAAACAGACTCCCCGCCTTCAATGAACAACCGCCCTGGCACTATCAATTATTTAACACACTCTGCACCTCATCACTCACCAATACAGGAGTGTTTGTAAAAGAGAGAGAGAAAGAGAGAGACAAAGCTTGTGTTTGTGAAAGAGAGAGTGTGTGTAATGCATGTTTGTAGGTACAAGATGGAGAGGGAGAGAAAGTGTGTGAGTGCATGTGTGTGTGTGTGTGTGTGTGTGTGTGTGTGTGTGTGTGTGTGTGTGTGTGTGTGTGTGTGTGTGTGTGTGTGTGTGTGTGTGTGTGTGTGTGTGTGTGTGTGTGTGTGTGTGTGTGTGTGTGTGTGTGTGTGTGTGTGTGTGTGTGTGTGTGTGTGTCTACACATTGTTTCTGGTTACCTTGGCTTTTGTCACTCCACCTCTCGTCATGGCAAGAAGTGGAGAGCAGAATAAATCGCAAAGCCAGATAAAGACAGGAGTACATACACAGCCGCCACGTCAGAGAGAGACAGAGAGAAAGGAGGGGAGATACAAAGAAAGAGGGAAAGACTAAAGCGTACTAAAGCATGCGTTCCACCACCTTGCTGTAGCGTAAAGATGAAGGGTTTATGTTTGGGTGCTTAGGAGTTGGGGAAGGAAAAGGGTGTCGCGCCACTCTAGGGCCTCACTGAGATCTCAGAGTGGAACCTTTTAATCAAAAGATGTGCATATTTAAGGGACGTGCTTACTTCTGGTCAAGAAGGAAACTGGAATGTGAATAAAGGCAGAGGTGTGAAAGAAGAGGAGAAGAAAAACAAACGGAAGATAACGTGAGAGGCAGAAAGTGACAGAGTGGTAAAAAGAGAGGGAGAGAGAGAGAGAGAGAGAGAGAGAGAGAGAGAGAGAGAGAATGAGAGTGGAAAAAGTAAGTGTAAGGAAATGTTTTGTGTATCCTGTTTGAGTGTCTTTCAGCACTAGCACAGAGGTGTGTCACCGCCCTTTCTTCCCTGCCCTCATGAGGTTTCCTGTACCCCTCAGGCCTCGAGGTAATCACTTTCTGCTCGTCTCACTCAGTCATTTGGTTATTGCAGATCGTAGTGCTAACCAGGAACAATGAGCCACAGCTACAGTTACAACCCTCAGGTTAGAGTAACACTACTCCTCAGACAAGAATATTCACCAAAGACCACAGCATCAAACACACGGACGATACACAGAACACTCTAGAGATTCTAGGAAAAGATTCCCTCTCGATGAGATTCTAATAACACTGTAGATTCTGGAGTCAGTTACCGGGTCTATGACATTATCATAGACCCGGTAACTAATTCCAGAATTGTTTGTGGCTCGGGCAATGGGAAAGAGGCACAAGTTACTACATTATCATATTATACAGTGATGCTGACACTATTAATCAGTAACACACTTTTCACAGTGGTCATGCATGCAGGTTAGGCCAGAGATGAAGTCTACACAGTACATAAACTGCACTGGAATAATCAGCCATTATAATTTGCCAATCTCATTCCCACTGGTGACATGTTTTCTGAGCCTGAAATACAAAAAGACTACTATGCTGCGGAGGGGTTTAAGCTACTGTAAGGAGGCAGTGGAATGATACTACAACACTGGAACTTCCCTTTTAACAATACAATAATGATATGTTAGAAATAGAACAAACGATCAACGCACGCACACACATGACAACATATCAGTATTTATGCTGCAGTAGTTTATGTGTCGGGGGCTAGGGTCAGTTTGTTATATCTGGAGTACTTCTCCTGTTTTATCCGGTGTCCTGTGTGAATTTAAGTATGCTCTCTCTAATTCTCTCTTTCTCTCTTTCTTTCTCTCTCTCGGAGGACCTGAGCCTTAGGACCATGCCTCAGGACTACCTGGCATGATGACTCCTTGCTGTCCCCAGTCCACCTGGTCGTGCTGCTGCTCCAGTTTCAACTGTTCTGCCTTTGGCTATGGAATCTTGACCTGTTCATCGGACGTGCTACCTGTCCCAGACATGCTGTTTTCAACTCTCTAGAGACAGCAGGAGCGGTAGAGATACTCTTAATGCTCGGCTATGAAAAGCCAACTGACATTTACTCCTGAGGTGCTGACTTGCTGCACCCTCGACAACTACTGTGATTATTATTATTTGACCATGCTGGTCATTTATGAACATTTGAACATCTTGGCCATGTTCTGTTATAATCTCCACCCGGCACAGCCAGAAGAGGACTGGCCACCCCTCATAGCCTAGTTACTCTAGGGAGTTTTTCCTAGCCACCGTGCTTCTACACCTGCATTGCTTGCTGTTTGGGGTTTTAGCCTGGGTTTCTGTACAGCACTTTGAGATATCAGCTTATGTACGAAGGGCTACATAAATACATTTGATTTGATTTGATATCAACTGTGTTCCTCTCGTCTTCGAGGAAACACCCAACCTCGGACAATATGATAAGGAATCTGAAGACTACATTACCCAAAATTATGGAACAGTCTTTATCGGCTGTCAATCATCCATATTGAATGACAGTGGTGAAGGTCCACGCATATTCAATACGGCTGCTAATGTATTTTCTGTACATCTGAAAGCTCAGTTACCACAGTAGGTATCAAGTGGTACGAGAATATGAGGTAGTAGTTGAGTAGTTTTAGAAGTGACACATGAGGAGAGGGAGAGAAAACAAAAAAGAGAACAAAAGAGGTGTATACTGTATATTTATGCGTGTGTGTCATCTATGTTCATACTGTGTTTTGTCTACTGTGTGTGTCTTACGTTGCCGTATAGACACGTATTTCCCATTGGCTGCCATCAGCACCACCTGAGGGTGGCTCTCCTCCAGGTCAAACAGCTCGTCCTTCCCCGGCTTGCTGCACCTGCCAGACCTCAGTGTCCCCGTGGGCCCCATGGGACTCAGGTACTTCCCCTCACAGTCCTTAAACGCCAGCTTCCCACACTTCAGCTCCAGCGTGTACCCCGTGCCCCGCCCGCTCTCCGCTGACAGCTTCCCGTCGTTGACAAGGTAACGGCTGTCACAGGTCTTGAGCCGGTACTTCCCCTCCAGGTAGACGAGCGTCAAGAGCGCCGCCACGCCCCATGGAATGTTCCGGTCCACGGCGATCTCGCCGTCGTCGGGTGACAGGTGGGCATAGCGCTTGCGGGCGACACTGAGCAGGTTGGCCTGCGGGTGGAGCGCCAGGTGCACCGCCCATAACTCTGCCTCTGTGATAACTTGGGCGAAGCAGGACAGGTAGTCCCGGGAACCTCCGAATAACCTCAGGTACGGTTCCGACTGAAGTGCCCAGCGGCCGTCTGACTGGGCAGCGATTAGGAAGCGGCAGTCTGTGTTCCGGCCCTCGGCCTCACAGGTGACCTTGCCATCCTTGTCGGAAGCCAGGTAGCGGCCCAGATGGCTGCGGAGGTAAACCACCTGGGGGTCCTGGGAGTCCTGCTCTAATGTCCACACCTGCTTCCTCTTCAGACTCGGGGCCGACGCATTCACCTGATGGAGAAGAGATCACTGTCAAGAGCACTGGGAATAGACCGTTTTCACTTGTCTACCTAAAACACCTTCCCTCTTCCCCTGTCTTCACCCTTTCTAACTCTTTCCTGCTTTAGATAAACTTCTTTGGCATCTACTCTACTCTGGCATGAAAACTACAAAGGAGTTGGCTAAAGCAGGACCAGACTGGTACCAGTCTAGACAGGAACACAGTAAGACTAAGCTGTGTCAGATGAGGTATCTCACCTTGAAGCCAAAGGCCTCTGCAGTGAGGTAGCGACTCTCGTGGTTGATCAGACCAAACTGCAGCTTTAGTGGACAGTTTGTACCGTTAGTGGGCATCCTGGCCTGGGGGAAGGAAGAGGAGGAGGGATGGGAGGAACAAGAATGTGTGGCGGAGGGGAAGAGTGGGGAGGGGAGGGCATGGGGGTATGAATGACAAGTATGAGGTGAGGTTAAAAGGATGGGCAGAATTAGGCAATAAAATATGAGAAGAAATCAATGAGGAAGGTAGCTATAATGCAGGGACTTTGTCTTCTACATTTTTTTTACACAGATTTATGATCTACTTACTGTGGTTATGTGGTTCCTTTCTGTAGTTTCTGTGATTCCTATGCTCCTAATTCCCAGATGAAAACGTTTCCTTTCAAATTGCTCCTCTTCTTATTCTGTTTCTCCTCCCTTCTCCGTCTCCTCTCCACCTCCGTTTCTCTCTGGTGGTAGTGAAAGACTCTTTCTCGTCTTTTCTCTTTCTGTCATTCAGGGCTCCTGTTTTTTTTCCTTCGGTTTCCTAATCAGGATTATAGTAATCAGCAGGGCTCAATACTGCAATCCAACAAGTGACGTCACCCTCTCCACCTCTCCTCTCACAATTTCTTTCAAACTACCTCTCCCCTTCTCCATCAATTGATATTTTCCCCCTTCTCTATCTCCCTCTCTTAGTCTTCCTCTCACTCAATCGTTACCTTTGGCTCTGTCTCACTCTAACACTCTTCCTCTATGCTTCCCCCCCTCTGTTTCTTTCTCTCCCGCTCTCTCTCTTTCCCTCAGCCAGTCTCTCTCTTTTTTTCAATTCCCTGTTATTTCTCTCCCAGTTCCTTTCTCTGAGATTACTGAGCCACTGATCTCCTGACCAGTCTCCAACCTTGGCCTTAGTGACCAGTCAGTAACCCAGTCACCCAACCAGTCAGCCAGTCAGTCAGTCACCAAACCAGTCAGTCAGTCAGTCACCAAGTCACCCAACCAGTCAGCCAGTCAGTCAGTCACCAAGTCACCCAACCAGTCGGTCAGCCAGTCAGTCAGTCAGTAACCAAGTCACCAAACCAGTCAGTCAGCCAGTCAGTCACCAAGTCACCCAACCAGTCAGTCAGCCAGACACCAAGTCAGTCAGTCAGTCAGTGAGTCGTCCAGTCACCCAGTCAGTCAGTCAGTCAGTCAGTCGGCCAGTCACCCAGTCAGTCAGTCGGCCAGTCACCCAGTCAGTCAGTCAGTCAGTCGGCCAGTCACCCACCCTGTCAGTCAGTCAGTCGGCCAGTCACCCAGTCAGTCAGTCAGTCGGTCAGTCACCCAGTCACCCAGTCAGTCAGTCGGCCAGTCACCCAGTCAGTCAGTCAGTCGGCCAGTCAGTCAGTCAGTTACCAAGTTTTTATTTGCTTTGTCATTTTTATTGTTGGGGGGGGGGTTACAGGTAGAATATTCATATCAATTCACACACTCAGTTTATACCACATGTATCACACACTCAAAAAAGAAAAACTAAGAAATACATACAGAGAAATTATCATATTGATCACACAGGATTTTGTAATAATGATGGGGTGACAGATAGCCTTGAGGTTAGAGCGTTGGGCCAATAACTGCAAGGTCGCTGGGTTGAATCCCGGAGTCGAAAAGGTGAACAAATCTGTTGCTGTGCCCTTGAGCAAGGCACTTGTGTCTCAGGGGGAGTTGGGATATGCAAGAAACACATTTACATTCCACACTTGGATGTAACAGGACAAATATAAGCACCCCCCAAATGATTATACCCTGGCGACCAGAGAAAACCCTCCCCATACCACTTCATCCCCGTGGGCCTGAAAGCAAAGAATAAAAAATACAAAAATGTTTCCTTGGTGTTAAATACAGTCTGTGAACAAACTTAAAATGCGTAAATTGATGGTTTGGATTACAGGAAGCAAAGGCCATATTTTTCCAGTTATATCTATGGACCATACTTTTTTAATGGCCAGCTTAGAGTATGAGCTTTCCAAATGTTTATATATTATAGAGATCAGTCCTTTCAGGGGAGCCCAGGTAATTTATTTATAAATCCCATCATTGGATGGTTTGGTTTCCCCAGCATACCTGACCTAAGTTAGAAATATAGATATCAAGGGTACGGATTGCACATTTGGACCATTGGGGGGGATTTCCCAATTTCCCATCAATTTCTTAATAGTTGCTGGTTGAAAATACTTCTAATTTGCCGGGAGATTCGGCTTTCTATAGTGACATCACCATGGGGTAAACTGGCTAATAGACCAATAACAAAGAGTTCCAAATCTCTCTGCCAATTACAGCTAGTTTATAGTTGTCCCCTCCCGACTCAGACCACTCCCAGCCATTCCTAGCAATATTCTTGCTTGAGAAATAGTTTTTTTGCTATAAAGCTAATTTTGCCAATTTTAATGGAAATCTATTACAGTAATGCACTTAATTGTTACTTACTTAATACTTGTTTTCCACCATAATTTGCAAATAAATTAATTAAAAATCCTACAATGTGATTATCTGGATTTTTTTTCTCATTTTGTCTGTCACAGTTGAAGTGTACCTATGATGAAAATTACAGGCCTCTCTCTCATCTTTTTAAGTGGGAGAACTTTCACAATTGGTGGCTGACAAAATGCTTTTTTGCCCCACTGTAGCTGAATTTATCTATGATCTTCAATGTGTTTCAGAGCAATTGAAATACATTGTCTAGATAAAGTAAAATATCATCTTAGTATAATAAGATGAAGTGATCAGTAGATTTCAGGGAAATTGATGTTATTTCGTTCGATTGAAGAATTTCTTGAGCCAAGGGTTCCATGGATAATAAAAATAGCAAAGGACAAATCGGATCACCTTGCCTGCTGCTTCTAGTGATTATGAACGGAGCTGAGCAGATATTGCCTGTTATAACTATGGTTGAGGGATTGGCATATAATATTTTAATCATATGAATAAAATTGGAGCCAATTCCCATGTTCCAAGACATACCAGAGATATGACCATTTTACTCTATTAAAAGCTTTCTCTGCATCGAGAGATAAAACAGCCCAAGGATCTGTTGTTTCTGACTAAGCATTTAAGATATGTAATAGTCAACGGAGGTTGTTTTTTGACAAAGCCGCTTTGATCCGTGTGGACCAATTTGACTAAGTGTCAAGGCGGGATTACATTTTTGGAAAAGTTTACAGGTTTTTTCGATTGCTAAACGACAGTGGACACAACTGGAGTCACATGTGCAAAACTCTAACTACAGTCTGCACAGCAGCAGTTCATGTGGACCAAACTCTAGTTAGTTTTTCATTGTTTGAACACATTTTTCAAAACTCTACACACTTATCCCATGACTTTAACCACAACCTGCACAACACTGTGGATTTACAGCACTTTGTTCAAATGCTAACACACTGCTGTCAAAACTGTGAACCACACATTCAAAATGGAATAGATTTCAGCCTTGTGCCTTTCAAACACTGCTGATTGCAATTTCAGCTGAAAGGCTAAGCAGGTGTCTTGTTTTAGACTTGTTAGTGAACACACACACATATTACAGTATATATAGGTAGAGCTCAGAAAGACTCATTTTGGCAATGGAACAAGGAAGATGGGTTCGTGGAGGGAGAAGGGTGGCAGGGAGAGGGCGGATGCGTGGAGGAAAACAAAAGAAGACAAAGAGCTGTTATTTCAGATGAAATAAGGGCTACACTTATAGACCATGTCGTGAACCATGGTCTCTCATTGAGAGAGGCAGGGTTGAGGGTGCAACCCAATCTGCAAAGATCCACAGTGGCATCTGTAATGCGAATTTTCCATCATGCAAACAGGTGAGAGTTACATCCTTACAGTAAATTAAAACATTACAGGAATCTATTTTGTATTGCAATTATAGAATATTTACACAGATATATATTACAGTAAGTTTGACTGTAAAATATATTTTTACAACAGGACCCAAAGGCTGCCCCCAACAGGGGGAAGAAGAAAAATATTTTCAGATGCGCAGGAAAACGCTATTGTTGACATGTTGACAATGCAATAAAACTGCGGGAGATTCAGGATAGAGTACTGGTTGATAATGATATATTTGAAAATGTTAATTCTGTCAGCACAACAACTATTGCTCGAGTCCTCAAGAAACACCAAGTTACAATGAAACAGTTATACACTGTACCGTACGAGAGAAACAGTGAACGGGTAAAAGAGCAAAGATACCAATATGTAAGACATCTGAGGTTACGTATACAGCTATACAAAATATTTACAGTAAAAAAAACACTAGCATTTCTACAGGAAAACTGTGCACTTACTGATTTTCAGAGAGTAATGGAGGTGGAAGCACTGGAAAGACCACATTCATTTGTATTTATCGATGAAGCTGGATTTAACCTTGCCAAAACACGGCGCAGAGGAAGGAATGTTATAGGTCAAAGGGCCACTGTGGAGGTTCCAGGCCAAAGGGGGGGAAATATCACCATGTGTGCTGCAATGGCCAATGATGGTTTGCTTTTCAACACACCACTCATTGGCCCATACAACACAGAAAGGCTTGTAGCTTTCCTAGAACAGCTCTATGCTCAGCTAGTGCCAGCAGAACAGGGGGAGCCAGTAAGAAACCCCCAAGTTTTTGTCATAGTTTGCGATAACGTTGCTTTTCACCACTCTGCAGCTGTCACAGATTGGTTTGCAGCACATCACAGATTTATGGTTTTGTACCTGCCTGCATATTCACCCTTCCTTAACCCAATAGAGGAGTTTTTCTCTGCCTGGAGGTGGAAAGTGTTTGGTCACCACCCACATGACCAAATGTCTCTTTTGGAAGCCATGCGTGCTGGATGTGAGGACACGAGTCCAGAGGACTGCCAGGGATGGATAAGGCACTCCAGAAGGTTCTTCCCCAGGTGCATGGCAAGAGAAAACATTAGATGTGATGTTGAAGAAAACCTGTGGCCTGATGCTAGAGAGAGGCAGGATTAGCCCCTCAATTACTTGTTTGAATTACAGTATGTACTTTTAGTTTCTACCTTTTTTTTCTCATTACTGTAATTCCGTAAATTACTACAGACTATTGAAGCAAACTGCTAATTTTCATTTACCTTAAAGAATTGTTATGTTCTAAAAATGTAAATAAATCATGTGAAAGAATGTCACTCTTTTCTTTGAAGAAAATATTACTTTGTATGAAGTCACTGAAATTGTTCAAACTGTAAAGATGAAAAGTTTGTATTTTCTGTATTGGTGTTTGATGCTAGTGTTTTTACTCTCAGTGTGTTCTCAGTGACAGTGTGTGTTATCTCAGTGAGGGTTGTGCATAGTGTTTGGCTGCACTGAGCGTGTTTTGAGCCATGTGTTAAGAGTTGTGTTGCTTGGAATGAGTTTTGCAGGTGATGTGAACTGTTTAGCTCAGGTGACTGTTGGTAGTGCAGACTGTAGTTAGAGTTTTGCACATGTGACTCCAGTTGTGCCCACTGTCATTTAGCAATCGACAGTGACTGTAATATCTGTGTTATTTGCGTTTCTGAAAGATAGAGGGTGATAGTGAGGACACTGGGCGGCATCCTTTCCTTTTTTTAGATTTCTGCTGCATTCACATCCCCAATAAACCTTTGTGAACGGCTGTGTTAATCATTTTGAACAATAGTGGACCTAATTGATTCACAAATGTCAAATAGACCTCAGGAGGAATACCATCCAATCCTGATGATTTTATTTATGTTACCCAATGCCCTTTTGAGTTAATTGAGAGAGATTTGGGCTCCCAGTGAGGCAGCTTCATCTGTTGAGAGAAGAGTTCTTCATTATTTTAGAAAGGACTTAGTCTTGCTTGGTGTGGATTTACAATCAGAGGTGTACAGTTCTTCATAGAAGAGGGAGAATCTTTCATTTGGGTTCTGTAATTCCACTGTTTCAGATTCAATAGTGGCTATATCAGCTAATTGATCATTACTGCTTAGCTTGTTGGCCAGTAAACAACTGGGACGATTACCATGGAAGTAATGGTTGAGTCTAACTCAATGTATCGCAAATTCTTCTCTCTGTCTTATCAATAAATTAAGTTCTATCTTGACTTTGGAAAGACTATTAGCTAAAAAAAAGTGTTTATTGAGACCGCTCTAAGGCAGTTAACAACATCTCTAATTCTGAAATCTTTTCTACTTGTGATTTATTCAACCCAGATGCGAATTGCAGTTGCATTATTTTTACGAAAACCTTTGGTGGCATCCCATAGAAGTCATCAACTGAATTTTTATTGATCATTATGAATTCATTTAGTTCAATTTCTAATTTATCACAGAATGTAGGATTGTGTAGTAAAGAAACGTTGAAACACCATCGTATAGCTCTTGTGGGAGATTCTAAAATTTGTAGTTGCCAGTAGTAAGCATGGTGATCAGACAATCTCATGTGTCTATTTTCTATTTTCTTAATTTTAAGAAGGTAGAGGTGTAGATAATAATATAAAATCTATTCGGAAGAATGTTTTATGCCTGTTTGAATAGAAAGTGTATGCTTTTTTGATTATGTGCTTGCCAGGCATCAATGAGGTTGTAATCAGAGAGCCTGTGTTGGAGAGCTTGATTGCGTGTGGATTGTCGTTGGTCCTTACCTTCTCATTCACTTCATCTCTCTCCCTCTCTTTTTACCACTCTGTCACTTTCTGCCTCTCACGTTATCTTCCGTTTGTTTTTCTTCTCCTCTTCTTTCACACCTCTGCCTTTATTCACATTCCAGTTTCCTTCTTGACCAGAAGTAAGCACGTCCCTTAAATATGCACATCTTTTGATTAAAAAGGTTCCACTCTGAGATCTCAGTGAGGCCCTAGAGTGGCGCGACACCCTTTTCCTTCCCCAACTCCTAAGCACCCAAACATAAACCCTTCATCTTTACGCTACAGCAAGGTGGTGGAACGCATGCTTTAGTACGCTTTAGTCTTTCCCTCTTTCTTTGTATCTCTCCCCTCCTTTCTCTCTGTCTCTCTCTGACGTGGCGGCTGTGTATGTACTCCTGTCTTTATCTGGCTTTGCGATTTATTCTGCTCTCCACTTCTTGCCATGACGAGAGAGGTGGAGTGACAAAAGCCAAGGTAACCAGAAACAATGTGTAGACACACACACACACACACACACACACACACACACACACACACACACACACACACACACACACACACACACACACACACACACACACACACACACACACACACACACACACACACACACACACACACACACACACACACACACACACACACACACATACACACATATATACAGTGAGCGTCGGGTAACCAGAGCCCACCCTGTGCCTCTGTGGCAGTGGCCCGAGTGCAGCTCTCCTTACCTGCCTGGCCAGTGTATGGTTACACACCATCTCTGATTCCAAGTTCTGTCGGTCAGCTTTAATGGAACACGTGTGTGAGAGAAGGAAACAGAGATAGAGAGAAGGAGAGAAAAAAAAGGAGGGAGAGAAAGGGAAGAAGGGATGAATTTCAAATAAATGTGAATTTCAAAGAGAGGTAGGAAAGGGAAAAGTTGACAGAGAGAAAGAAAGAAAGAAAGAAAGAAAGAAAGAAAGAAAGAAAGAAGGGGGAGAGTGGAAAGAGAGAGCAACATAATGTGTCTTGTTCCTATTTTAGTGAGAGCACTAATCATCACGTCATCTTTTCTCCTCTGGTGTACCAACAAAGAGTTGTTGATCAAAGTAGGGCCTGTGTGTGTGAAAGCGTATTTGGATAGTAAACAGACGTGTCCATTCCTTAACCCTTTTAATCCTTCTCCCAGTGATCCCAACCTGGCTAATCTGCCACCCGTAACCCCTCCCCCTGACGAGTTGCACACACACACACACACAGACACAGACACACACACACACACACACACACACACACACACACACACACACACACACACACACACACACACACACACACACACACACACACACACACACACACACACACACACACACACAGTTGGAAGTTTAATAATAATAATATAATATATGCCATTTATCAGACGCTTTTATCCAAAGCGACTTACAGTCATGTGTGCATACATTCTACGTATGGGTGGTCCCGGGGATCGAACCCATTACCCTGGCGTTACAAGCGCCATGCTCTACCAACTGAGCTACAGAAGGACCACAAGTTTACATACACTTAGGTTGGAGTCATTAAAACTAGTTTTTCAACCACTCCACAAATTACTTGTTAACAAACTATAGTTTTGGCAAGTCGGTTAGGACATCTACTTTGTGCATGACACTAGTAATTTGTTTCCTGACAGATTAATTCACTGTATCACAATTCCAGTGGGTCAGAAGTTTACATACATTAAGTTGACTGTGCCTTTAAACAGCTTGGAAAATTCCAGAAAATTATGTCATGGCTTTAGAAGCTTCTGATAGGCTAATTAACATAATTTGAGTCAATTGAAGGTGTACCTGTGGAAGTATTTTAAGGCCTACCTTCAAATGCAGTGCCTCTTTGCTTGACATCATGGGAAAATCCAAAGATATCAGCCAAGACCTCAGAAAAACAATTGTAGACCTCCACAAGTCTGGTTCATCCTTAGGAGCAATTTCCAAACGCCTGAAGATACCACGTTCATCTGTACAAACAATAATATGCAAGTATAAACACCATGGGACCACGCAGCCGTCATACCGCTCAGGAAGGAGATGCGTTCTGTCTCCTAGAGAGAGACGTACTTTGGTACGAAAAGTGCAAATCAATCCCAGAACAACAGCAAAGGACCTTGTGAAGATGCTGGAGGAAACAGGTACCAAAGTATCTATATCCACAGTAAAACTAGTCCTATATCGATATAACCTGAATGGCCGCTCAGCAAGGAAGAAGCCACTGCTCCAAAACCGCCATATAAAAGCCAGACTACGGTTTGCAACTGCACATGGGGACAAAGATCGTACTTTTTGGAGAAATGTACTCTGGTCTGATGAAACAAAAATAGAACTGTTTGGCCTTAAAAACCATTGTTATGTTTGGAGGTACAAGGGGGAGGCTTGCAGCCGAAGAACACCATCCCAACCATGAAGCACGGGGGTATCAGCATCATGTTGTGGGGGTGCTTTGCTGCAGGAGGGGCTGGTGCACGTCATAAAATAGATGGCATCATGAGGAAGGAAAATCTGGTGGATATATTGAAGCAACATCTCAAGACATCAGTCAGGAAGTTAAAGCGTGGTCGCAAATGGGTCTTCCAAATGGACAATGACCCCAAGCATACTTCCAAAGTTCTGGCAAAATGGCTTAAGGACAACAAAGTCAAGGTATTGGAGTGGCCATCACAAAGCCCTGACCTCAATCCCATAGAAAATTAATGGGAAGAACTGAAAAAAGCGTGTGCGGGCAAGGAGGCCTGCAAACCTGACTCAGTTACACCAGCTCTGCCAGGAGGAATGGGCCAACATTTACCCAACTTATTGTGAGAAGCTTGTGGAAGCCTACCCGAAAAGTTTGACCCAAGTTAAACAATTTTAAAGGCAATGCTACCGAATACTAATTGAGTGTATGTAAACTTCTGACCACTGGGAATGTGAGGAAAGAAATAAAAGCTGAAATAAATCATTCTCTCTACTATTATTCTGACATTTCACATTCTTAAAATAAAGTGGTGATCCTAATTGACCTAAGACAGGGAATTTTTAGGAATTGTGAAAAGCTGAGTTTAAATATATTTGCCTAATGTGTATGTAAACTTCCGACATCAACTGTACATACACGCACACACAGAGTCCATCTGTTAGTGACTGACCAAATGCACGCACACACACACACATGGGAATGACACACACACACAAACTTGAGTGAGAGGACAGTTCAAGAGTTCATGATAAACTCCTCCTCCATCTATTTACTCTTTCTGCGACCCAGACTGGACCTGCTGGCCACATGCAAACACTGATGTATGGACACACACACATAACCACACACTACATGACGGAGCTACAAACACAAACCATAACCTTGTCTTGGACAGATCAGGTGAATGCCTACCCATTTAACCATGTGCAGTCACTGAGTTTCAAGGCCTGTGGTACAGCAGATCAAACACTGGTCAGCTCCCAACAAGGCCACCAGAGGGAGCTCTTCCTACACACACTGAAAGCTGGAACAAGACAACAATCCATTTTGAGGATGTCACAGAGTGATGAAGGACTTGATTCAATCTGTAGCCCTGAAGATCAGTGCTGTAGCGCGATTGACATTTTTGGTCATTTCTGACATATGCAGTGTTTACAGTGAATACGGTCTCCTCGAAAGCAGAACATTGCCTTCACATGTTTATCGCACTGTAGCGCAGGTCTACAGCTAAGTCTATTTAGATAAAATTGTTGTTATCAATCTCTTGAGATATAATTTGATATTTTTTGTCTTGTTTTATTTACCATGGCGCGCAACTGGAAGCTTAAGGCCCTGCTTATGGTAGATGATATAGAATATGAAATCAACCTGGGACAAAAAATAACTTGAATAAAAGTGGACATCCACCTGATAGCCCAGAGAGATATTCACCAGACTAGATTCTAACGAGCATTCATCTGTTGCTGCGGACTGACAAGTCTTTGGGATGTCTCTTCATTCTAAGTCAATTGATACTCTTGGTAAGGCAATCTGGTTGTGTGTGTGTGTGTGTGTGTGTGTGTGTGTGTGTGTGTGTGTGTGTGTGTGTGTGTGTGTGTGTGTGTGTGTGTGTGTGTGTGTGTGTGTGTGTGTGTGTGTGTGTGTGTGTGTGTGTGTGTGTGTGTGTGTGTGTGTGTGTGCGCGCGCGCGCGCGTGTGCACACGACTACACAGGGTGAACACAATACTCTTTACCTAAGAAATAACAGAGATGAATTGGAAATCAGAACCTCACATTAGCATACCTGAGCCCTCATCAAGGAGTAGAAGCACACACATACTCAAGCACACACACCCACACACTTTAATAACAATAAATATTATTTAATAAAAAGTATTCTTCTATTTACTATATTATTCTATTATTATTATCATCACCATTATATTTCATCCTCATGTGGACCTTATCCCACGCGCCATTAGCTCTTCTCTGTGGCCGGGGGGCGATGTCATCGTCTGTTGATGTTCCGTCGCTTTCACTGCCGTTGGCACAGCAACGGCTGTCGATGGCCAACCAGATGTTATTGTGGGATGGCGGCTGTGCCACTTTCACCGTGGCAACTGTAGAATGGTTCTTTAGAAGCCATTAGAAGCCATAACTGCGCTCCTCTGATGACACTCAAATAGCTACCATTACACCTCTTCCAAGGAAAAACGAGGGAGGGAGAGAGGGAGGATGATGGAGAGGAAGAGATGGAGAGAAAGGGGGGAGGGGGTTGAAGGAGGGAGAGAGAGAGAGGGTATGTGAACTTACAGGGAGAAAGGGGAGAGAGAGTTAAAGTATGAGAAGACAGAATGAGAAAGTAGAGAGAATGAGAGAATATGAGGAAGGAGAGCACAGTGCAGATAAAGACAGAGAGGGAGAGAGAGACAGAGTTTAAAAATAAAATGTTAGAGTTAACAGCCCCCAGTATTTTCTAGCCTATTAAAGTGCTATTCTGCCATTTCCCTGGTCTGCAGGGTGCTCGCCAACACCCCTACTCCTATTTCCTCCTCCCTCTCTCACCCCACCACCTCCCTCTCTCACCCCTATCATTATCATACCTCATAACTAACTCCCTTACCTCTTTCCCATTCTCAGCCTCACCTTCATTTCTTTCCCTCTCTCTCTCTCTCTCTCTGTCATCCTCTTCCCTCATCCTAACCCTCTCACCCCATTCTCAGCCTCACCATCTCCTCGCTCATTTTCTCTCTGTCAGCCTTACCCTCTACTCCCTCCTGCACTCATCCTCACCCTCTCTACCATACCCCATCCCTCTACTAGCCTCATCCCTTCTCCACTGTCCTTTTCTCCCTCTCTCACAACCACTCTTCTGTCATTCTGTATTTTACTCTCCTTTCTCTGCCTACTACCATCTCTCCATCATTATGTTCTCCTCCTCCTTTCCTTTCACACTCTGATATCTCCCTCCTTCCTCCCTCTGAGACTCCATCCCCTTCTCTCTCATCCTCACTCAATCTCTTTCTCCGTTTCCCATTTATAACTGACAGCAAACCATCTCTCTTTCATTTGCCGCGACCCCTCTTTCTCCTCTTTCACTCTACCCCCTCTCCCAAACCCTGCTCCCATCCATAGGGACACACTTTTGGGACGGGCCGGATGAAAGAAAGCTGATCTCTGTTCTCCTCTGTCAGTCTAACACTGTCGATAGTCTCTTTATTTTTTCTTTCTTTCTTTCTTTCTTTCTTTCTTTCTTTCTCTCTCTCTCTCTCTCTCTCTCTCTCTCTCTCTCTCTCTCTCTCTCTCTCTCTCTCTCTCTCTCTCTCTCTCTCTCTCTCTCTCTCTCTCTGTCTCTCTCCTTCACACTCACACACACACACACACACACACACACACACACACACACACACACACACACACACACACACACACACACACACACACACACACACACACACACACACACACACACACACACACACACACACACACACACACACACACATGGGCACAAACACACTACGAGAGCTCTGTTTGTTAATCAGCAGACCAGATGAGGGCCACGTCTGACAGCTGTAGTTCCACATGTCTCCACTAAGAGGCAGTATTAAACTATCCTACCAGCCAGACCCTTGGAGGAGCCAGAATATGTTTTTAAAGAAAATAAAAAGATTGATGCTTGGTTTGTCAGACTTGGTGCCTGTGTGACTGAGCAGCGCAGGAGGGGAAGGCAGGAATCTCTAAACTATTTTTAATCGCTGTTTTATTGCTCTCAGCTTCGTTAATGGGTGCCTTCCAGAAACGTAAGAAGTGAACTCAAAGATGTTAACACGTGGACGTTATCTGCCTTAAATCATCACTGCAATTAAATGGCGAGAGAGAGAGCTGAACAACGACCTATCAATGTGTCCCTTTCCTTAAAAGTGGAAAGATTAAGGCGAGGGACATATTGAAATAGCCTGCAAAGCTAAATCTGATGCTGATAATATGTCAGCCAATAAGGCTATATAGCCTGATTGCTCAGCATGCATTCATGCATTAGTAAAAGCCTACATAAGGCCACCCAGGGATGGCAACTTGCATGGTTTTCGCTAGGCTAGAGGAACGGCTATTACACTGTATGGAAACCATGCCACCTAATAGGTATGAGGCTTTCTTTTGATAGGAAACAGAAAAACAGTCTAAATTAGGCAACCGGTTCTTACACTAACACTAACTAAGTGTCCTTATCTTGCACCATCACCTGCTATCAGGTTTCTCTCTCGACTTTGCCTACTTGCTTAGGCTACTTGTTCAACACCTGCTTTCCTTTCTAGTGAGCTGAAAAACATCTGGGATTGACTTGGGCTATGCAAGACCAAACTCTTTCTTCAAGATTGAATATGTCTTTATTTTTTGACATGTTGTTGTGTCTAAGTTTTTCTAACTAACCACATCTGTGGTCTAAATAATTAATCCACATTATTTCATTTGGTCTACTAATAGCTCAGTTTAGGCTGTAAAACAATTTGCTTTCTATGCCATGTTCCTGTGGTAGTAAGGGGTTAACAAATGGTACAAACCAGATGACTGAGGGACTGTATGAAATTGTGAACCAATCCGTACCGAGATTAACACCTTATTTTTCCCTGATTGGCCAGACCAGCTTCAACGCAGGGTCGGTGTTGTTTGGGACTCACACCCCACGTGGGGTAAAGACCACTATTTGCCTTTTCATTGGTTGAATTCACACATCCATTCCCTTGCAACCATTTGATTGGTTTAACCGTCCGCGATCCGCTCCACCTTTCCTTGTTTTCAGCCCTAAAGGAAATATCCCTCTCGCGAGCTCCGTGGGCCTGAGCCCCGGGTTCGTCGCTTCACATCCATCAAGAGGCGCGTGAAACGAACACAGATCTGACATTTCGCGACGGTCCTCTTAACAACCTCAATATGATTTCTTTTAAAAACATGATAATTAGATATGATATTTAACTCCGTATCGTCTGCGCGATGCAAACGGCCACCACCTTTACAATATGTCTTCTAGAGGCCATTATTTGGTTATATTGCCAATTGCCTGGGACATATTCCCCTCTCTCTCTTTTTCGCTTTCACTTTTCTCTCTTTATAAAGCCAATAGTAGTAGCTCCCTCACTCCCGCAACTAGGGCTACACAAATAACCACTTTCACAGTGGAATCAAATGTTTGTCACAGCAGCCAACCCAACCAGACAATAATATCAAGCCATTTTACCTGCGATTGCGCCTTCCCTAAAGGCCATAATATGCTGTAATTTGCCCATTCAAACAATGACATTGGATTTTTTTTTAAATGTGTTTTATTATCTGACAAGAAATTGCCTACATTGTCTTTCCTTCATCAATAGGACGACGCGTTCATGCGCGGCAGACACATGGCCTCGTTGAGATGCAAGAAACGTTACGGTGACAGATCTGACCAACGCTGCGACAGGGACCGTTAACATTTAAACGACCTTTAATGAATTCATTAAACGAATGAATATTAACATGAGAGTAAACTTAATTCAATGCATTGTGTGAGTACTTCAAAAAGCGTCATGCAGGTCTTCGACGGAGCCCAGTTTTCGTGGACCTCTGTCGTGTTGTTCTCCTCCTTGAGACCCTCTCCTCCTCCAGTCCCTGGATCCCGGGTAGAGCATGGTAGGCGTTTCCCATAGCCACAGATCTAGGATCAGATCCAACCTACACAAATCATAACCTTTACCATTAGGATGACTAAACTTATGTCTGACCATGGACCTGTGGTTTAGGACAGTGGTTCTCAAACCTCTCCTCGGGGACCCCCAGCCGTTCCATGTATTTGATCTATTCCAGAGCTAACACACCTGATTTAACTTGTTAATTAATCATTAAGCCCTTGAATATGTGAATCAGGTGACTTAGTTCAGGGCTACACCAAAATTGTGAAATGTATGGGGGTCCATGAGGAGAGTTTTGAGAACCACTGGTTTAGGAGTCCTGAGTCAGCACTCAACCCAGAGCGCTGCCTGCCAGCAGTGGCAAGGACCGAGAAAGGGGACTCCCCTGTGTGCCACAGAGATTGTTGTCGTGGCGATGGAAGTGGTGATGGTTACCATGGTGATGGTGGTTGTTCATCTGACCCGTCCTCCTCATGCAGTCACAGGCGTTATTGATGCACGCCACTGTTCAGCATTGTGGGAGTGCAGGAGAGAGGGCAGAGAGGACAACGCTTAATGAGTTCATGAGAACCAAAAACTCACCCCTCTTCTTTCTCTCTGTCCCTCATATTCTCTCTCTCTCTCTCGCACTCTCTCCCCCTTTCTTTTGCCTCTCTGTCCCTCAATATTTTTCTCCTTCTCATCCTCCCTTTCTCTGTCCCCCTTATTTCTTTCTCATTCTCCGTCTCCTCTTCCCCCGCTGTCCCCTCCCCTCCTCTCTCTTTTTCTCTGCTCTTCATTTTTCACAGGTTTCTGTTTTGTGTGAGTGTGTTAAGAATGTGCGTTTCTCGTGATCCATCATGACAAAGTACTCTCTCTCTCTCTCTCTCTCTCTCTCTCTCTCTCTCTCTCTCTCTCTCTCTCTCTCTCTCTCTCTCTCTCTCTCTCTCTCTCTCTCTCTCTCTCTCTCTCTCTCTCTCTCTCTCTCTCTCTCTCTCTCTCACACACACACACACACACACACACACACACACACACACACACACACACACACACACACACACACACACACACACACACACACACACACACACAAGCACACAAGCATCCACTCACATTCTCACACACATTTTACTCACACACCATAACAGTTTCATTCACAACCAAAACCTTTCTCCTGCTTCTTCACACACACACACACACACACACACACACACACACACACACACACACACACACACACACACACACACACACACACACACACACACACACACACACACACACACACACACACACACACACACACACACACACACTGATTCCGCCCTGCTGTTATGCCTGAAGCTAAGAGAGGCAGCAAGATTAATAACGACCCCTACCTCCCTATAGACAGCCCCAAATATACACAGTTTGCAGAGAGAGGGAAACATGGGGGATAAAGAGTGGAGAGGGAGAAGAGTGAGAGGTGGGGGAGGAGAGAGAAGAGAGGAGCGAGAATGTGGGCGAGGTAGAGAGAGCGTGTGAAAGAGTGAGCAAGAGGGTACTTTTGCTTTGACGGTGGGTTGCTAGCTCTCACTTTCTTCCGCTATAGCACTCACACAACCTTTTCAGGCCCCCCATCCCCAAAACTCTCCACACACACACACACACACACACACACACACACACACACACACACACACACACACACACACACACACACACACACACACACACACACACACACACACACACTAGCGTGGATTAATGTGTTTAGTACAACTATTTCATTTATTACTGTCTGAGGCTTTTTGTGATGAAGACATTTTTCAACTTGCTAACCATTATTCCCCCAGGCCTCTGGCCTCTCAGTCCAGAACACAGCTCAGTTAGACACTCACCCCAGGCCTTTGTTACGGCCTCAACACAGCATCTGTCCTACAAGGGAGGAGAGAGATAGAAAGATGAAGGATATGTTCTTTCTTTCTTTTCTTTCTCAACACCTTTATGTCATCTCTCATTCTTATTGAAATGCACATTGGCGTATGCAAATGTGTTTTCACTGTTTCTGCATCTAGTGGAGGACAAATTACATGCTTATTGAGAAATAAACCAGCTACAGATGGAGCATCCTGCTCTGTGAATTATGGTTTCTGTTTTGGTTAGTTTTCATGGGAGTTTTCCAGCCGTGTTTCCAGACTGAGCGGTTCGTTCTGGGCTTGTCTGTTTGTTTATGAGTTTATCTTTGTGATGCTCTGAGGATGAATCTATAACACTCCTACCGCCGAAGAAGGAGATCATTGTCAATGTGTGTTCAAATGCAAGACAGAGAGAAAGAGGGAGACTCAGGCCTGTACACATGCAAGTTGTACAACTAATGTACAATGCATTTGGCACAGCGGTTGTGATACAGCAGAGAGTTTTCTTTGTACAAAAAATAAAATAAGCATTGTGGAGACACCACAGAATGTTTGTGTAAACATCTTGGACAAACTGTCCGTTGTATCACAAAAATATCAACCATTCTGTCAAGTGCGTACAGGGGCAGAGACATTCAAAGTGTGGAACTATTATTAAGGCCAGAAGGTCAGAAGGAATCTATGTCTGCATTACCAGGTCGTCCACTGACTGCTTGTGCCAACCACAGACACCTAATTTACTGTAGGCTATGTTGTCATGCACTGCCAGTATGCACACTGACCAGATCCACATCTCCCCTCACTCTGTAAGTATACTTGAAATGCTAGTTCTTAGAATAAAACAGGTTATTCTCAATGGGGAAACATATTTCCTTGAGTGCTGCATATTGTTCAAGTAGCAATTGCTAACCCTTTCTTGTAAGGATCAGGTTGAGTTATTCAGCAGCTATAAACTGTGTTTAGTTGACTATCTGTATGTTTCTAAGCCTGCGGAATGAAACATCAGGAAGTGAATTCTTTGTTTTTTCTCTCGTCTGTGGCAGATAGCTATGGCCTCATTCTTTTTTCACAGTCTTGTTCGACTTAAGTATCAATTCATACTAAAATGTTCATAAAATGTCATAATGAGTTCACGGTGAGATGGTGAAATAATTGTGTATTGTGTGACTGTGTTGTAGTGGTATTGGGTCAAGATGGCTGGAGTGTGACTTATAGACAAGACATTAGCTGTGCTTTGAAGGGGTTGTCAGTGGACCTGCCCTGCACTTACACATATCCCAGTGCTGCTAAAATCACAAATGTCTTCTGGTTTAATAAATGTTCCTTTTCTGAAGATCTCAGTCAAACGCCAGATGGCGCAGGAGGAGATGGTCGCCGTTTTACGGTCTCCTAACCAATTGTGCTATTATGTGGGGGGTTTTCGCGATATTTGTAAATTATTTTGTACATAATGTTTCTGCAACCGTATCTTACGGCAGAAAATAGCTTCTAGATATCAGGACAGCGATCACTCACCTCGGATTAGACAAAGAGCTTCTGGATATCAGGACAGCGATCACTCACCTCGGATTAGACAAAGAGCTTCTGGATATCAGGACAGCGATCACTCAATTCGGATTAGACAAAGAGCTTCTGGATATCAGGACAGCGATCACTCACCTCGGATTAGACAAAGAGCTTCTGGATATCAGGACAGCGATCACTCACCTCGGATTAGACAAAGAGCTTCTGGATATCAGGACAGCGATCACTCACCTTGGATTAGACAAAGAGCTTCTGGATATCAGGACAGCGATCACTCACCTCGGATTATGACAAAGAGCTTCTGGATATCAGGACAGCGATCACTCACCTCGGATTAGACAAAGAGCTTCTGGATATCAGGACAGCGATCACTCACCTCGGATTAGACAAAGAGCTTCTGGATATCAGGACAGCGATCACTCACCTCGGATTATGACAAAGAGCTTCTGGATATCAGGACAGCGATCACTCACCTCGGATTAGACAAAGAGCTTCTGGATATCAGGACAGCGATCACTCACCTCGGATTAGACAAAGAGCTTCTGGATATCAGGACAGCGATCACTCACCTCGGATTATGACAAAGATTTCTTCAACAACAACAACAACATCAGCAGCAAGCAGGACTCACACGATATTCTCCAAACCACCCACAGGGCAGACATCCCAATCATTCGCAAAAGAAAGCGACAGAGAGGACGAAGAGCCGGATGCCTCGTCCGGACCCGCAGAAGACAACTAGGAATGCTGCCGTTACCATCAATATTACTTGCCAACGTGCAATCATTAGACAATAAACTATACGAGGCACGATCACGAATATCCTACCAACAGGACATAAAAAACTGTAATATCCTATGCTTCACGGAATCGTGGCTGAATGACGACATGGATATTCAGCTAGAAGGATACACTCTGCACTGGCAGGATAGAACAGTACACTCCGGTAAGACGAGGGAGGGCGGTCTGTGCATATTTGTAAACAACAGCTGGTGCACGAAATCTAAGTAAGTCTCTAGATTTTGCTCTCCTGAAGTTGAGTATATTGTGATAAACTGCAGGCCACACTACTTTCCTAGAGAGTTCTCAGCTATAATTTTCATGGCTGTTTATTTACCACCACAGACAGATGCTGGCACTAAGACCGCACTCAGTCAGCTTTATAAGGAAATAAGCAAACAGGAAACCACTCACCCAGAGGTGGCGCTCCTAGTGGCCGCAGACTTTAATGCAGGGAAACTTAAATCAGTTCTACCAAATCTCTATCAACATGTTAAATGTGCAACCAGAGGGAAAAAAATTCTAGTTTACCTGTACTACACACACAGAGACGCGTAGAAAACTCTTCCTCGCCCTCCATTTGGTAAATACGACCACAACTCTATCCTCCTGATTCCTGTTTACAAGCAAAAATTAAAGCAGGAAGCACCAGTGACTCGGTCTATAAAAAAATGGTCAGATGAAGCAGATGCTAAACTACAGGACTGCTTTGCTATCACAGACTGGAACATGTTCCGGGATTCTTCCGATGACATTGAGGAATACACCACATCAGTCACTGGCTTTATCAATAAGTGCATTGAGGACGTCGTCCCCACAGTGACTGTACATACAGTGCCTTGCGAAAGTATTCGGCCCCCTTGAACTTTGCGACCTTTTGCCACATTTCAGGCTTCAAACATAAAGATATAAAACTGTATTTTTTTGTGAAGAATCAACAACAAGTGGGACACAATCATGAAGTGGAACGACATTTATTGGATATTTCAAACTTTTTTAACAAATCAAAAACTGAAAAATTGGGCGTGCAAAATTATTCAGCCCCTTTACTTTCAGTGCAGCAAACTCTCTCCAGAAGTTCAGTGAGGATCTCTAAATGATCCAATGTTGACCTAAATGACTAATGATGATAAATACAATCCACCTGTGTGTAATCAAGTCTCCGTATAAATGCACCTGCACTGTGATAGTCTCAGAGGTCCGTTAAAAGCGCAGAGAGCATCATGAAGAACAAGGAACACACCAGGCAGGTCCGAGATACTGTTGTGAAGAAGTTTTTGGATACAAAAAGATTTCCCAAGCTTTAAACATCCCAAGGAGCACTGTGCAAGCGATACTATTGAAATGGAAGGAGTATCAGACCACTGCAAATCTACCAAGACCTGGCCGTCCCTCTAAACTGTCAGCTCATACAAGGAGAAGACTGATCAGAGATGCAGCCAAGAGGCCCATGATCACCCTGGATGAACTGCAGAGATCTACAGCTGAGGTGGGAGACTCTGTCCATAGGACAACAATCAGTCGTATATTGCACAAATCTGGCCTTTATGGAAGAGTGGCAAGCAGAAAGCCATTTCTGAAAGATATCCATAAAAAGTGTCATTTAAAGTTTGCCACAAGCCACCTGGGAGACACACCAAAGAAGGTGCTCTGGTCAGATGAAACCAAAATTGAACTTTTTGGCAACAATGCAAAACGTTATGTTTGGCGTAAAAGCAACACAGCTCATCACCCTGAACACACCATCCCCACTGTCAAACATGGTGGTGGCAGCATCATGGTTTGGGCCTGCTTTTCTTCAGCAGGGACAGGGAAGATGGTTAAAATTGATGGGAAGATGGATGGAGCCAAATACAGGACCATTCTGGAAGAAAACCTGATGGAGTCTGCAAAAGACCTGAGACTGGGACGGAGATTTGTCTTCCAACAAGACAATGACCCAAAACATAAAGCAAAATCTACAATGGAATGGTTCAACAATAAACATATCCAGGTGTTAGAATGGCCAAGTCAAAGTCCAGATCTGAATCCAATCGAGAATCTGTGGAAAGAACTGAAAACTGCTGTTCACAAATGCTCTCCATCCAACCTCACTGAGCTCGAGCTGTTTTGCAAGGAGGAATGGGAAAAAATGTCAGTCTCTCGATGTGCAAAACTGATAGAGACATACCCCAAGCGACTTACAGCTGTAATCGCAGCAAATGGTGGCGCTACAAAGTATTAACTTAAGGGGGCTGAATAATTTTGCACGCCCAATTTTTCAGTTTTTGATTTGTTAAAAAAGTTTGAAATATCCAATAAATGTCGTTCCACTTCATGATTGTGTCCCACTTGTTGTTGATTCTCCACAAAAAAATACAGTTTTATATCTTTATGTTTGAAGCCTGAAATGTGGCAAAAGGTCGCAAAGTTCAAGGGGGCCGAATACTTTCGCAAGGCACTGTACATACCCCAACCAGAAGCCATGGATTACAGGCTACATTCGCACCGAGCTAAAGGGTAGAGCTGCTGCTTTCAAGGTGCGGGACTCGGAACCTTGAAGCTTACAAGAAATCACGCTATGCCCTGCGACGAACCATCAAACAGGCAAAGCGTCAATACAGGGCTAAGATTGAATCATACTACACCGGCTCCGACGCTCGTCGGATGTGGCAGGGCTTGCAAACTATTACAGACTACAAAGGGAAGCACAGCCGCGAGCTGCCCAGTGACACGAGCCTACCAGACGAGCTAAATCACTTCTATGCTCGCTTCGGGGCAAGCAACACTGAGGCATGCATGGGAGCATCAGCTGTTCCAGATGACTGTGTGATCACGCTCTCCGTAGCCGACGTGACTAAGACCTTTAAACAGGTCAACATACACAAGGCTGTGGGGCCAGACGGATTACCAGGACGTGTGCTTCGGGCATATGCTGACCAACTGGCAAGTGTCTTCACTGACATTTTCAACATGTCCCTGATTGAGTCTGTAATACCAACATGCTTCAAGCAGACCACCATAGTCCCTGTGCCCAAGAACACAAAGGCAACCTGCCTAAATGACTACAGACCCGTAGCACTCACAAGCCATGAAGTGCTTTGAAAGGCTGGTAATGGCTCACATCAACATTTTAAGCTAAAAGTTCTGATCTGGGTTTTTTTATGTTAGTGGTTGTATTCATTTGGGATCTATCGCATCCCACAACTGTCCCAGACTATGTTTGGAATACTTATTTCTAGCACAGAATAGAATAGGTCGACCATTGTACTATGGGGTTGATTGACATAGGCTAGTGCTTTTGCTGTTCGTTAGGCCTACTCATTTTGTTGGCTGACGAAAAGTAAATGTAAACCTTTCTTCCAATATCTTCAAAAGGCACCTCATAAATGGATAAGGAAGTGCACAATTGCGTCCCAGATGTGTCTGTCTTCACTTGTAGCCTCTGAGAAAGACCTGATCATGTGATGGAGCGCGCAGCACTCAGCGAGAAGGGCACAATGGCCACTGGCTGTAAAAGGCATTTTTTAGGGTGCATTACGGTCACACAAAGGGGATACCACCGTGAAATTGTAGGCATTATCAAGTGCTTGTCAAACTGTGAATGAGTGACTTATGTAGTGTGTACAGCCTGCGCAAAAAAACGAAATAGGGGTCATGCATTTCAAGCTACTTTTTTCAAATCATCATAAGAGTGTCACATCCTGACCTTAGTTCGTTTTTTATGTCTCTATTTTAATTTGGTCAGGGCGTGAGTTGGGGTGGGCATTCTATGTGTTGTTCTATGTTTTTGTATTTCTGTGTTTGGCCTGGTATGGTTCCCAATCAGAGGCAGCTGTTTATCATTGTCTCTGATTGAGAACCATACTTAGGCAACCTGCTTTCCCATTATGACTTGTGGGTAGGTGTTTTCTGTCTCTATGTCTGCACCAGACAGAACTGTTTCGTTTTAGTTCGTTCTCTTGTTATTTTGTTTTGTGTTCAGTTTAAATAAATATTAACATGGAGATGTACCACGCTGCATATTGGTCCGATCCTTCCTACTCCTCCTCAGACGAGGAGGAAGACCGTTACATAGAGTCGCATCATGCAGCCTTACAATGTATTAAACATCTAAACATATAGCCTAACCTTTGAAGAACATTCATTAATAACTTACATTAATAACTCTATATAGGAATACCTATTTCTTTGTTAACCGCTCAACATGTGCGCATGTGCGCACTCCCTCAAATTGTAAAAATCTGCCGTTCTGCCCTGAGCAAGGCAGTTAACCCACTGTTCCCCAGGCGCCGAAGACGTGGATGTTGATTAAGGCAGCCCCCCACACCTCTCTGATTCAGAGGGGTTGGGTTAAATGCGGAAAACATATTTCAGTTGAAGGCATTCAGTTGTACAACTTACGAGGTATCCCCCTTTCCCATCAGTGGCTTGTAGGCTATGTGTGGAAGCCAGGAGATGCTAAATGTGTTCATGTTAATTAACAGTCAATTACCGTGAGGCTGAACGTTAGTTGCTTGACAATCACCGGCTGACAAAATTTTGTGACCGCCACAGCCCTAGTACCGCTTCCTATTTAAGACATACCACAGAATGGGGTTATCGCCTCCCTGTCTGTGACAGGTCTGCAGGTGAAGGTGAATCATGCCACAGTAATAAGAGGACAGAAGGTGACAATGACCTGTAGCACCACCTGCATTCTGAATGGAAGCGCCACCTCAAATCAAATCAAATTGTATTTGTCACATACACATGGTTAGCAGATGTTAATGCGAGTGTAGCGAAATGCTTCTGCTTCTAGTTCCGACAGTGCAGTAATATCTAACAAGTAATCTAACAATTCCCCAACAACTACCTAATACACACAAATCTAAAGGGGTGAATGAGAATATGTACATATAAGTATATGGATGAGCGATGGCCGAGTGGCATAGGCAAGATGCAATAGATGGTATAAAATACAGTATATCTACATGTGAACACACCTCAAGTCCACGATCATCTCCTTTGTTTTGTTGACGTTGAGTGAGAAATTGTTTTCCTGACACCAAACTCCAAGTGCCCTCACCTCCTCCCTGTAGGCTGTCTCGTCGTTGTTGGTAATCAAGCCCACTACTGTTGTGTCGTCTGCAAACTTGATGATTGACTTGGAGGCGTGCATGGCCACGCAGTCGTGGGTGAACAGGGAATACAACAGGGGGCTGAGCACGCACCCTTGTGGGGCCCCAGTGTTGAGGGGCAGCGAAGTGGAGATGTTGTTTCCTACCTCATCACCGGGAGGCGGCACGTCAAAAATTCCAGGACCCAATTGCACAGGGCGGGTTTGAGACCCAGGGCCTCCAGCTTGATGATGAACTTGGAGGATATTATGGTGTTGAATGCTGAGCTGTAGTCAATGAACAGCATTCTTACACAGGTATTCCTTTTGTCCAGATGGGATAGGGCAGTGTGCAGTGTGTTGACAATTGCGTCATCTGTGGACCTGTTGGGGCGGTATGCAAACTGAAGTGGGTCTAGGGTGGCCGGTAAGGTGGATGTGATATGATCCTTGACTAGTCTTTCGAAGCACTTCATGATGACAGAAGTGAGTGCTACGGGGCGGGGCGGTAGTCATTTAGTTCAGTTATCTTTGCCTTCTTGGTTACAGGTACAATGGTGGCCATCTTAAAGCATGTGGGGACAACAGACTGGGATAGAGAGCGATTGAATATGTAAGTAAACACACCAGACAGCTGGACTGTGCATGCTTTGAGGACGCGGCTAGAGATGCCGTCTGGGCCAGCAGCCTTGCGAGGGTTAACACATTTAAATGTTTCACACACATCAGCATTGGAGAAGGAGAGGGGGAGGCACAGTCCTTATTAGTGGGCCGCAACAGTGGCACTGTATTATCCTCAAAGCAGGCAAAGAAGGTGTTTAGTTCTTCTGGAAGCTTGATGTCGGTGTCTGTGACGTGGCTGGATTTCATTTTGTAGTCCGTGATCTCCTGTAGACCCTGCCACATTCGTCTCATATCTGAGCGTTGAATTGCGACTCCACCTTGTGGAGTACTGGCATTTCGTTTGTTGGATTGCCTTGCGGAGGGAATAGCTACAGTCTTTAATATTCAGACATATTCCCAGACCTCTTTTCGTGGTTAAATGCGGTGGATAGCGCTTTCAGTTTTGCGCAAATGCCGCCATCCATCCACGGTTTCTGGTAAGGGTAGATTTTAATAGTCACAGTTGGTACAACATCTCCAATGCACTTCTTTATAAACGCACTCACCGAGTCAGCTTATAAGCCAATGTTGTTCTCTGAGGCTGACTGGAACATATTCCAGTCTGCATGATCAAAACAATCTTAAAGAGTGGCTTCCGAACGGTAGGACCAGCGTTGAATGGTTCTCGTCACTGGTACATCCTGTTTGAGTTTTGCCTATAAGATGGAAGGAGCAAGATGGCATTGTGGTCAGATTTGCCAAAGGGAGGGCGGGGAGGGCTTTGTATGCATCGCGGAAGTTAGAGTAGCAGGGGTTGAGGGTGTTGCACTTGCGCTAGCACTAGCGCAATCAATATGCTGGAAGAATTTAGGTACAATTGTTCTCAAATTTGCTTTGTTAAAATCCCCAGCTACAATAAATGCAGCCTCAGGATGTATGGTTTACAGCTTGCATAGAGTCCAGTGAAGTTCCTTGATGGCCGTCTTGGTGTCTGCTTGAGGGGGAATTTAAAGTCGTGGCCAAAGGTTTTGAGAATGACACAAATGTTAATTTCCACAAAGTTTGCTGCTTCAGTGTCTTTAGATATTTTTGTCACGTTACTATGGAATACTGAAGTATAATTACAAACATTTCATAAGTATCAAAGGCTTTTATTGACAATTACATGAAGTTGATGCAAAGAGTCAATATTTGCTGTGTTGACCCTTCTTTTTCAAGACCTCTGCAATCTGCCCTGACATGCTGTCAATTAACTTCTGGGCCTACATCCTGACTGATGGCAGCCCATTCTTGCATAATCAAGTTTGTCACGATTTGTGGGTTTTCGTTTGTCCACCCACCTTTTGAGGATTGACCAAGTTCTCAATGGGTTTACGGTCTGGGGAGTTTCCTGGCCATGGACCCAAAACATTGATGTTTTGTTCCCAGAGCCACTTGCCTTATGGCAAGGTGCTTCATCATGCTGGAAAAGAGATTGTTCGTCATCAAACTGTTCCTGGATGGTTGGGAGAAGTTGCTCTCTGGGGATGTGTTGGTACCATTCTTTATTCATGGCTGTGTTCTTGGGCAAAATTGTGAGTGAGCCCACTCCCTTGGCTGAGAAGCAACACCACACATGAATGATCTCAGGATGCTTTACTGTTGGCATGACACAGGACTGATGGTAGCGCTCACATTTTCTTCTCTGGACAAGCTTTTTTCCGGATGCCCCAAACAATCAGAAAGGGGATTCATCAGAGAAAATGACTTTACCCCAGTCCTCAGCAGTCCAATCCCTGTACCTTTTGCAGAATATCAGTCTGTCCCTGATGCACTCACACCTGCCTGCTGCCATTCCTGAGCAAGCTCTGTAATGGTGGTGCCCCGATCCCGCAGCTGAATCAACTTTAGGAGACGGTCCTGGCGCTTGCTGGACTTTCTTGGGCGCCCTGAAGCCTTCTTCACAACAATTGAACTGTTCTCCTTGAAGTTCTTGATGATCCAATAAATGGTTGATTTAGGTGCAATCTTCCTGGCAGCAATATCCTTGCCTGTGAAGCCCTTGTTTGTGCAAAGCAATGATGACGGCACGTGTTTCCTTGCAGGTAACCATGGATGACAGAGAAACAACAATGATTCCAAGCACCACCCACCTTTTGAAGCTTCCAGTCTGTTATTCGAACTCAATCAGCATGACAGAGTGATCTCCAGTCTTGTCCTCGTCAACACTCACACCTGTGTTAATGAGAGAATCACTGACATGATGTCAGCTGGTCCTTTTGTGGCAGGGCTGAAATGCAGTGGAAATGTTTTTTTGCGGATTCAGTTCATTTGCATGGCAAAGAGGGACTTTGCAATTAATTGCAATTCATCTGGTCACTCTTCATAACATTTTGGAGTATATGCAAATTGCCATCATACAACCTCAGGCAGCAGTCTTTGTGAAGATTTATATTTGTGTCATTCTCAAAACTATTGGCCACGACTGTACACAGCTGTGACTATAACTGACGAGAATTCTCTTGGTAGGTAAAATGGCTGGCTCTTGATTGTACGGAATTCTAGATCGGGTGAGCAGAAGGACTTGGGTTCCTGTATGTTGTTATGATTACACCATGAGTCGTTAATCATAAAACATACACTCCCGTCCTTCCTTTTCCCAGAGAGGTGTTTATCTCTGTCGGCGCAATGCATATAGAAGCCCGGTGGCTGAACCAATTTCCTGTGAGAGCCATATTTCCATGAAACAGAAAATGTTACAATCTCTGATGTCTCTCTGGAAGGCAACCCTTGCTTGAATTTCGGCTATCTTGTTGTCAAGCGACTGGACATTGGCTAGTAGTATACTCGGGAGCGCCTACTGGAATTAGCTCCATTGTCCTGGGTGGTGGTCCAAACAGAAGATCTGCTTCATGAAAGTCGTATTCCTGGTCATAATGTTGGTAAGTTGACATTGCTCTTATATCCAATAGTTCTTCCTGGCTGTATATAATAAGACTTAAGATTTCCTGGGGTAACAACGTAAGAAATAATACATAAAAAACTAAATACTGCATAGTTTCCTAAGGACTCGAAGCGAGGCAACCGTCTCTGTCGGCACCATACTGCATCTGGTACAAGAATGGATATCAAATAACCATCCCAAAGTTTCTAACCAACCACTTGTACCTAGACCCAGTGAAAAGAGGCAACCACTCTTGGAACAGAAAATTACACCATCCCCAGCATTAGTCTTGAAGACCAGTAGTTCTGTGAGGCTGGGAATGAGATGGGAGCTCAGCTCTCCACTTCCTTGTTCCTCAACATATAAGTAAATGACTCACCACCAACACTGAGCGGAGAAGCAGTGTATGTCTGGGCTCCTGTTGTGAGGGTTGTGGCTGTCCTGGCTTTTGGAGGCCTTCTAGTCCTTATACTGAAGAGAAGATCCACAGGAAGTAATGTCACAGCGGACACACCTGACCCAAACAGTCCTGAACAGAACAGTGACACGTACACAGCTCTGAACATTAAGACCTGGTCCTCTGAGTGTGACACAGTTGTAGATGTGAGGGACTGAGAGAGACACTGAGGCCCCAGAGTAAGAGACCATCCAGGGAAGAGAATCATGACAGAGCCTGGACTGAGGGCTTTTGGACAGAAATGGACTGGCCATTGGGAACAGCAGTAATGGCACCAAACCAAAGCTATGTACCTAACAGCTCTGATTTGTTCTACATGTTATATTGATTTTGTCTATCCAATGTGCTTAAGCGGTTTATATTATATGCCTTGAAGTATATAGAAATTATTATTGCTAATTATTACTAAATACTTTTTGTTTATAAATAAATGTATGTCTGTCATTTACCATGGCAGATTTAGGATGACCTAATGCACCTTTCTGAGCTTCTAATGGGAATGAATTTAATGATTTTTCACTCACACAGCAAATTGGCCAGTGTTATCCAGAGTTGATTTTTCAGTATAACATAACAATTAACACTGTCAGTGTTAAATTAACACTCATTGGTGAAAAAATAACCACAGTGTTGGTTTTAATACCATAGTTTAACCTAAACCACGCCCATCATTATCATATTTCCAAATGTGCTCTATTGCAGGTTGATTTTTGTTTCAATATCAAAGTTTTTGCATGTACATTGATCAATTAATATTTTGCTATTCAAATATAAGTTACATACATTTTCTAAACTAATGAAATATGTTACTTGGACTTATTGAACCCATTACTGAAATGGTTGTTCCTGTTTAGATACTTTAGGTAGTCTCATCGTCCCAACCCTGACAGTCATTCTGAATGCAATTTGCGGGTGATAAAAAAATCCAAAGGTTGGATTTCCCCACTCTGGCTTGATTCCAATAGGAATTACACATCACTTTGCAAGCCAGCATAATGTGACTTGCAGGCCTGCTGTGGACTGTAAACCATGAGATTCAGGCCACTGTATTGAGGTGAAACGAGGTCCTCAAAATAAGGCCTTATGAAATACAAGTCAAGGGTTTTTCTTTATTTTAACTTTTTTCTACATTGTAGCATAATAGTGAAGATATCAAAACGATGAATTAACACATATGAAATCATGTAGTAATCAAAAAAGTGATACAAAAATCGAAATACATGCATTCCAGGTGACTACCTCATGAAGCTGGTTAAGAGAATGACAAGAGTGTGCAAAGATGTCATCAAGGCAAAGGGTGGCTACTTTGAAGAATCAAACATCTAAAATATATTTTGATTTGTTTAACACTCGTGGTATCCAATTGTTAGTAGTTACTATCTTGTCTCATCGCTACAACTCCTGTACAGGCTCAGGAGAGACGAAGGTCGAAAGCCATGCGTCCTCCGAAACACAACCCAACCAAACCGCACTGCTTCTTAACACACCGCCATCCAACCCGGAAGCCAGCCGCACTAATGTGTCGGAGGAAACACTGTGCACCTGGCTAGCGTGCACTGCGCCCGGCCCACCACAGGAGTCGCTAGTGAGTGATGAGACAAGGATATCCCTACCGGCCAAACCCTCCCTAACCCGAACGACGCTAGGCCAACAGTGCGTCGCGCAATGGACCTCCCGGTCGCAGCCAGCTGCTACAGAGCCTGGGCTCGAACCCAGAGTCTTTTGGTTACGGCATGATTCCATATGTGTTATTTTATAGTTTTGATGTTTTCACTATTATTCTACAATGTAGAAAATAGTTAAAATAAACAAATACCCTTGAATGAGTAGGTGTGTCCAAACTTTTGACTGGTACTGTATTTATTGTATTGTGCTAATTATTTTCTTAGGATCTCACTTGATGAAGTCCACAGGACTGAAAATGGATGAATGCAACAACCATGTCTCTGTCACTAACAAATACAGTCAAATACAACAAATACAATTTACTCGAAAGGCAAGGCACTCTGGGAAATGCAAATAAAGCTGTGTGTGTGTGTGTGTGTGTGTGTGTGTGTTGTGTGTGTGTGTGTGTGTGTGTGTGTGTGTGTGTGTGTGTGTGTGTGTGTGTGTGTGTGTGTGTGTGTAGCCCATCTGTGTCTGCTCAGTAGCTGGAGAGAATGACATAAATAAGCAGACATGTTGGATGATGTATCAGAGAATGTAAACAATGTCTGCTGTGCCCTCTCCACCCCTCCCTCACTTAGTTTTCTTCTTCTTTATCTCTCCTCTTATCTCACACTCTAATTCTGCACATCCATCTCGACTCTGTTCTCTATCTTGCCATCTTTCTTTCTTTCCCTGTCTGTCTGTCTGTCTGTCTGTCTGTCTGTCTGTCTGTCTGTCTGTCTGTCTGTCTGTCTGTCTGTCTGTCTGTCTGTCTGGTGCCTTTCTCGCTCTCCCTTAGCATGTTCTTGTTCTCTCTCACCAAACATGTGGAAGAAAGTGCTCTGGTCAGATGAAACCAAAATTGAACTTTTTGGCAACAATGCAAAACGTTATGTTTGGCGTAAAAGAAACACAGCTCATCACCCTGAACACACCATCCCCACTGTCAAACATGGTGGTGGCAGCATCATGGTTTGGGCCTGATTTTCTTCAGCAGGGACAGGGAACATGTTTAAAATTGATGGGAAGATGGATGGAGCCAAATACAGGACCATTCTGGAAGAAAACCTGATGGAGTCTGCAAAAGACCTGAGACTGGGACGGAGATTTGTCTTCCAACAAGACAATGATCCAAAACATAAAGCAAAATCTACAATGGAATGGTTCAAAAATAAACATATCCAGGTGTTAGAATGGCCAAGTCAAAGTCCAGACCTGAATCCAATCGAGAATCTGTGGAAAGAACTGAAAACTGCTGTTCACAAATGCTCTCCATCCAACCTCACTGAGCTAGAGCTGTTTTACAAGGAGGAATGGGAAAACATTTCAGTCTCTCGATGTGCAAAACTGATAGAGACATACCCCAAGCGACTTACAGCTGTAATCGCAGCAAAAGGTGGCGCTACAAAGTATTAACTTAACCTCTTGAACCTATGGGGGCGCTGTGTCATTATTGGATAAAAAGACGTGCCCGTTTTAAGCGCAATATTTTGTCACGAAAAGATGCTCGACTATGCATGGAATTGACAGCCTTGGAAAGACACAACTCTGACGTCTCCAAAACTGCAAAGATATTATCTGTGCGTGCCCCAGAACTAATGCAACAGGCGAAACCAAGATGAAGTTTCATACAGGAAATGTTCCAATGTCTCCTTATATGGCTGTGAATGCGCCAGGAATGAGCCTGCGCTTTCTGTATATTCCCGAGGTGTCTGCAGCATTGTGACGTGTTTGTAGGCATATCACTGGAAGATTGACTATAAGAGACTACATTTACCTGGTGTCCCACCCGGTGTCCTGTGTGCGTTATCTGTAAGTCCATGCGCGTTCCATTTCTTCAGAATTGAAAGTAAACTGCCACGATGGATTTTTATCGTCGATAGATATGTGAAAAACACCTTGAGGATTGATTCTAAACATCGTTTGCCATGTTTCTGTCGATATTATGGAGTTCATTTGGAAAAAAGTTAGCGTTTTAATGACTTATTATTTTTTTTTTTTCCTTACCCAAACGCGATGAACAAAACGGAGCGATTAGTCGACACAAATAATATTTTTTTGTAAAAACGGAACATTTGCTATCTAACAGAGTCTCCTCATTGAAAACATCTGAAGTTCTTCAAAGGTAAATGATTTTATTTGAATGCTTTTATGGTTTTTGTGGAAAATGTTGCATGCTGAATGCTAATGCTAAATGGTACGTTAGCCATCAATACTGTTACACAAATGCTTGTTTTGCAATGGTTGAGAAGCATATTTTGAAAATCTGAGATGACAGTGTTGTTAACAAAATGCTAAGCTTGAGAGTAAATAGATTAATTTAATTTAATTTGTGATTTTCATGAATAGTTAACGTTGTGTTATGCTAATGAGCTTGCTGATAGATTTACACAATCCTGGATACAGGGTTTTTTTCATAGCTAAATGTGACACAGAAAACGGAGCGATTTGTCCGAAACAAATAATCTTTCAGGAAAAACTGAACATTTGCTATCTGAGAGTCTCCTCATTGAAAACATCTGAGGTTCTTCAAAGGTAAATGATTTCATTTGAATGCTTTTATGGTTTTTGTGGAAAATGTTGCATGCTGAATGCTAACGCTAAATGCTACGCTAAATGCTACGTTAGCCATCAATACTGTTACACAAATGCTTGTTTTGCAATGGTTGAGAAGCATATTTTGAAAATCTGAGATGACAGTGTTGTTAACAAAAGGCTAAGCTTGAGAGCAAATAGATTAATTTCATTTCATTTGCGATTTTCATGAATAGTTAACGTTGCGTTATGGTAATGAGCTTGAGGCTGTAGTCACGATACCGGATCCGGGATGGCTCGACGCAAGAAGTTAAGGGGGCTGAATAATTTTGCACGCCCAATTTTTCAGTTTTTGATTTGTTAAAAAAGTTTGAAATATCCAATAAATGTCATTCCACTTCATGATTGTGTCCCACTTGTTGTTGATTCTTCACAAAAAAATACAGTTTTATATCTTTATGTTTGAAGCCTGAAATGTGGCAAAAGGTCGCAAAGTTCAAGGGGGCCGAATACTTTCGCAAGGCACTGTATTTACACCAGAGGAACTTACACAACATAAACTAAAATGCAGTGTACAGTAGTTGAAATTTTAGAATGAGCTGTGTAAATTAACTTCCGGACCAGCATCTGGAATATAAATCCAATCAAATCAAACTTTATTTGTCACATGCGCCGAATACAACAAGTATAGACCTTACCGTGAAATGCTTACTTACAAGCCCTTAACCAACAGTGCAGTTCAAGAAGAGTTTTGAACCAATTTTCTTTTAACCAAGTTTATTTACCAAATAAACTAATGTAAAAAATTAAATTAAAAGATAATTAAAAGTAACACAATAACAAGGCTATATACAGGGGGTACCGGTACCAAGTCAATGTGCAGGTGTACAGGTTAGTTGAGGTAATTTGTACATGTAGGTGGGGGTGAAGTGACTATGCATAAATAATAAACAGTGAGTAGCAGCAGTGTTCAAAACATATAATTATATACTGTATATATGTGAATGGTGTGTATAGACATTATGGGCAGTATGTGAATAGAAAATGTGTGTTCAGCAGTAGTTATATAGGATGATCCATGACTACAATACAGGGTATACATATAAAGTGGGTAAAACAGTATGTAAACATGATTAAAGTAACCAGTGATTGATGACTATGTACATAGGGCAGCGGTCTCTAAGGTGCAGGGTTGAGTACCAGGTGGGACTTGCCTAGTAACAGTGTATGAGGCTCAGGGCAGGGTACTGGGCAGAGGCTGGCTAGTAGTGACTGTTTAACAGTCTGATGGCCTGGAGATAGAAGCTGTTTATTAGTCTCTGTGCTCTGATTCATGTGACATTTAAAGTATTGGAGATCGCTGTTACTGTAACTAAGTTTTTTTTGTCACAGAGAGAGTGGAGGGAGAAGAAGAGAGGGGGAACCGAGGGACAGAGTCCTCAAGGTATCTGCTCACCTGTCAAGAAAGAAGGGGAAGGGCAAGAGAAATGGGGGGAGATGGACAAAGGAAGTAATGAGGACAATAAGTACAGTCCTGCTCTAAAGCATCAGAAAACAGAGGCTTGTTCTTCCCTTACTATGTTACATTGTTATTTCTTCTTCTCGCCCTTCTTCTCCTTCCTTATACCCCTCTTTTTCTCCCTCTGTCCTCCCTCCTCCCTCCTCCCCTCCCCACTACCAATTAGCTGGGTGTCCATAATGGATGTTGTTTGCCGTGCTTTCCTGTCAGCAGAGTGAATTAGCACTAGCTTGTCTGTGTCCCTGTGTGTGTGAGTGTGCGTGTCTCTTTGTATGTATGTGTGTGCGTGTGTGTGTGTGTGCATGTGTGTCTCTGTGTGTCAGTGTGCGCGTCTCTTTGTATGTGTGCGTGCGTGCGCTTGTCACTGCGTGCATGTTTGTGTGAGAGTGTGTGAGTGATCATCTTATCGGCTCTTAGTACAGTAATGAAACACTGTTATAAATGGCTGCAATCCTGTTAACAAAACAGAACCTAAGTGCTGGCCGATAGATAAATCAAAATCAGGAGATTCCGACCTGGCGACAGTTGCTAAGGCGGGGAATCAGAAGTCATGCGAGACAGATTAGTCACTTGCCCCATTGAAAAACCCAGGTCTTAACCAATACACACACATGCTCATGCACGCACACACACACACACACACACACACACACACACACACACACACACACACACACACACACACACACACACACACACACACACACACACACACACACACACACACACACACACACACACACACACACACACACACAGTGTGTATGTAAGTGCGTGGTGCCTGAAAGATGAAACAAGCATGCATTTCTAGTTTAAGCAGGACTGAGTTAGGATTATTCATAGTCACGCTTCCATTGAGAGATTGTTGAGAGATTGCATGTTTTTCTACTGGTGTGTGTGGGTTTTCTAGGTTGAGAGAGGAATGTTTTGCAAGTAAAAAAGTTTGCAATACCGTGGCTCCTATCTCAGATTGGATCACATCGCAGTATTTTACTGTTGCTCTGAAATGGTGCACTCTGTAAATGTTTCGGAACTCTTTTCCTCACACTCTCACCAGGCCCAAGAGCATGAGACCACGTTACAGGAGTAAGAAAATAAAAACCACTTAGCTCAGTCATCATGTGCTGAACATAACTCACTCAACCAGATCAGAGTAACGTCCCTGACTGTCTCCTGTCTGTCCTCACCTCATAGACGGAGCCAATAGTCATGCACACACACACACTCTTTTCACACACTAGCTTGACTGTGTACAACATTCTTGCAGCAAGCAATACAATTTCACTATCAATTGCAAAGGCCAATAAAATGATATTGAATAAAAATATACATTTGTCATGTAAAGTGTTGGTCCCATGTTTCATGAGCTGAAAACACATTTGTGCACAAATTTGTTTACATCCCTGTTAGTGAGCATTTCTTCTTTGCCAAGATAATCCATCCACCTGACAGGTGTGGCATATCAAGAAGCTCATTAAACAGCATTATCATTATACAGGTGCACATTGTGCTGGGGACAATAAAAGGCCACTCAAAAATGTGCAGTTTTGTCACAGAGCACAATGCCACAGATGTTTCAACTTTTGAGGGAGCGTGCGATTGGCAATCTGACTGCAGGAATGTCCACCGAAGCTGTTGCCAGAGAATTTCATGTTCATTTCTCTACCATAAGCCGCCTCCAAGGTCATTTTAGAGATGTCCAACGGCGTCACAACCGCAGACCACTTGTAACCACGCCAGCCCAGGACCTCCGCATCCAGCTTTTTCACCTGCGGGATCGTCTGAGATCAGCCACCCGGACAGATAATGAAACTGTAGGATTGCAAAACCGTATAATTTCTACACAAACTGTCAGACACCGTCTCAGGGAAGCTCATCTACTTGCTCGTCGTCCTCAATGGCCTCGGGCATGACCCGGAGGGCGAGCCGCAGTGTGATCCGGATGGAGACGGTGAAATTCTCGCAGCATGGAAGGATCTAATACGTCCTCCACCGGAACCCAGCATCTCCCCTCCGGACCGTACCCCTCCCAGTCCACAAGGTACTGAAGGCCCTTCTCCCGATGTCTTGAATCCAAGATGGATCGAACGGAGTACGCCGGGACCCCTCGATGTCCAGAGGGGCGGAGGAACATCCCGCACTTCAGGCATCTGGAGCGGGCCAGCCACCACCGGCCTGAAGAGAGACATATGGAACGAGGGGTTAATACGGTAATTAGTGGGTAGCTGTAACCTATAACATACCTCATTCACTCTCCTCAGGACTTTAAACGGCCCCACAAACCACGGACCCAGGTTCCCGCAGGGCAGGCGGAGGGGCAGGTTTCGGGTCGAGAGCCAGACCCTGTCCCCTGGTGCGAACACCGGGGCCTCACTGCGGTGACAGTCTGCGCCAACTTTCTGGCGCAGTATGGCGCGTTGAAGGTGGACATGGGCGCCCTCCCAGGTTTCCTCCGCGCGCCGGAACCAATTGTCCACCGCAGGAGCCTCAGTCTGACTCTGATGCCAAGTTGGTTAACTCTCTTCACCTGCCCATTACTTCCGGGGTGAAAACCTGAGGTAAGGCTGACCGAGACCCCCAGACATTCCATGAACCCTTGACGTGATCTTGGGACCCCGATCAGACACTATATCCTCAGGCACCCCATAGTGCCGGAAAACGTGTGTAAACAGGGCCTCCACAGTTTTTAAGGCCGTAGGGAGACCGGGCAAAGGGAGGAGACAACAGGACTTAGAAAAGGATTGTGGTGTTACCCTGTGAAGGTGGAAGATCAGTTAAAAACATCCACCGACAAGTGCGACCACGGCCGTTGTGGAACTGGTAAGTGTTGTAACTTACCTCTGGGCAGGTGTCTAGGAGCCTTGCACTGGGCGCACACTGAGCAGGAGGAAACATAAATCCTCACGTCCTTAGCTAAAGTGGGCCACCAGTACCTTCCATCAAGCTCACCGTCCGACCTATCCCAGGATGACCAGAGGAGGGTGACGTGTGGGCCCAATAGATCAGTCAGTCGCGGACAGCAGATGGAACGTACAGACGCCCAGCTGGACACTGAGGGGGAGAGGGCTCTGCACGTGACCCCCGCTCAATGTCCGCGTCCAGCTCCCACACTACAGGCACCACCAATCAAGAAGCTGGGAGTACGGGAGTGGGATCCATGGACCGCTCCTCTGTGTCATACAGCTGGGACAATGCGTCTGCCTTAACGTTCTGGGAGCCTTTACCTGACGTGGAAGTCCGATGCCCTAGGAAGGAAACGGATTGTTGGAAGAACAAGCATTTCTCAGCCTTGACATATAGATCATGCTCCAACAGGTGACCAAGCACTTTGCGCACCAAGGACACATGCTTGGCGCGTGTAGCCGAGTATATCAGGATATCATCAATATACACCACTACACCCTGTCCGTGCAGGTCTCTGAAAATCTCGTCTACAAATGATTGGAAGACTGATGGAGCATTCATCAACCCATATGGCATGACGAGGTACTCATAATGACCTGAGGTGGTGCTAAATGCCATCTTCCACCTGTCTCCCTTTCGAATACGCACCAGATTGTACCACTCCTGAGAGCCAGTTTAGTGAAGAAGCGTGCCCCGTGCATTGACTCAATCGCCGTAGTGATAAGAGGTAGCTGGTAACTATATCTCACCGTGATTTTATTGACCTTGATAATCAATGCACGGGTGTAAACCTCCATCCTTCTTCTTCACAAAAAATAAACTTGAGGAGAAGGGTGAAATGGAGGGCTGAATGTACCCCTGACGCAGGGATTCGGAGACATATGTCTCCATAGCCACCCTCTCTGCTTGTGACGGGATACACGTGACTCCTGGGAAATGCAGCGTCTACCAGGAGATCTATCGCACAATCCCCCCGTCGATGGGGTGGTAATTGAGTCGCCTTCTTTTTACAGAAGGTGAGAGCCAAATTGGCATATTCTGGGGGAATGCGCATGGTGGAGACCTGGTCTGGACTTTCCACTGTAGTAGCACCAATGGAAACCCCTAAACACCTACCTGAGCACTCTCGCGACCACCCTGTGAGAGCCCTCTGTGGCCAAGAAACAGTGGGGTTATGACAAGCTAACCAGGGTAGGCCTAGCACCACGGAATACGCAGGAGAATCAATAAGGAAAAGACTCTCCTCGTGACCCCCCTGCCTTACCATACACAAAATAGCGGTGGCCTCCCTGATAAACCCTGACCCTAATGGACTATCTAAGGCATGAACGGGGAAAGGCATATCCACAGGAACAATGGGGATCCCTAAACTATGAGCTAAACTTTTATTAATGAAATTCCCAGCCGCGCCTGTATCTACTAGCGCCTTATACTGGGAACGCGGGGGGGAAAAATCAGGACAGGTGAGGCAAACTCTGGATGAAAATGTATGCCTACTCACCTGGGGTGATGCCAGAGTGCTCTGCCTGCTGCCTTGATTCCCAGAGGAACCAACCCGGCACCGACCACCCCTCCGGTCTCCCTGCGCACCGCCCCTCCCAGCTCCATGGGTACAGGAGAGAGGGTGCAGGAGGATGGAACAACCAGGCCCCAATCTAGACGTCCACGAGTAGCCAGCATGTTGTCCAGCCTGATGGACATGTCCACCAGCTGGTTGAAGGTGAGGGTGGTGTCTCTGCAGGCCAGCTCCCGACGGACGTCCTCGTGTAGACTACAGCGGTAATGGTCGTTCAGGGCCCTGTCACTCCATCCAGCGCCGGCAGCCAGGGTCCTAAACTCCAGAGCAAACTCCTGTGCGCTCCTCGTCTCCTGCCTCAGATGGTAGAGGCGCTCACCCACCGCTCTGCCTTCGGGTGGGTGGTCGAATACTGTCCTGAAATCACGGGTGAACTCCTCAAAATGGTCCAACGCTGCCAGATACAAGCTTAGTTTGAGGAGAAAACCCTGGCAGCCGGCAGTATCTCCATCGTACCCCTTAGGCAGGGATAAATGGATCCTGCTGGGTTCAGGCGGGGAAAGGACTCAGGGGAAACCCCCGGTTGTGTTGGTGGAGGTGCTGGAAAAACTCCCTGTCTCTCCCAGCGGTCCATATTCTGGACAACGCGATCCATGGCGGCGCTCAGATTATCAATCATCTCTGTGTGTCCCTTGACGCGCTCCTCCACCTCCATGGCCAGGTACCTTCTCCTGCTGACTTCATTATTTGGTCAGAGATTCTGTCAGAGTCGTGTGTATAGGTGGCAGGGAAGTCAGGCTTAGGAGAATCAAACTGAGTGTAATGGAGTTATTTAATAACGATAAACAAAACATACTCCAAACATTAAATGTAAACAATAAACAAAGTGGGTACGAGGACCCGTCGCGCACCAATACAAAAACCAACACAACACTGAATAACAAACAATCTCTGACAAAGACATGAGGGGAAACAGAGGGCTAAATACACAACAGGTAATGAATGGGATTGAAACCAGGAGTGTAGGAAGACAAGACAAAACCAATGGAAAATGAATCAATGATGGCTAGAAGACCGGTGACGCCGACCGCCGAGCACCGCCCGAACAAGGAGAGGCTTCGACTTCAGTAGAAGTCGTGACAACTGTAGTGACGCCTCTTGCACTGAGATGCAGTGCCTTAGACCACTGCGCCACTCGGGAGCCATATATGATTTCCATATATGAACTGTAACTCGGTAAAATACATTTTTGCATGTTGCGTTTATATTTTTATTCCGTGTCGGTAAACTATTTTACTAACTGTTCCAATTACCATGGACACACAACAGGTGGACACACTAAAAAAGAGATCACTGTTTTCGAACAAATATGATCGGTTACTGAAGCAATATATCACAGGTCCATATTTGATAGGAACTATCACTGGTGTCATATTTGGAAGCAGCAAACACTGAGTGGATATTTACTCTCTTTCCAACTGCCATGGAAGTTCCAGAACATGTTTGTTGGCATGGCTGTTTGAGTATCTGTTTAACTGAAGACTAAAGCAATTTGCATATTCATAACATGTTTGTTGGCATGGCTGTTTGAGTATCTGTTTAACTGAAGACTAAAGCAATTTGCATATTCATAACATGTTTGTTGGCATGGCTGTTTGAGTATCTGTTTAACTGAAGACTAAAGCAATTTGCATATTCATAACATGTTTGTTGGCATGGCTGTTTGAGTATCTGTTTAACTGAAGACTAAAGCAATTTGCATATTCATAACATGTTTGTTGGCATGGCTGTTTGAGTATCTGTTTAACTGAAGACTAAAGCAATTTGCATATTCATAACATTTTTGTTGGCATGGCTGTTTGAGTATCTGTTTAACTGAAGACTAAAGCAATTAGCATATTCATAACATGTTTGTTGGCATGGCTGTTTGAGTATCTGTTTAACTGAAGACTAAAGCAATTTGCATATTCATAACATGTTTTTTGGCATGGCTGTTTGAGTATCTGTCTAACTGAAGACTAAAGCAATTAGCATATTCATAACATGTTTGTTGGCATGGCTGTTTGAGTATCTGTTTAACTGAAGACTAAAGCAATTAGCATATTCATAACATGTTTGTTGGCATGGCTGTTTGAGTATCGGTTTAACTGAAGACTAAAGCAATTTGCATATTCATAACATGTTTGTTGGCATGGCTGTTTGAGTATCTGTTTAACTGAAGATTAAAGCAATTTGCATATTCATAACATGTTTGTTGGCATGGCTGTTTGAGTATCGGTTTAACTGAAGACTAAAGCAATTTGCATATTCTGGAGATTAGACAATTCAGCACTTATTTTACCATCTATCGTAACTGCCGAAACTCCTCAATTGTGTGTATGTATGTGTATGTATGTGTGTGTGTGTGTCTTTAACAAACAGTATCCATGTCAAAGGTCAGTAACTGACAATTACAGCTAAATGGAAAGGAAGAACAAGATGAAAGAGAGAAAGTGTGTTCGCGCGGGTTTGCCTCTGAGGTAGGCTACAAGGACACCACTGGTATGTGATATATCCAGACTGTTGGGTTGGGCTTTGTATATCGACTCTATAGAAAGAGACAGACAGAGAGAGAGAGAGAGAAACCAGACCACAAACCAGACCACAAAGCAGGATTATCAAAATAGGATCCATTGATGTGTTTAATATGAGCAGCACCCAGATCAGAACATAGCAGACATAGCAGAACATAACAGACGTAATGAGCAGTGCTCTGTTGTGTCTACCTGGAAATGTGTGCACTCCTTAATGTGTATGTGTGCGTGCATGTGGTTGTGTGTATGTGTTTGTGTGTGTTTGTGTGTGTGTGTGTTCGTTCGCATGTTCTTGGGTTAAACGTCAGTGCTGTGATGTTGCATTAATTGCCTGCCTGCGTCCTCCCTGACTTCTCCGTTAATGAAGAAACAGCAGAGGGAAAGATCCAGAACGGTGCTTCAGTCACATGTCACACACACACAAACACACACACACATACCTCCCACCAGCACTCCTCTGTGGCCTGCTCTGCATTTAAACACTTTAATTTGTCTTTTATAATGAAATAAACGTGTCTGCTGGATTATTGTTATGATTATTCCTCCCTCTCCAGACTCCATGCTGTGATTGGATAATGACTTTGTGCTGACTGGCAGCCGTCCTATCGTGTCGTCCGGAGAGAAGGGGGCCAATGGACAGTTTTTCTAATGTAACACAATTATAATACCGCTGTTATAGCTAACTTTCCGATGTGAGCTACATGTGACTCAAATCAATTAAACTCAATCTTTATTGTCCCAGTAGGGACATTCAATAGATCAAAATTATGAAGGTCAGTCTTTGAGGTTAGGCGACAGTTTGGCCACCCGATCTCATCTGAAGCCAAGCAGGGTCTGTCCAGGTTAGTTCTAAGATTGGAAGGTATCAGTAATGTCCACTTGTTACTCCCATCCACTCTCCATCTTTCCATTCCCTTCCTCTATTCTTTACTCTCTCACTCATCCCCTCTTCTAACAATTTTTCTCTCTCATCTCTTCTCGTCTTCCTACCTCTTCTCATTCTCTTTTACCATCCCCCTCCGTCTCTCTCCCTCAATTCTCTGATCGCCCCCCCTCTGCTCCCTTTCTCCTTCTCCCACATGACTCTGTTGTTGTTCATGACTCTTTTCAGTCCTTCTCTCTCTCTCTCTCTCTCTCTTTCCTTCTATATAAATGTCCCACTGTATTTATCCTTTTCTCTCCATCTCTGCCCCCCGTGTTACCTCTCTGCCTTTCAATGCTCCCCTTTGTCTCTCCTTTTATAGTTCTTTAAGTGTTCAGGGCTCCACCTCCCCAGATACAAACATACAAAACACGCACACATGCACGCACACACACACACTCACCACACGTACACACACCTGACTGTAGGGTATATGACTTAGCCTCTTGCTCAGACCACAGGCAGTTAACATGAGATACGTTCTAAAATACATTTACATACGCTAAAACAGTTGGGTTCCTCAAGGGTTCATTGGCAAGGGTGAACATTAAACATGAAATAAAGGAACTTTGGAACAATGGTTTCCGTCAGCCACAATGGTGGTCATGACGATAGATGGAATATGAAAATGTATGTCATTTTTGTTTTGTTATGTTAAGGTTAATAGATGACGTTATTACGAAAACATTGTAACAAAGAGTTTTCCTAGTATATGTTTGTTGTTTATACATTGTACGTTGTGTGGAAAATTTCCAAATCAAAGGGAATGTTTTGGGGAAGATGAAATGTTAAGTAGTTGTCTAAAATTGGATTTTAGTGAAATCTAGACCTTGCCTCATTAACTTGGTACGTCCAGAGAATTGCTCTAAAGGCGGTTACGCCCACTTCTAACCCAAGGGTAAAAAACCTGTGAGTGTAGAATTTACAGGAAGACTACGTGACCCAAGCTGCAGCAAGGTCTAAAAAGTCAACAAACCCCAAATGCAACGCAAGTTTGAAGACAAAGTAATCATTTTCTACCCAAGGTACGAATGAGTAGCTGTGTCTAAGCGGGTGAATTCAAGTCAAACCACCTAGCCTCCATCTCCCATCGAATCGTGGTATCTAAAGGATTTCATTTCTATGTTGTGAGCTGTGAGCTACAGAGCTGTCTGTCCTCAAAAGACCCCTTCCAGAGCAAAGGGTGAGGGAACAGACTCCTAAGCAAAAAAAGGACACTGACATCGGGAGGACGCTCAGAGAGGTGCGCCGGAGTAATGCGTCATCGAACAGCTGAAGGCCTATGCAGAGAATCCTCGGAGAGCATCCCCACGTAATTACATCATTGTATTCTGACCCATAAGAGTGCCAGTTTGGGGCAAGGCTAGGGTTAGAATAGCATAGCTGACAAATTCACCCAAATGTATATTTCTCTTGTGTACTTTATTTTTTCTCTCTCTTTTACCCCATTGTGGGTAACACACGCCATAGTGTGTTTCCCCATTGTACTAAGTTCTAATCAATAGCCTATAATGTGTTTTGTCTATGTGTATCTTTTATCAACATTTTAGCTTTTTAGTAAATAAATATTCAACTAAGATTGGTGTGGTACGAACTCATTGGTGAGACCCGGGTCCGTGCAGATTCACGGGCTATACGACGTTCAGAACGAGATTGGTAGAGGCAACTGGTTAATTAGCGGCTGTTGTAAAATCAATATTCTGATATTCTTTGAGTAAATTTGGGAAATAGAAACTCAATAAAAACTAGTTTTCCCATGGTGCCCCAGGTTAATGAGTTAATAATTGCTTGATTCAGTTAATCACACGATTAGAAACTTTAATCATTTGATGAACAACAGTCGTCACATTAACTAATACAACATCACGACACTAGGTATCCCCCCCTTTTCCTTCTACAAATAACCTTTGAGATTGAGAAAGGTTCTTTATAGAACCACTTTCCATTAAGGTTATATAAAGAACCATAAAAAAGGGTTCTATATAGCCCCAAAATGCATTGTAACGATAGCGTAACCCTTTTTTGGTGCTATATTGAAACTTTTTCTAAGGGTTCTTTATAGTACCACACAGGTTCCATTTAGAACCTTCAAAAAAGGTTCCATAAAACACCAAAAACAGTTCCGCTATGGTTACAAGCCGAATAACCCTAATTTTGCACTATATATAACCATTTGTTTTTAGTGTGTATATGTTAGTTAGAGTTAACTTCCCAGCAGATGGACGGACGTTATGGGAGGTGGTCACATACCGCAGTTCGTATGGTTGGATGTCATAGGCCTGTATCTAAGCAGAGGAGATATTTAGAGAGAGAGAAGGGTCATATAAAATATAGGTCGTAAAGACAGGAGAGCTTGATTTCAACATGTTGAATAGCCTTGGCAAAGACAGTAGCCTTGGTTTCTGTGGTCGCTGTGGGATAGATGATTGTGTGTGTGTGTGGCATCTGAAGGACATCTTATTAAAACCTGTCCTTATAAAACTGAAGAACAACATGTTCTACATGCCATACGCGGGAGGGGGTCAACAGTGTGTGGGGGAGTATCGGGAGTACAGTATTTATTAGGGGTGGAACACTCAAGATTTTGGCAGTCCTAATATGAAATGTTACTACATTCCTAACCTTTGACCAAATTGCATTGAATACTTTCTGGTTACACAGCATATGTCGAACAGTGTGTGGAAATGTCACAGTGGCCTTCGCTTTAATTTTGCAATAGTCCGTTATTAAATTAGATTTCCTGTCATAAAGATTTCTCTTCATACCAGGTGTGGGTTGGGTTTTTCCCCATTGTGTGTGTGTGTGTGTGTGTGTGTGTGTGTGTGTGTGTGTGTGTGTGTGTGTGTGTGTGTGTGTGTGTGTGTGTGTGTGTGTGTGTGTGTGTGTTAATCTCAGCAGAACCCAACATGCAGAGGGGAAGTGAGTCACAGGAAGTCAAATCAAATCAAATTGTATTTGTCACACACTTCGTAAACAACAGATGGTAGGCTAACAGTGAAATGCTTACTTACGGGTCATTTCCAACAATGCAGAGTTAAAGATAAGGATTAAAACATAACAATAAAATTGAAATAGTGACACGGGGAATAAATGCACAGTGAATAACAAACACATTGAGACGCAAACATGAGTCACTGAGCCCCTTTGTAATATGGACCAATGCAGTAGAGTCCTTGTGCAGCTTGTTTGCTCTTTGCATGCACATATATCACTGTATCATCTGCAGACATTTGAACTTCATGACCCAGTACAGACAGAGACAGAGGGCAAATCATTAATGTACAGACTGAACAGGAGGGTCCCCAGTATTGACCCTTGGGGCATGCCCACATCTTAGCTAAGAGTGGGAGACATCTCATTGCTCACTCTGACACACAGGGTTCTGCCTTCAAGGTATGATTTCATCCATCTCAAGGCATCGGGGGTAAAGTTGAACTTCGAAAGTTTTGTAATGAGAATCTCATGGTTAACAGTATCAAAGGCTTTCCTTAGGTCTAGAACACAGCCCCAACAACGTCCCCTTTGTCCATTTTGGACTTCACATTTTCCAGAAAGCAGTTGGCCGTTTCTGTGGAGCGTTTTGCGCTGAAGCCAAACTGCATGGAGTGTAATGTGAAGGGGCTGTTGTTGAGGTGGGCAATCATTCTCTGCTATACACTTTTCAGCAACCTTCGACACCATAGGTAGTAAACCAATGGGTCTGTAGTTACTCACGTCCGCAAGGTCACCTGATTTAAAGATGGGCGTTATTATGGCCGACTTCCAGATCCCTGGAAACACCCCCTGGCAAATAGATGTGTTGCTGCCCTTAGTAATTGGGCCAGTGAGTGACTCTTTGTAGTTTTTAAGAAAGGTAGAGTCCAGCCCAAACACATCTTTGGTTTTAGAGTTCTTTAGTGAGCCAAAGAAACCAGTGGAGGTGTTCTGTGTCAGTACATTGACAGAGTCAACAAAGTAGAAATTGAAGGCTGTTGTTTCGACTGCATCCTGTGTTAGACTGTCATTCACATTGATTTCTAGTCTTTTTGCAGTGTTGCTATGGTCTTTCCCTGTTAACTTTTTTTGATTCTCCCAGATCATTTTAGAATTTCCCTTGGCTTCACCTTATTTCTCAACATGGTAAACCTACATCTGTCATGCTCCAATTTGGGACTTTTTAGAGCACGATCTCGTTCTTTCATCAGTTTCCAGATTTCTCCATTTAGACAAGGAAGAGTGCTATTTTGGCCAGGTTTGGATTTAGTTTTCTTTAGGAAGCCATTTACTGTAGTCAGGATTGTGGATAGAAAAACATGACTGTCAGCTTCCACATTTGTATAGGACAGAAGATCATTCCAGTTAATTCCCTTAATTGCGTTTTCAAAATCATTTAAATTCAGCCTTAGGTATTCTGAGTTTATGAGGCTTTTTAACAGTAGAGAGGTTAAACCTGTTCTTAGAAAGCTTTCTGGCTATGAGTGTCAGATTATGGTCAGACAGCTCAGTAGCCATATTGAATATTGAACCATCTCTCTGGTTTATTACTGAACACCAAATCGATATGTGTTTTAGAAGAACAAGTCACCCTGGTTGGCTGTGTAAGGTCAAAGGCATTAGTGATACGTTTGAGGGTTTTCTTACAAGACTTGTCTTCATAATTAATGTTAAGATCTCCCACTCTTTCCCAAAACCACGTTTCCTAAGTATGTTATTAAACTGATTTAAAAAAAACTTTTGGTGGAAGGTGGTCTGTACATTTCAATGAGGGTAAAAAGACATTTGTGGAGACAGTGTAACGTTTAGGCCAATACATTCTAGTTCATTATCACATGACCACTCAATTTGTTTACATCGATATGTTCTTTAATGTAAATCATCACACCCCCTCCTCTTCCTTCAAACCTGTCTCTCCTGAAGACATTGTAGCCAATCACAATCAAAGCAGCAGATGGACAGTTTTTATGGAGCCGTGTCTCTGAAAGGTTGAGGAAGTCAAGGTTGGAATCTGTCAGAAGATGTTGAATGTGAACACATTTTGAAGTGACACTGTGAATGTTCAAGTTCCCCTCTAGTACCCCTTAAGCTTAGCTTGTGGGTCCCAGATTACTCCAGCGTGAGTGACACACTGGTGTTATCTGACTGCTGGGTTTAGAGCGTTTTGTTTAGTTTTGAATAGGGGCAGTTTGTTAGTGCAATTAACTATCCCTTGCGCTTGCATTGGATGCGGGGAACAAATTAAAACAGCTTGCGTGCCAGAAGCAGAGTCGAGGATCGAGTATAGCGACTTGGATATGTTTGTAGAGTCAAATTTCATCTTGGAGTCAGGTGACTCAAGAGAAATCATGGGACCATAACACTCACCCACCTCAGTGGCGGCGATGATTTCCACTCTGGTGAGTATTTCTGGTTCGGTGGTGTTAGGCCCAGGGTTGAGGTGCATCTCCCCAGAGAGCAGGAGGGTAGTGAATAGGTAGCTTAGCAGATTCTGGTAGGTGTTGGACTTGTGTTTGTTACTCCCAAGTGATTCAGTCGAATAGGGAGCGAGGTAGGGTTGGCCATTATTCAGAACATTATGGTATGATGTGTACTGTCCGCTCGTGTGGAATGGTGAACCAAGGTGTTTGTCTGGGGAGTTTGCATTTCCCGACAGTAGATTGATTGTGTCATCCCAGCAAGGACTATCAGTAGAGCAGCTACATAGCTGACAATCGTGGCAATGTACTGGAGATAAAACACATAATTGCGCTTTAAATCTTTGCAAGAGTTACTTAGCTGGGGTTGGCATACACCTAATCTTTAGATAAAATAACAGCATCTGGAGGAGAAACAGCACCTGCTGCACCGCCCTCTCTTCGTTCCGCCATCTTCTTTCTGTGTGAGGGAGAGAGGGATAGAGAAAGACAAAGATTTAGTGTATATTAGTGAATGCAAGTGTAGACTAACAGTGAAATGCTTACGGGCCCTTCCCAACAATACAGAAACAAAAAAATAGAGAAATGATAGAAAAGTACAACTAATAATAAAAGTAATAATAAATAACAATGAGTATGGATAACTTGGCTATCTACACAGGGTACCAATACCACATCGATGTGCAAGAGTGTAAGAGTGTAAGAGGTCATTTAGGTTCATATTTACATATAACTAGGAATAAAGTGACAGATATTAAACAGTAGCAGCAGCATATGTGATGAGTCAAAAAGGTTAGTGCAAAAAGGGTCAATGCAGATAGTCTGGGTAGCTATTTGGTTAAGTAGCTAACTATTTAGCAGTCTTATGGCTTTGGGGGTAGAAGCTGGTCAGGGTTCTGTTGGTTCCAGACTTGGTGCACTGGTACCGCTTGCCGTGCGGTAGCAGAGAGAACAGTCTATGGCTTGGGTGGCTGGATTCTTTCACTATTTTTAGGGCCTTCCTCTGACGCCGTCTCTTATAGAGGTCCTGGATGGCAGGGAGCTCAGCCCCAGTGATGTACTGGGCTGTACTCATCACCCTCTGTAGCGCCTTGCGGTCGGGTGCCCTGTAGTTGCCGCACCAAGAGGTGAGGAAGCTAGTCAAGATGCTCTCAATGGTGCAGCTGTAGAACATTTTGAGCATCTGATGGCCCACGCCAAATATTTTCAGCCTCCTAAGTGCAAAGAGGTGCTGTCTTGCCATCTTCACAACTGTGTGGGTGTGTGTGGACAATGTTAATTCCTTAGTGATGTGGAAACTGAGGAACTTGAAGCACTTGATCTGCTCCACCACAGCCCCATCGATGTGGATTGGGGGATGCTCGGCCATGCAGTTGTGGGTGAACAGTAATACAGGAAGGGACTAAGCACACACCCCTAAGGGGCCCTCGTGTTGATGGTCAGTGTGGCGGATGTGTTGTTGCCAACCCTCACCGCCTGGGGACGGCCCGTCTGGAAGTCCAGGATCCACTTGCAGAGGGAGGTGTTCAGTCTCAGGGTCCTGAGCTTGGAGGGGACTATGGAGTTAAATGCTGAGCTGTAGTCAATGAACGGCATTCTTACATAGGTATTCCTTTTGTCCAGGTGGGCGAGGGCAGTGTGGAGTGCAAGAGATTGCGTTATCTGTGAATCTGTTGGGGTGGTATGCGAATTGGAATGGGTCCATGGTGTCTGGGATTAAATTGTTGATGTGAGCCATGACCAGCCTTTCAAAGCATTTCATAGCGATACATGTGAGTGCTAAGGGACGTTAGACATTTATGCAGGTTAGCTTGGCGTTCTCTGGCACTGGGGCTATGGTGGTCTGTTTGAAACTAACCTAATGTAGCAGGCGTAAGAGAAATGCCTGAAACTAGATCCCCTCCATACGGGTCTTGAAGAAAACACTGTTTGGGGAGATTTTCTTCTGCACTGTTCAACCACTCCAGTAAATATGGAGGAGGAGTTAAGATGGAGTGTCATCTCATTAACATCCAAAAGCGGAAGTTACGTCACAGGCTCACTTTCCATTTCACCTGAAAACTGGAACATCTGGTCTTTGGGCAATCGGCAGAGGCTAGCTTAAAACAAGTTGGTATTACAGACCGGGTCAGGGATAGGTTGAAAATGACAGTGAGGACACTTGCCAGCTGAACACTTGCTAACCTGTTTAAAAGTTCTTACTCACACCGGCTACGGAGAGCGAGACTCACACAGTCGTCGGGAACAGCTGGTGCTCTCATGCATAGTTCAGTGTTGCTTGACTCAAAGCAAGAATAGAAGGAATTTGCTTGTCTGGTGGGCTTGCATCGCTGGGCAGCTCCCGGCTTGGTTTCCCTTTGTAATCCGTGATAGTTTGCAAGCCCTGGCACATCCATCGCGCGTCAGAGCTGGAGTAGTAGAATTCCATTTTAGTCCTCTATTGACACTTTGCGTGGTTGATGGCTCGTCGGTGGTCATAGCGGGATTACTTATAAACACCACCACGGCTGCTGTGCCTTCGTCACCACACTGTCACCAGACACCACCACGGCTGCTGTGCCTTCTTCACCCCACTGTCTGTTTGGGTGGACCATCTCAGTTTGTCTGTGATGTGTACGCCCACCAACGTAAAACTTTCCAGCTTCTCCACTGCTGTCCCTTCGATGTGGATAGGGGGCTGCTCCCTCTGCTGTTTCCTGAAGTCCACGATCATCTCCTTTGCTTTCAGCAACGACTCTGAGAAACATAGAAATGTACAGTTTTTCAGGTCCCGTGGATAGTCTCATTGCTCCAAATGTAATTTTTGTTTTTAAATGACACCCTGGATTGCTCCTCCTGTTCCGCGTCATTCCAAATGGTTAAGTTAAGGGTTCAAGATTTTGGATAGGGTTAAAACATTTTTTTGAAGTCAATCTTGAGCAATCTGGCTCAATCTCTGGATGAAAAACAAACAGAACATGACAACTCCTCTTTTCACAATCACAAAAATTACACCCCTTCTTCCCCATCCTTCCCTCCCTCCATCTGTCACACCATCCATGTTTCCCGTAAGGCTACAGTCATGAAGGAGAGGCACCATTCAACCAGAACCAGCCTGACAAGTCAACCCAAACTGATGAATGTGTCATTTTCATACAGAATGCCAAACAATGTAACACTGTTGATCAAGGGCTGAATCTTAATGCAAACTCCCATTGACATTCAAGTTAAGCACGTTTTTCAAGGATTTACAGCATGTCTCCAAGTCAGTTAAAAAAAGCCTAGGGCTGATAGTCTTGACTGCTTGTGTATTAGGGGTATGGTGGAGTTGGAGGTATGGTGGAGTTGGACGTATGGTGGAGTTGGAGGTATGTCTGTGTGTGTGTGTGTGTGTGTGTGTGTGTGTGTGTGTGTGTGTGTGTGTGTGTGTGTGTGTGTGTGTGTGTGTGTGTGTGTGTGTGTGTGTGTGTGTGTGTGTGTGTGTGTGTGTGTGTGTGTGTGCGTGTTCCTCCCTCCCTTGTCATTACTAAAGGAGAGAGATGGAGAGATGGACAAAAGAGATGCCGCAAGGGACTCTCTCCTCATCCAGCATGGCTGCCTATTTGTCGCCATGGAAACTGTGTGTGTGTGTGTGTATATGTCCACTGATTTCAAGTGTGATGGAGGGGGGAGTAATGTGACTGTGGTGGGTAGGGTATACGTATATACCCTCTACCGTGTCAGAATACCTCCACTATACACTATACCGCAATGATTACATTGTGCGTGTGTGTCTGTGTATGTGTGCGCGTGTGTGTGTGCGCGTGGGGGTGTATGCACTTGTGTGTTTTCTAGGGGTGGAGAGATCCTATCGTTTAAATACAGGCCCCTCTGTTGATGATGGATCAACAGAACAGAATGATTGATGAGGGATGGAGTGATGGGACGCTTGACGGGATGAAAGACGAGAGCTATCGGGACGCAAATGCAAACACACACACACACAAACGTGCACATACACATGCACGAACGTCGAACGTACGAGCACAGTCACACATACACAGTCTCAAGCGTGAAAGATGAAGAGATGATTACAGGTGAAAAGTTGAGGCGACAGACACGTGAAGAGAATAACACAGTTTAGACTATAATACCACAAACATACACAGACACGACACGACACACACACACACACACACACACACACACACACACACACACACACACACACACACACACACACACACACACACACACACACACACACACACACACACATTAATTCTGAATGTTTAAGTTACGGGTTAAGGTTTGGTATAGAGTTAAGTTTAGGCATTCATTCTGAGGGGTTAAGTTTAGGCATTCATTCCGAGTGGTTAAGTTTAGGAATTCATTCTGTTTTTAAGATTAGGCATTCATTCTGAGTGGTTAAGTTTAGGCATTCATTCTGAGTGGTTAAGTTACGGGTGCATAGCGACTTACGCCCATCCACCATGCCCTAGCAAAGAGAGAGAGATATTTTTCTGCCGTCGGGAGACTATTTCAGAATGCAGTTCCCCTCCGCCCCCTCGCCTTGTTGAACAGGCCCACCCAGCCCCCTGGCGCACGCACGCACGCACACACGCATGCACACACACACGCAGGCACGCACACACACATGCACACACACACGCGCATACACACACGCGCACACACACACACACACACACACCCTTGGCACCTGAGGAGTGTGTCCCGGTGCCAGGCTGTGCCAACATGTGGGAGCAGTTACAGCACTCACCCCCATGCCAAAACAACTCTGAGTAGGGCATACTGCTGCCAGACACACACACACACACGCATATGCATATTGCACACACACACAAGTGCACACTTGATCACAGGTACATCCACTTTGACATGGCAAAAATAAACACACAAATATTTGTTACATAGTCACTCCCTGGCAACATCTTTCTTTCTCTCGCTCAATCTTTTTCTGCTCGTTCACTTCCTTTCCCCCCTCTTTTTCTCTCAGTCCCACACATACACACACGGAATATTAGAAAGTGCTGACTCATACTAAGAAATAGTGGGATTGATCTGATATGATCGCAATAGTGGAGGCTCCTCAGAGGAAGAAGGGGTGGCCCAACCTCCTCAGTGAATTTCATAAACATTTAAATTGTAAAACAAAAAGAAGTTATCCTTTTAGATAAAACTATGCTAAATATATTCACGTTACCAAATAATTTAAATCACACTGTGTCTCTGATCAAAGGATCAGAGAATGAATCTAATACCGAAAGCATACGTTACAGCTGTGTAACGTGGTGTGGTGACTAGATGACTCAAAGAGAAAAACAACAGTTGAAACAGTTTTGAACAAATGAATTTCTTACAAAATGAAGGAGAAGCAAGAAAGATAAGAGAGAATACCATTTTTTTCCACTTTCAGTTTTACTTAGTTAGCAAGCAGGGGAGCTCATTGTTGTGAAAAGGAATACAATGTGGCTGCTATGGATGTGAACCAGGTTTACGCGTGATCACGGGTGTATTCATTCCGCCGATTCTGTAGAAAAAAAGTTTCTTAAACGGAAGCAAATGGTACAAAACAGAGATAAACAGATGTGAATTTGTCCAATGGAAACTCACATTTGCAAATGTTGGACTAATGGTTACACCCTAGATCAGCGAGACGCAGGCAAGAGTGTGCAAGGCGGTATTGAATGTGTCACTGTCTGTCCATGTGTCACTGTCTGTCACCTCAAATTTCCTTGCGACCTGTGTGCACATATGTTGTAAACTTTCATTCATAGGCTAGGTTGTAGAAACCTCATGATGGGTATAGGGAACGTTTGAGTATCATTTAGTAGCCTAAACCAATCGCTGTTACATTGAACTGGGTGAATGGAATATGAATGACAGTCAACCAATATGCTGTAATAGAAATAAGCTATGCTCATGAAAAGTAGAACATTTCCCCCCCTTATCTCAAATGGCACCGATCCGCCACTGGATCCCAACAACAAAATGTATTGAAATCTGAAAATATTTCAAATTGACTGAAAGTGACATGCACAGATACAGGTAACTGCCAAATACATGGAAACACTGAGTAAATAGGGGATACAAAGTACATTGAAAGTAGGTGCTTCCACACAGGAGCGATTCCTGAGTTAATTAAGCAAATAACATCCCATCATGCCAGTGTCATGTTAGTGGTCACTGAATGGTTTGATGAGCATGAAAACAACGTAAACCATATGCCATGGCCGTCTCAGTCACCAGATCTCAACCCAATTGAACACTTATGGGAGATTCTGAGGTGGCGCCCGAGACAGCGTTTTCCACCACCATCGTCAAAGCACAAAATGATGAAGTTCTCGTGGAAGAATGGTGTCGCATCCCTCCTATAGAGTTACAGACACTAGTAGAAACTATGCTGAGGTGTGTTGAAGCGTTTTGGTTCGTGGTGGCCCAACACCCTATTAATACACTTTATGTTGATGATTCCTTTATTTTGGCTGTTACTTTTAGGTTTCCATACAAGGTTAACTGTACATGTATTTTTAGATCCTATGCCAGGGTACGTGGGTAACCGTGTGTTGGCATTTTAAGAAATCTGACAATCCCTTAGGTGGATCGGAGAAGTTTGTGTGACATTCACACAGTGTGTGTGTGTGTGTGTGTGTGTGTGTGTTTATGAAATATTGATAAACCATGAGGGAACTGGGTCTCATCCTCATTAGTTGTTCCGTTGTCTTGTCAGCACTGGAAAGAGGAAGTTTGTCACTGGCCAGAGGGCAAACACACACACACACATTCCTCATCTCACTGCCCAAGTCTTCCCGGACTCCCTACAGAGTGGATTTGGGTATCCCTGCATAACTCTGTGGTCTGGCAAGGGACTGGTAGGCAGGTCATAATGCCCAATAAGATCTCACAGTTTGACCAATTTCACTTCAGATTCCAACTTTTGTTCACGTTTCTCCAAACATAAAATGTTGAAGTTGCACCAAAAGTCAATTTCTAGGTGTTTTGGACACCCTGGGTTGCTCCCCCTGCTGCAGTCGCACCCTGGGTTGCTCCCCCTGCTGCAGTCGCACCCTGGGTTGCTCCCCCTGCTGCAGTTGCACCCCTGGTTGCACCGCTGCTGTCGCCAGTGCCTCACGGCTTGTTAAGTTCAGGCATTCATTCCGAATGGTTAAGTTAAGGGTCTAGGTTTGAGATAGGGTTAAAACAACAAACTAAAAAATGAATTTCTTTCATTGGGATTGAATAAGCAACCCTCAGAGAGGTCACGTCTTACTCCCATCCGCCCCCCCCTATTAACAACGCCCTAGCAAAACCCAAGCCTACTTGATGGTAATAGTGCTTAACGTTGCCCGTGGTGGCTGGTCTTGAAGGCATCTCTCGATGTCCTGGGTACCTGGACGGACGTCGGATTTAGAAGTGGATCTTGAGCGACCTTGATGACAATGCCGCACATAGACCAGCCATGTTAGTTTGACATAGACCGAGAGCAGAATGCGACATGGATACTGTGGGGGCATTGATTACGATGAGAGGCGCATTGCCCTGAGATGGTCCGTGGCAAGGAGAGCAGTTAGGGGAGAGGGGGCCATGTAGGGGCTAGAGACAGAAATGGACACCACCAGACAGGGAAGGGGATTTCTTAACTGTAGATATATGATGGCTAATATTTTACCTCTGCAATGTGGCTGCAGACACGATCTTAGGAAAGAACACACTGAGCGTGGAGAGGAATGGGGGATGGGGCAGGATGAGGAGAGGTCAGGGGAGGAATGGGGGTCTCCAGTTTCTGATGGATACCATACATTTACAGTACATTAACATTTCAGTAATTTAGCACTCTTATCCAGAGCGATTTACAGGAGCAATTAGGGTTAAGTGCCTTGCTCAAGGGCACATCAACAGGTTTTTCACCTAGTCGCTTGGGGATTCATCTCAGCGACCTTTCAGTGACTGGCCCAACATTCCTAACCGCTAGGCTAACTGCAGCCCATACAGGTGAAAAGGAACGAGGGTCTCACAAATGAAAACAGTATGTGTGTGTGCTGTGGGGATGTTAGCTTGTCCTGTAACAAAGTTGCAATGCCTGGTTGGGTCTTATATAAATATATGTCCTGTCACCTACTGTCTCCAGGGCAGACTAGAACAGCTTGGCACTGTCTGCCGCCTTACGCGGTTACTGTACACACACACACACACACACACACACACACACACACACACACACACACACACACACACACACACACACACACACACACACACACACACACACACACACACACACCCACGCGCGCACACACACAGGCACACGCACACACACACACACACACGCGCGCGCGCACACACACGCGCACACACACAGCAAGAATTCCGCACTGACGCACACACACACTTCAACCACATCCAGATCATATCCCACATATCACACACATTCCCAAACAACCTCAGATCGTATCCCTCATATCAGCTGCATCCAGTAAAAATGTACACGATGTTTGACCTACACGATCCATTAAAACTCCAATGCCAGTTGGAAACGTCCCCAGAGTTGGAACAGTCAACCACCACCAGTATCCAAGGCCTTAAATCTTCTCCTCAGAGGATCCAGTTCCATCTCAGTATGTAGTGCTACGCCAGATTTCAGCCGTGTGAATCAGCACTAACTGGGAGTATTACCCGGGCTCTGTGCATGATATCCCTTTCAACATTAACATTGGTCAATCGTGGGTACAGTTGGTACAGCTGGGGCACACGATTAACTTATTTTGAGTGCTGTGTGCTATCCCATAACTGGATTCAAAAGAAGTAGGAAGATTACTTGGTCTTCTCTAGCATAACCTTCAAAAACTAATTGGTTGTACCACAGTATTTGTTACTCCCCCCTTCCACTCCTCCGGAACTCACGCTTGTGACCCTGTGCAGAGTTCACAGCTCTCACTGAACAGCCATTGGCCAGTATCCAGGAAGAGGTTAGCAGGATCCACCAATCAATCACTCAGGCCTGAATGGGTATTCAGGAGAGGAGACAAGAAGGGTTAGGGTTGAGCCGGGGATGTTAACATGAAACTAGGGTTAGGGTTAAGCTTAGCCCGCTTTCAGGATAGGGAAATGAAGACTGCAAATCAGCTCCACCTGTTACTACTGCCAGCTATATTCACAGACACAGGTATGCACCCACGCACATCAACGCACACATACACACACACTTATCCATAAGCAGACAGATCACACAGGATATCAAGTGGACGATGGATGAGGCGAGTTGGAGTAGTGGTGATCTCCTTCTACTCTCCTTCTACTCTCTCCTAGCCCATGTTCCCAAAATACCCCAACCACATACACGTAAGCACACACACATGCACACACAGACACACGCACAGGTTTAGAATACTGTGTCATGTCTTTGTATCTGAAAGCCCTTGTCCCATTAACCCCAAGGTCATCCCTAGCTCCGCCCCTGGTCTCCTATTGTACCTCTATCTCCCTCGGCATGCTGGGTAAAGTAGTTTAACAATGTCAACAAGATAAGCCCAATGCAAACGTGCAGATAAGCAGTCAAAGACTGCTCTTAATGTCTGTGTTTTTTCAAGGCGTTGGTTGGATGAGAGGGTGAGTGGGGGGATGTAGTAGGAGATATTAAAAGTAAGCAGTGTGTGTGTTCTCTGTGTGTACCTGTGTGAGTGTGTGTGTTTGTGTGTGTGTGTGAGTGGGTGTGTATGTGTATGTTCAGACTGGCAGGCACACAGCTTCATATCTCTGTGTTTCCGCCATAAAGAGGTAAACCGCCCACACATCCAGCTCTGACAACAAAAGAGGATAAACACACACATACCACAGGATAATGTATGGATGTCAAACACACAGAAGTGGAACTAAACATACTGGCCAGTGGAGGCTCCTAAGCTCGGAAGTTCATTAATCTGATCCTCCTCAGTGAATTTCATTCATGTCAAACTTTTAAAACATTAAAAAAATGATCCTTTTCAGATTCAACTATACTAAATACAGTGTACTTGGAAAGTATTCAGACCCCTTGACTTTTTACACATTGTGTTACGTTACAGCCTTATTCTAAAATGTATTTAATAGTTTTTTTCCCTCATCAATCTACACACAATACCCCATAATGAAAAACTGAAATATCATGTTTACATACAGTACCAGTCAAATGTTTGGACACCTACTCATTCAAGGGTTTTTCTTTATCTGTACTATTTTCTACATTGTAGAATAATAGTGAAGACATCAAAACTATGAAATAACACATTGACCTTCAAAGCCGCAGAAATGTTATGGTCCCCTTCTCAGATCTGTGCCTCGACACAATGCTGTCTCGGAGCTCTACAGACAACTCCTTTGACCTAATGGCTTAGTTTTTGCTATGATATGCACTGTATTGTGTGTAGATCGATGAGGATTTTTAAAAATATAATCAATTTTAAAATAAGGCTGTAACATAACAAAATGTGGAAAAAAGTGAAGGGGTCTGAATACTTTCCAAATTCACTTTTTTTGCAATGAAGGTCTACAGTAGCCTCAACAGCACTCTGTGCGGTAGCACCATGGTGTAGCCGGAGGACAGCTAGCTTCCGTCCTCCTCTGGGTACGTTGACTTCAATAAAAAAACTAGGAGGCTCATGGTTTTCACCCCCTTCCGTAGACTTACACAGTAATTATGACAACATCCGGAGGATGTCCTCCAACCTATCAGAGCTCTTGCAGCATGAACTGACATGTTGTCCACCCAAAGGATCAAAGGATCAGAGAATGAATCTAGTAATGAAAGCTATAGCTTTACTACTGAAAGCTATAGCTAGCTAGCACTGCAGTGCATAAAATGTGGTGAGTAGTTGACTCAAAGAGAGCGAAAGACAACAGTTGAACAGTTTTGAACAAATGAATTTCTTCCCAAATGAAGGAGAAGCAAGAGTGAGATAGAGAGATTGTCAGTTTTTTTCACTTTCAGTTTCACTTACTTAGCTAGAAAATGCAGCTAACTAGTTTAGCCTACTGAAACACCCTGATCAAACAGAGAAATGCTATGTTAACTAGCTGGCTATGACTATCCAACACAATACTGTCACTCTTCCAAGTCAAGGTAAGGTAAGGTAACTAATTTATTGCCACCGGGGCCGCCGGTGTAAGTGCTAAACTGCTTACTGACGGTACACTGTAACGTTACTGCATGATTGTAGCGGGTTTACTAATGTGTTAGTTCTATTTGCTATGTTGACTAAAAAACGAAATCGTCCTCCCTCATCTTAAATGGCACAGACCACCACTGGTACTGACAATGATCATTAGGACAGTCACTCAGGAAAGGAATGATTCAACTTTTCCAGTTTTAACCAGTCAAAAACACACCATAGGGGGCAGCACAGAAGCCATTTTGAATTTAAGAGAAGATCAACATTCCCCAAATTCTGACCTAAAACATTACAGAGGAAAACAAAAGTGACCTTAGATCAGTGTTGAGATCCTCTACTCGTCGTCTGTAAGTTGCCATGAACCGACTACAGTAACATGAGGCTTTAGGCAGGGTATGGCAGTAATCCATGTGACAAAGGATACTGTCAAAATGTAATAAACGGTATGAATGTATCATGGGAAGTATCAAATAATATAATTCTCAAAGATATACACTTTGTCCTAGAAACTCTATACACTACAGGGGATTGTATAGGCATTACACTCACCCACACTGCGTGCTGCACACACACCAACGTGCACACACGACACACACAGGTTTTAAATGAGGGTGTTCTTGCATGGGTAATGTGATATGGCTGCATTGTAGTCTTAATGGTTCTGTTCCGTTTGTATTATTCTAAATACCTAACCCACCTGTGCTGCCTGAAAAGTCTACCAGTAAACCACACTGTACTGCGCGCACACACACGCACACCATAGCTCTATCACTCTCACTCTTTCACTCAAACATTTCAGTTTCCTTTTCCCCTGCTTATTTTTCTTTCTGTTTCCTTCTTTCTGCACCTAACAGTGGATTGTGAAGGAATTTTAACTTCTAAACTAGATCCAGGTACTTGTATATGTACTATAAAAATCAATTTAAAAACTTTGCTGATATCATTTTTAGTGATTTTTTTAATGAAACGCAACACAAAGGCAATAAAATTAAGATAAATAACTTTTCTTTTTTTTTTTTTTTTTTTTTTTTTTTTACACAGGGGAAATATTTTAGTCATGTTTCCAACAATGACCGAGACAAATGTTACAAAGTATATATCAACCCTACAAAGTCAATTGTTTCCAGTGGGCCTCCAAAACAGGTTGCACAAGGATGATGTCACTTTACCCAATGTGATGTTTAGAACTGAATCCAGTGTTTCTTTAAGAAAATACAGCTTTTAAAAAATTGTTTCAAGACCTACAAAAAGTAACATAATATGGATGTTCACATTAGATTTCTTTTAAAGCTTTTGCTTCGCAGTGTAACAGCAACAATGTTTTAAAAAGTCCATGTACGTCGCAAACGAAAAGGCATTAATGCTGTCCTTGTAAAAACCTCAACACTGAAAACACAGTCATCCCAGGCTTGCATAACAGTCAGGAAAAAGACAATGGCAAAATACAAATATTAAAAACAGAAAGAGACATTTTTGGCAATGCAGGAACAAGATTAAGCACAATTTTGATTTGATCTTTTTTCTAAATATATATTACCCTCTTTTGATTGGCTCTGATTGTCCTTTACTTTCATGTGATGTCATATACGGTTGTCATGGAGCCTTCAAGTGCAACAGCCGGGCAATGTGCAGAAAGAAAACGTTGCTCCCATGGCAACATGGTGGTGAAGTGATGTTCTATGCCAACAGGTATGAGGGAACACAGGTATTTTACTTCAATATGATTGCAGGATCCCGGAATTTTGATTAGATTGAATATTTTCATATTTGTATATTTCTTCATATTGTATTCTAATGTGATCAAGCGTAAACATAGATGCGCTTTGGTTTTGTTTTTTTGAGGCCAGATAAATACCTACATAGATCTCCTCTAGGAATATAATATAGATATAGAACATCTAGAACTCTCCGGTCTAGATCTTTAAGGATCAGCAAATAGAAGAAACTCGGTTTCTGTCCAGTATTTCTATTTCTGTTAAACCCCCTCAGGAGAATAAGCACATAACAATAGACACAATAAAAACATATATGAAAAATATACAAAACAGACCAATGATGATGTCGACACAAAAAGCCTTTTCCACTTTTCTTATAAAAACATCCCCTTCCATCCCAAGTCACCAAATCCACCCTAATCCCAAAAATGGGACTTGAACCCTTCCCTTGTAGCATATTTACAGCTTTACCCCTCATGGCCCCCATACCATCCCATCCCCACCACATACTCAGTGCAGGAAGAGAGGACTAAAACTTTCTCCTCCCTAAGCCAAAAGAACAACTCAAAGAAAAATATTGGAAAAATAACACAACCTAAAGAGAAACAAAGAGGGATATATTTCTCTCTTCAAGTATATTATATATGTATACTATGTACAGTTTAATCATAACGTCTTTATACATAATGCTGTACAACACACAGAGATAGACAAATAATTAAGCTGTACATCTATGCACCTGAATAGGAGGATATGAGAGGTATTGAAGTGTATGGCTTGACTGGAGAAATAATCATCCTTTTTGTCTTTTTTTTGTCTAGAGAAGAAGCTGTTAGTAAATCGATCTATATATTAATTAATATTTATAGATTTACGTTTAGTAGGTTTACTTTCTGAGTGTTAAAGACATTGAGGGCTTTCCATGGTGAGGTCTAGACTAGAGACCAATGCACGCACGCACAGACAAGCAAACACACACGCTAAAGCACTATTTACTCTGAGCTCTTCAAGTACCAAATGCATCCATTACAACCACTCAGCACACAAACGCACTCATACTCTCACTCTCACACACACACACTTCAGAACTACAGTGTTTTTGGTCCTGTTGGGATTTCTCAATCCTGCCGTTGTTCATTTATCATCAGACCAGTGTGGGCACCAGAAAGACCATTAAACCCAGAAGGGGGAGAGAACAGTCTCTGCTCTCCTCTCCTCTCCTTACGCTCTCTCTCTCTCTCCCAGTCTCTTTCGTGTATTTTATATAACCAGATCTATAGGCTGAGAAGTGAAAACAACATTCTCACTTACAGCAACAACCTGGTGAGAGTCTCTCTTTGTCAGACTGCCTAAGAGTCAGTCTATGACAGTCTTTGACTCTATGACAGACTGTAAAACAACTATTGGAGACAGAGTGTAGAGTGGGCACTGTTTGTCTTTGTTTTAGGTCAGTAGAGTACTGAAGTTCCTCTTCAGGTCAGATGACTCCCGTGCTGATAATATAATCCACTGCGGTCCAAAGTGCTGTTATCCCTGTTGGAGTTTGGGATCGTCCACACCCAAATAAGACCAAGAACCAAGATCCAGAACCAGCAAGAACTAGAACCAGAACAAGGAAGATCCTCCTTTCTGGACTCTCTAGTTCTGGACAGAACCATGCTTCACTGACACCAGCGCCAGTAGCTCGGTCCAGCCCTATGAGATGAGGTAGCCATCTTGAAGGCTTTGTTTTGTTTACACTCCATAGTTGTTGCTAGGGGACGATGGCCACGCCTTCGGCGCTGACTAGCTGGCCTGTGGTTGGTTCATAGGTTCCGGCCAGGTAGAACAGGTCCTGAGCTCCGCCCCCTGACTTGCGTCTGCGAATCAGGTGCTCGTACTCGGCACGGTTGACCACCTGACAGCGGTGTGAGATGGTCTGGACGTCATTCTCATCCTCGTGGCTTGATTGGTACAAAGCATGCTGGGTAGAGGGGGGATAAATTGAAAATCAAAATATAAAAAAAGAGCCACTTCCTTAATCGCATGGAGAAATATATTTCATTTGATTATTTGTTGATGATTTGATCAAAAAGTTGATCAAGTTGTTGAATGATTATCCATCGTACCTTTCCGTCGTGGTGCCTCTTCCCCAGGCGTGTTTCCTCGGGATGGTAGAACCACTTGACCCTGACCACCATGCTGGAGGACCACGACTCCCAGAGGCTCTCCACTCGCCCCACATAGGGCAGCTGGGGCCGACCGGGGGACAGGAATACAGCACAGTCCCCCACATGCACCGTCTCACCACCACGTACGATCGCCTTGTAGAACAACTTACGGGCCTTACCCTTCAGACCACGCCTCTGTAGGGAGAGAAAGAGGGGGGACGTTAGGAGGAAGTCCAGGTAAGAACATGGAACCAAACTTCTATGATGGCAAAATGGTTATGGCCAGATCCTTTAAAGCAGTGGTACTAAAACCTTTTCAGCAAGAATCATGTTTTTTTTTGCCAGAACTTCTGGGACCCCACCCCACCCCAAATCTAATGACAAAACCTTAAAATTGGTCAACTTTGATTTTCACATCAACAAATAACCTTAAATTCATTACATTTTCAGCTCTCCTATCAAAATTAAGAACCCAAAAATTACAAAATAATTTTTTTTTAAATACAATACAATTTTCAATAACGTTTGTCGCATAAATTAATATAAATCTGTACTCTTAATTTTGAGTTCCCCCTCAAAATGTAAATATTTTAAAATTTGGCGACACCACTGCAATTCCTCCCGACCCCGACTTTGAATAGCACTGCTTCAGAGTATTTACAGGGCCCTGGTTTTTCTGTAGCTTGTATCTATAATGTGACCCGTTTCAAGAAGCTAGGCGTATGTCGCACATCACTACTTCACAGGAGAGGCATTTGAACGTTTTCTAAATTCATTTTTATCAAAATGAGTTTTTGGGTAGAAATGCCTTCTGGAACATGTGAACTTTCATGTGCCTTAATAACAAACTTGCATGCAATCTGTAAATGTGAATACAATTGTTAAATTACGAGCCTAGTTAGTTTAGTGACAGAAAAAGACAGGAACCTTCCCGCTAGCCATGATTGTCTGAGATGTATGTAGCACGTAAATGTAAATAATCCCTGCTTCCGCTGCTTTTTTGAAAGATATAACGTTAGCCATGGAGAGCTACAAAAGTGTTGCTACTGCTTTCAACAACATTGCTGCCCAGAATTTAGCAGGAGCTATCAACAAAGATCAGTTGGAAAGAGTTGTGATGGAATACTTTTGCACACGGTCAGTGTGAACCGGAGTGACTTGACACAACAATGGGCCTAACAAGCTGTAGCTACAAGCCAAATGGAACAGACACTCTGCCATGAAGCATTCCTCCATGTATACGGGTACATGTTCAGATATCATAAGTTTCTCATTTTGTCAGAAAGTAGTTAACATTGCAAGTTAAAGCATACTGTTAGCTAGCTAGCGATCATTAGCTTGCTGGTATGATCTACATAGTAATATTATTTCATACCTCAGTAATCTAGTTATAGCCTAGCTCGCTAACATTGAACCTAGTTGGTTAGCTTTAGCTACTTGCAGATTCATACTCCAGCATGTCATGCTTGGTGGCTAGCTAAGACAATCCGTTTGTACTGTAGCTATGGGTTGGGATTATAGTTAATTGTTTAGCTAGAAAGCTACATGTATAATCAAAAGACTCCACTTCGCAAAACAATGATTACATGACCCATGACCCACACCCCCAGCCAGGTGTGTCTGGGGGTGATTACGGTCATCTATTGTATTTCCTGAACATCTAGACAATAGTGACCATCCACATAGCTAGATGTCGTTATAGGATTTATTTCACACTACCCATCAATTGAGACAAGTGTCTGGGTAAGCATCATCTAATAATTATAAAATCATTTATGAAATATTTTTATCTGAAAGTCAGATTAGGATACAGGCCAAGAACTAGACAAAGTGTATTTTTACCTGGTGTTTTCCCTTATTGTAGGCTACTGCTTAAACCACTTTTAGTCTTGAAATCAATGGTTGTTTACTACACTACCTTACTCACCCTGTTTAGCACATGGCCTCACATGTGAATCCTTAAAGAGATGGGTGGGGCTAAGGCTTAAGAGGGTGTGAACGATGCTGAATAGGTGTAGACAAAGAAGAGCTCTCCAGTAGACCCCAATGTAAAAAACACAATTGAACAATTTAATGACGGTAGGCCGTCATTGTAAATAAGAATTTGTTCTTTTTTTACCCAATTTCATGGTATCCAATTGTTTAGTAGCTACTATCTTGTCTCATTGCTACAAGTCCCGTACAGGCTCAGGAGAGACAACGGTTGAAAGTCATGTGTCCTCCGATACACAACCCAACCAAGCCGCACTGCTTCTTAACACACCGCCATCCAACCCGGAAGCCAGCCGCACCAATGTGTCAGAGGAAACACTGTGCACCTGGCAACCTTGGTTAGCTCACAGGAGTCTCTGGTGTGCAATGAGACAAGGATTTCCCTACCGGCCAAACCCTCCCTAACCTAGACGACGCTAGGCCAATTGTGCATCGCCCCACGGACATCCCGGTCACGACCGGTTACGACAGAGCCTGGGCGCGAACCCAGAGTCTCTGGTGGCACAGCTGGCGCTGCAGTACAGTGCCCTTAACCATTGCGCCCTTAACCATTGCGCCATAAGAATTTGTTCTTAACTGACTTGCCTAGTTAAATAAAGGTTAAATTTAAAAAAGTCAAATGTAAAATGTTGCCATGTAATACCGAATCGAGGCAGTCGGGCACAAATGTAGTGATCTTACTCAAAAAGTCAATTTAATAAGACCTTGCTCAATAAATCTATTTCAGACTGTGTTAACCATCAAGCCTCCCACATACCAGGTTACAGGACAGGTTATAATGGCCTCTACTTTGACTCTGTGTGTCTCACCTGCGTGGGGTTTCCAGACCACTTCCACAGCTGGCGACCCGGCAGGAGGGCGGACATATTGGGATGGGGGTCCGGTGACAACATCCTCTGCCTCTTGGCTGCTGGGTGGTCCTTGGGAGGTTTGGGCTGGGAGGCTGGGGTGTTGGGGGTCGAAGTGTGTGTGTTGGGAATCGCAATGTGTGTATTGGAGCCGGAACCATCTCTCCTCTTGGTTTGGTTTTTGGCTGCGCTACTGCTACTATTAGTCCTTCCCTTTGATGTGTACACTTTCCTGTCCTCTCCTCTGTCACTTCCTCTCACCTTTGAACCTCCGGTGATGGTCATGGCTGCCTTGGCAACATAGGCGTGTGGTTGGGCAGAGGCTGAGGAGGCGGCGTTAGGTTTGGGGTTAGTGGAGGGGTCAGGGGTTAAGCGGTTAGAGGTCAAGCTCTGCCTGTGTTTGTGTTTCTGCTGCTGGAGCAGCGCTCTGTGGAGAAGGAGGGATGAAGACCCTTCTTCATCTGAGGAGTAGGAGGAGTCATTGTCGGAAGAACAGAGGGAGGAGGAAGAGAGGGAGCCGGAGGAGGAAGAAGAGGAGGAGGACGAGGAGCAGACGGAGAGACGGGAGAGGAAACGTCCCGCACCTGCTGCTGCTGCTCTCCTCTGAGCTACGTCTTCATCTCCATCATCATCATCATCCTCATCCAGCTCAGAGTAAGAGCTGGGGCAGTCGCTGGGGCAGTCCAGAGCTCCAAACTCTCCCCCCAGACCCCCTAAACCAGATGAGGGGAGCCCTTTTCTGAGGGCTGGAGCCCCCTTCAGGAGCAGCTCAGACCTGGACACTCCACTCTCTCCTCCTCCTTTCTTCCTGTCCTTCACTACCAGAGCAGGGTGGATGTACCTCAGGGGTGCACCCGCCACCCCTGCAGAGGGACCCTTGTGCCCCCTGCCACCCCCCAGACGCAGCAGAGCTTTCCCATTCTTGGTTTTGGGTGACGTCACGCCCTCGTGATCCAGCTTCACCAGGAACTGTTTTCTGTCTCTGTCACTCGACTTCCTGTTGGAGGGTGCTGTTGTCATGGTGACAGAGTCCCTCAGCCCCAGAGGCATAACCGGGGTTACAGGCCGTTGGGTTCCGGTACCGAAGGCTCCAGCGTAACCGTTGGCGATGCTACTGAAGGAGTCGATCTCGAATGGGGAACGGAAGATGCCCTTGAGGGGAGCAGGAGGGGCAAAGGGGTGTGTGGCGGGGCGGTGGAACACCCCCAAGTCTCGCTGGTGACCCCCTCGGTGGGTTTTACGAGACGTCCCGTTGAACAGGAAGAAGTCCACTGGAAGTCTCTTTGCTGGCCAGCTTAACGAGGAAGTGTTACCACTGGTTACACTCTCTGATGTTGTTGAGGAACTATTGGCCCCTGGCTTGACCTTTTTGGGTCGTCCTACTGGAAGAAGAAACAGAATAAAGAGAAAGGGTGAGAGTGAGAAAGAAAGGTAGACAGCGAGAGAGAGACTTATAAACAAGATTGATCAACCTAACCTTCCTTTAAAGCAGGTAAGTCAATGAGAACAAATTCTTCGTAGCCATAAATAACAGCCTTTACTGTAGAGCTGGAGGCAACTTGTCACATTTAGTCTGTGTTGAGTTATGAGAATGCTGTTTGACTGGAGGGCATTCAGACCAGTGACAGTTGGAACAGTGATGACGTTAGACATGAGGGGGGTTCCATTGAGAAGGAAGAAGTGTTGAGATAAAATCATATTATATATGTGTATTATACATGAGTAATGCTGGTCTGAATAGTAAGTTGGCCAGGCGGGCCTATGAAGCAGTTTGTCTTGGGGCTACAGTGACTGATTGGGGCTGGGATGGTGAGTGATGAGATGACTGATGACTGGTTGTCTATGCTATCTATCTCACTGGTGCTGTAAGCCACAATTTTAAACAAATGGGAGGAACTGGCACCATCTACACGGAAGAAAAATATAAACGCAACACACAACAACTGAAAATATTTTACTGAGTAACAATTTATATATACGAAAATGAGTCATTTTAAATAAATTAATTGGGCCCTAATCTTTGGATTTCACATGATTGGAAATACAGATCTACTGGTCACAGATACTTAAGAAAAAACGTAAGGGCGTGGATTGGAAAACCAGTCAGTAGCTGGTGTTACCACCTGCCTCATGCAGTGTGACACATCTCCTTCGCATAGAGTTGATCAGGCTGTTGATTGTGGTCTGTGGAATGTTGTCCCACTCCTCTTCAATTGCTGTGCGAAGTTGCTGGATATTGGTGGAAACTGGAATACTCTGTCGTACAAGTCGATCCAGAGCATCCCAAACATGCTCAATGGGTGACATGTCTGGTGAGTATGCAGGCCATGGAAGAACTGGGACATTTTCAGCTTCCAGTCCGTAGCTTATGCCTGCCCATACATACCGTAACCCCACCAACACCATGGGGCACTCTGTTCACAACGTTGACATTAGTAAACTGCTCGCCCACAATGCCATACATGCATGCTGTCTGTCATCTGCTCGGTACAGTTGAAACCGTGATTCATCGGTGAAGAGCACACCTCTCTAGCGTGCCTAGTGGCCATCAAAGGTGAGCATTTGTCCACTGAAGTTGGTTATGACGCCAAACTGCAGTCAGGTCAAGACCCTGGTGAGGACACAGATGAGCTTCTCGGTTTCTGACAGTCTGTGTAGAAATGAATTTGTTGTGCAAATTCATAGTTTCATCAGCTGTCCAGGTGGCTGGTCTCAGACGATCCCACAGGTGAAGAAGCCAGATGTGGAGGTCCTGGGCTGGCGTGGTTACACGTGGTCTGCGATTGTAAGGCCCTTTGAACATACTGCCAAACTCTCTAACAACGACTTTGGAAGCAGCTTATGATTGAGAAATGAACATTCAATTATCTGGCAACAGCTCTGGTGGACATTCCTGCAGTCAGCAGGCCAATTGCACACTCCCTTAAAACTTGAGACATCTGTTGCATAGTGTTGTATGACAAAACTGCACATTTTAGAGTTGCCTGTTATTGTCCCCAGCACAAGGTGCACCTGTGTAACGATCATGCTGTTGAATCAGCTTCTTGATATGCCACACCTGTCAAGTGGATGGATTATCTTGGCAAAGGAGAAATGCTCACTAGCAGGGATGTAGATACATTTGTGAACAAAATTTGAGAGGACTAAGCTTTTTGTGCATATGGAACATTTCTGGGATGTTTTATTTCAGCTCATGAAACATGGGACCAACACTACATGTAGCGTTTCTGTTTTTGTTCAGTGTAATACCATGGAATTATGCTCTGAGCCCTTACCTGGTCTCCGCTCCTGGCTCCTCCCTCCTGTCTCCCCATTGGTTGGTCTCTCTGTGGGCTTGTCTGTACTGTCCTGGGTGGAGCTTCTGCGACCACAACGACCAGGTGAGAGCAGGGCTGGAGATGGCTCCGCACCTGAGAGAGAGAGAGAGAGAGAGAGAGAGAGAGAGAGAGAGAGAGAGAGAGAGAGAGAGAGAGAGAGAGAGAGAGAGAGAGAGAGAGAGAGAGAGAGAGAGAGAGAGAGAGTGTGACAGGGAGAGTTTATTTGTTAGCCATTCTTTCTTTTTTTCCCCTAATTGTCTTATGATTTAATTAAATGTATCGACCGAAGATTACACAATACAACAGCAGTAGTGTTGTACTTGAATACATGATTATATGTACTATTACTTTTACTACTGAAATTAACTGTATTTCATTATCCTTGCATTGTACTGTATTTACTGAAATGCTGTACCACTATACTGCTTTGGCAATATTTACAAATTGTACTTCATGCCAATAAAGCAATCTTTATTAGACGGGAGGGAGGTCGGACAAAAAATACTTAAGGAGTGAAGCTGGATTGAATGTTGACAGACTCCAGTTTTCTCCAGACCATGTATTTACACTCCAGGAATGTGTATATATATGAATATATGAGAGAGAGAGAGAGAGAGAGAGAGAGAGAGAGAGAGAGAGAGAGAGAGAGAGAGAGAGAGAGAGAGAGAGAGAGAGAGAGAGAGAGAGAGAGAGAGAGAGAGAGAGAGAGAGAGAGAGGGAGAGAGAAGTGTACTCACAGTGTATCTGATAACCTGGGGGTAGCAGGCGTATGTTGGGCAGAGAGATTCTTCCTCTGTCTCCGTCATCAAACTCCACCATCACACTGCCCTCCTTCTCCTCCTCTCCCAGACCCCCTCTGTGGACGTATCCAGGGTAGAGGCAGCGGGAGCGTTCGCTCCAGTAGGCACAAACACGCATCCCGGCAGTCAAGATGGCTTCCGTCTGCGGCCGCACATCCAACACCGCTTCCTCTAATAGCTGTTCTAGAGAGTAGATCCTTGGTCTGTTCCCCCTCTCCCCCTCAATCACAACACGGAATCTAGGAGAGAGAGAGAGAGCGAGACGGAGAGAGAGAAAGAGAGAGAGTCAGAGAGACAGAGATTGTATTAAATGTATTACAAGCCAGTCAGCCAGTCCTTTACATCAACATGTCTATTGGTGATTAAGCAGGCCATATCAGTAGGTATCAGTAGGTGTCAGTGCCTTACATGTCAGGCAGGTCCAGAGTGTGTAGTCGAGCAGCATACAGCAGCTCATCCTCCTTAGATATCAACACCTTCAGACCATCCACCAGCATCTCCCTGCTCAGCACACAGTTAAGCACTGCTGCAGAGAGAGAGGGAGGCAGAATAGAGAGCGAGAAAGAACGAGAGAGACAGAAATATGAACATTTAGACTGGTTTGTGACCCTGTGGTGTGTGTGTGTGTGTGTGTGTGTGTGTGTGTGTGTGTGTGTGTGTGTGTGTGTGTGTGTGTGTGTGTGTGTGTGTGTGTGTGTGTGTGTGTGTGTGTGTGTTCTCACCTGGTGCTCTGTGTGTGTGAGATATATGCTCCATGTCTTCCTCCTCCCCCTCGGAGAAGCTACTCTCCTCGTCCAATCGGAATCCTTCATCAGCCGCAAAGCTCTCCAGCAGCCGGCTCACTGCACGCCCTTTAGCCTGCGACAGGAAATTACATCATTAGACTATATACATCTTTAAACTCCTAAACCAGTGGTCGCCCTCCCATGTTCCTGGATAGCTACAGAGTGTGCAGGCTTTTGTTCCATCGCAGCACTATTTTACCTTTATTTAACCTGGTAGGCCAGTTGAGAACAACTTCTCATTTACAACTGCGACCTGGCCAATATAAAGCAAAGCAGTGCGACAAAAACAACAACACAGAGTTACACATAAACAAACCTACAGTCAATAACACAATAGAATAATCTATGTCCAGTGTGTGCAAATGTAGTAAGGTTAGGGAGTTAAGGCAATAAATAGGCCATAGAGTAATTACAATTTTAGCAATTAACACAGGAGTGATAGATGATGATGATGATGTGCAAGTAGAGATACTGGGGCAAAAGAGCAAGAGAAAAAATAACAATATGGGGATGAAGTAGTTGGGTGTGCTATTTACAGATTGGATGTGTACAGGTACAGTGATCTGTAAGCTGCTCCGACAGCTGATGCTTAAAGTTAGAGAGGTAGATATAAGTCTCCAGCTTCGGTGATTTTGCAATTCGTTCCAGTCATTGGCAGCAGAGAACTGGAAGGAAAGGCAGCCAAAGAGGTGTTGGCTTTGGGAATGACCAATGAGATATACCTGCTGGAGCGTGTGCTACGGGTGGGTGTTGCTATGGTGACCAGTGACCTGAGATAAGGCGGGGCTTTACCTAGCAAAAACTTATAGATGACCTGGAGCCAGTGGGTTTGGCGACGAATATGTAGTGAGGGTCAGCCAACGAGAGCATACAGGTCGTAGTGGTGGGCAGTATATGGGGCTTTGGTGACAAAACGGATGGCACTGTGACATCCAGTTTGCTGAATAGAGTGTTGGAGGCTATTTTGAAAATGACATCGCCAGAAGTCAAGGATCGGTAGGTCAGTTTTACGAGGGTATGTTTGGCAGCATGAGTGAAGGAGGCTTTGTTGCGAAATAGGAATCCGATTCTAGATTTAATTTTGGATTGGAGATGCTTAAGTGAGTCTGGAAGAGTTTACAGCCTAACCAGACACCTAGGTATTTGTAGTTGTCCACATATTCTAAGTCAGAACCGTCCAGAGTAGTGATGCTAGTCGGTCGGGCAGGTGCGGGCAACAATCGGTTGAAGAGCATGCATTTAGTTTTACTTGCATTTAAAAGAAGATGGAGGCTACCGATGGAGTGTTGTATGGCGTTGAAGCTCGTTTGGAGCTTTGTTAACACAGTGTCCAACGAAGGGCCAGATATAGACATAATGGTGTTGACTGCGTAGAGGTGGATCAGAGACTCACCAGCAGCAAGAGCGACATCATTGATATATACAGAGAAAAGAGTCGGCCCGAGAATTGAACCCTGTGGCACCCCCATAGAGACTGCCTGAGGTCCGGACGACAGGCCCTCCGATTTGACACACTGAACTCTATCAGAGAAGTAGTTGGTGAACCAGGCGAGGCAGTCATTCGAAAAAGTTTGAAAAAGTCTTTCGAAAAAGTTAAAATGCTTATTAAAATGATCGATTATAATAAATTCATTGCTCATCGATTAATTTGGTATTTTAGTGCAGGCCTAGAACAAAAGCATGCACACCCTGTAACCTCTGCCATTTACTGCTGTCAGAACTACCCCTGTCCACCAAACACACACAAACACCTTTTCACCGACACACACACGCCCGCCCAAAACACACACACACACACACACACACACACACACACACACACACACACACACACACACACACACACACACACACACACACACACACACACACACACACACACACACACACACACACACACACACACACCAGCCCCTGTACTATTCCGGTTTAAGCTGGTTTCCTAATGATGACTGATAATGGAGCTGTAAAATCAGCCTGTTCAACAGGTTTCTGCCTGTATCTGGGCTTTCCAAAGAAAGGACCATATATTACTGCTTGAAAGATGTGTGTGTAAGGGTGTGTGTGTGTGTGTGTGTGTGTGTGTGTGTGTGTGTGTGTGTGTGTGTGTGTGTGTGTGTGTGTGTGTGTGTGTGTGTGTGTGTGTGTGTGTGTGTGTGTGTGTGTGTGTGTGTGTGGGTGGGTGTTTTCCACATGAAGGGACAATATATTACAGTGACAGAGGTTTCATCACCAGAGGGTATGGAATATTACTCACCTCTCTAGGTTGGTGTGTGTGGAAATTGTGTGTATGTGCACATGAACGGGTATATGTATTTAGTACGCGTGCGCGCATGTGTGTGAGTTTAGTAAGTATGTGTGTGTAGATTGGGGTTTTTGTTCTGTGCTGTTTGCTTAGAGTCATGTGTTTGTCACATTCCCTCCGTATGACTATGATAAGATCAGTCAGAGGCAACCACCTCAGGGCTGTTCTCACCAAAACACACACAAACGACATCACACTTATTCAGCAGTCATATATCTCACCAGCTGACAGATTCACGGTTGTTTAAAACTGATCAGCTCATGCAGGTTGGTAATAATAAGATAAGTCATGCGGTAGCTTCTGACTTAAATTCGCCAAAGCACATTTATATCACCTTTTCAGTTACATTATGTACATTTTCCCCATTCCTCCATGCCCACTCATCGTCTCTCTTCTACTCTACCTGTTGTTCCTGCTCAGGACTCCAACTGCCATTTCCTGTTTCACACTGCCTCTTTTTGTTTGCCCCTATCCCTCCTTCTCTCATGACCCCCCTCCCCCTCCACCCATGTTGACCCCCATCCCCACCTGTTTCTTCCTGCTCTTCCTGCCCCTGGTGGTTTCCTCTCTCTGGGTCTCAGTCTCCAGCCAGCAGCCTCTCCTCTGGAACAACCAAACAGGTCAGGACAGGTTAGCATTATAGACAATGATCATAATCACCATGTAGCTAGAGAGAAACCGTAACACGTGCATTTTAACAGTCTCAAGTAGTTGAGGGAGATTTTAACAGAGGAAGCAGTTTTTGATTAACCTAGAGACCCACAGTCCCTCCCCCCAGGTCCTCTCATTCCCCCTCCTCACCTGTCCCAGAATGCTTTGGGGTTCTGAGCTCTTCATCTCGGCCTCCGCCATAGGTCCCTGGACGCCCCTGCTGTCCTCGAGGCTGTTGCCCACTGATGAGGCCCTCCAGTTAGGTACAGGTCCTCTCCTTGCCCCCTGTGGCTCCTGGAGCTCTGGGCGTCTCCGGTCTGCAGTAGCAGGACGTGGCGTGCAGGGGGCTCCTCTCATCCTCAGCTCCGCACTGGGCAGGCTTGCATCATCACCTTGCCTCTCCTTCTTGCTCCTGGCTTTCTGATTGGCTTGAAGCTTAGCGGCTGGGCCAATCGCAGCAGTGTGCATTGGCGTGTCTTTGGAGGATGGTGGCGTCGTCTTGACGTCATTGGTTCCTTTGTCGCTGTCATAGCTCCCCTCATCTTCCTCCTCTGTGGAAGTAAGGGATCAATAAAATCGATTAGAAACTGACTGGAGATCAGTTGTGACACAACCATCTCAAGCTCAGGCTCTAGTGAAAGACAGTGTAGAGAAGCTACAGTGGGGTCCAAAATTATTGACACCCTTGATAAAGATGAGCAGAAATGACTGTATAAAATAAATAAAACAAATACTGAGATATATTGTATGTTCCATTTTTGGGGGGTAAAATATTGTCTTTTATACTAATACAATTGCTCAGAGAAAGAGATTTTGTTTAACAAGTAATAAATGTTTCTCTCAAAAAGGAAGGGGTAAAAATGATTGACCTCACCTTCCAAGGATAACGGCACTGAGCCTTTTTCTAGAAGGTTTTATGAGTTGAAGAACACATTGGGAGGGATCTTTGACCAGTCCTCCATACAGAATCCTTTAAGAACCTTGATGTCCTTAGTCCTCTTCAATTCAAACCGCAGGTTTTCAATGGGTTTCAAGTACGAAGACAGATGGCCATTGCAAAATGTTGATTTTGTGGTCATTGAACCATTTCTTTGTGTATTTTGTTGTGTGCTCGGGGTTATTGTCTTGCTGGAAGATTCACTTGTGGCCAAGTTTCAGCCTCCTGGCGGCAAACAGGTTTATGACTAAAATATCCTGGTACTGTAAAGTTCATGATGCCGGTGACCTTTACAAGGGCCACAGGACCAGTTGAAGCAAAATAGCCCCATAACATCAAAGTTCCACCACCATATTTTACTGTATGTATGGGGTTATTTTCTTCTCATGCTTTCTCACCTGGACACCCAAACCCACCACTGGTGGCCAAATACCTCTATTTTCATGTCACCCATCAAATGTACACCTGGAGTTTGCTAAACAGCATTGGCACTTGGATTGGAACTGGTGCTTTGGTCAGATGATATGAAAATAGAGCTATTTGGCCACGCACACCAGTGTGGGTTTGGTGTCAAAATGAGAATGCATGAGCAGAAAATAACCTCTAGGTATTGAAAGATTGAAAGGTATTGAAAACAGTGGTGCCAATAAACAAACAAAAAGTATCACTTGTTAAACAAAGTCTCTTTCTCTGAGCAGTTATATTAGTATAAAATAATATAACTTCCCAATTTTTTTACCATATAATATATCGCGGTATTTGAACTATTTATTTTATACAGTCATTTTTGCGGTCAAGGAAACCCAATGGCTATCTCTCTTTCTCATGCACAGACAAGCATCAGCACACACACACGTACTGTACACGCAAATAATCACGCAGGCACCCATGCAAACACGCAATCACACATGCACATACACACACACACAGATCAGATCTTTATTGGCAGCTGTGGGTGGCTGACTGGGGGTCGTGTCGGGTGTCGACACGTTGCTGACACACTTGTCACTTACTCAGTGTTCTCGTCAACACTCTCTCACACAAACACACATCGCAAACACTTCGCTGCCTGCGAGGGGACAGGCAGATAGTGGCAAAAACACACACACACAGGACCTAATCAACTGACAGACATTGGGACACTTCACTTTATTTCTATGAAATGTTCATTTGAGATTATTGAGGAAAGGGGGACATTGTGTCTCTACTGGTTGGATTGAGGGGGTGCAGGGGGGTGTGACATTCTAAAAGAGGCGATAGCGAGGTTCACGTTACAGCGCGGGTTTGGGGGCCGCATGCCAGTGGGCAGCCGTTAACGGTTTTAATGGTGTGACAGACGAGCCGGGAAGTGAGGGGAGGCCACCGTGATGGGAGACATCTCACTCACTGACACACACTCTCACACACACTCACACATTCACACACACTCACACACACAGCTGGGAGACATCTCATTGAGAAGTAACTCACCCTGGCCGGAGGTCTCGCTATTGCCCTTCCCTTCGTTCACTTCCTGGTTCGCAGAGTCCTCGCCCGCTCTGCGGAGGACTCTGGTCGATGGTCCGCCTTGTTTGACCTTTGGCCGACCTCTCCTCCTCCTCCTCACCCCCTGATTGGGCGCCCAGTCCTGCTGGGCACTGGATGTATTGGCTGCTGGGTGGACATGGAGACATGGGTGTGTTAGTGTCAGGGAGTGTATGAGGTACAAGGTCTACATGTGTGTGTGTGCCTGTGTGTATGTGTACATACATGTGTGCATGTGTGGAGTGCATGTGTGTGTTTTACCTTTGTCACTCTCTCTGCAGTTTGCGTGGGCTCCAGGTCTGGGGTCCACTCTGTGGCGATGCATGCCCCCTGATGGGGCACCTCTCTGGGCCACAGCCTTCTGCTTCAGCTGGGTCACCCTCCGTGCTAGTCTGGAGCTCAGGCTGGGACGACCTCTCCTCCTCTTGAGGAAGCCATGATTGGTCATCCTCTTCCTCCGCTTCTCTCCATCCCCTTCTGCTTCCTCATCCTCCGCCCTAAAACAAATGAAGAAGAGAGAGAGAAGGATTTTATAAAAGGGGGAAAGATGGGGAGGTGCAAACAGAAAGGCTAAAGAAGATCAAAGAAAAGGTAACAGGTCATGTCTTTCTGCTCTCCCTCTCTCTCCCTCTCTCGATCTCTCCCTCTCTCTCTCTCCCGATCTCTCTCACTCTCTCCCTCTCCCTCTCTCTTTCTCCCGATCTCTCTCTCCCTCTCTCTCTCTCTCTCTCTCTCTCTCTCTCTCTCTCTCTCTCTCTCTCTCTCCCCCTCTCTCGATCTCTCCCTCTCTCTCTCTCCCGATCTCTCTCTCTCTCTCTCCCTCTCCCTCTCTCTTTCTCCCGATCTCTCTCTCCCCCTCTCTCTCTCTCTCTCTCTCTCCCTTCTCTCTGGCCTTTGATGAGTACAGAGGGGGGAGGGGTTATTTTCCCGTACGGAGGCTGTTTGGAAGAGGAAGCATTCTGTCGGTAAACTCTGAAATATCCAAGAGGAGTGTGAATATGAGACCCTGCTGAATCACACCAAGAAAGTGGGAGATATAGCTGGCGAGACAGCTACTGAAGAAAAACAGAGCGCGAGAGAGAGAGGGGGATGGGGAGAGTTGGAGGGAGCAAAAGAGAGAGAGCTAACAAAAGAGAGCACACAGAGCGAGAGCATGAGAAAGCGAGAGAGAGAGAGAGAGGGAGAGGCGAGGCGAGGCAGTCTCAGGGGAGTCTGTCCATTGACCTGCGCTCCAGGGCTGGATCGATAAACACTAACCTCTATTGAACACCACTCTTCTCTCTACCCCTTTTCTCTCTCTCTTCATCTCCTCTCTCTCTTTCTCCCCAGTCTCTCTCTTTCTCTTTCTGTCTCCGTTTCTCTCTCTTTATCTCTCAAAGTGCACACACACACACACACACACACACACACACACACACACACACACACACACACACACACACACACACACACACACACACACACACACACACACACACACACACACACACACACTGCTGTGAGCAGCTGGTGTCTGAGGCAGGTGAATCCTATATTCCCACAGAGTGCTCAGCATCTCCCATCAAGAAAAAGAGAGGGAGGGAGGAGGGAGGTAGATTTGGGGAAGGAGCGGAGTAAAGGGAGAAGGGAGGGAGAGGAGAGGAAAAGAGAGGGAGATTTTAGAGGATAAAGTAGGGAATGAGTGGAGGAAAGGATGAGCAGGAAAAAGAGGAGGGGAAGATAGGATTTGTAATGTGAAACCTGAGAGAAATATGAGGTGGTCTAGTTGGTCATTTCAGACAAATATAAAAATTTTCTGCTGAAGTTAAGATCTACAGAGAAGCCATCCACTGGGCACAGGCGTCGATTTAACGCCTATTCCAAGTTAGTTCAACGTAATTTCATTATAATTACTTGGAAACAATGTTGATTCAACCAGTGTGTTCCCAGTGGGCAGCTTCCTGAAAACTCCTAAACTGCCCCTAACAAACTCCCACGTCCCCCATACCCATCCCCCACATCAACCCTCCATGGCCCAGCCTTAACCTGTCTGTCACCATCACCCCTTACCACTCCTTTCAACCTTTGACCTTTTGACCTCCAGTCAGCCCTAAGCCCCAGCGTTAGCCCTCTGTCAGTGTGCAACAGCAGTCAGTTGATGTAGAGTCACGAAAATCCACAGAGAATAGTGATTGGAGAAAAAAATTGGTACAGTTACATATCGGGATATTATTTTTGACGATATATCGCATCATATCGTTTTGACAATATTGCAATATTATTTTTGTGCTGGTTGGCTCTACCTGCACCAAAATTCCAGTATTTTTCCTTCATAGCTTGTTTTCCATCTTCTTTTTAAATATAGCTTGCCAGCTTGTAGTTCTAAAAATCAGAAATTAGTTACATCTTGTTTGTTCAGCTCTTCCTATGGGAAAATTAATGAGAAAAGAATAGAGTTTTGGGATAAACAACGAAAATACGGTCTGAGGTTAACACAGGCTTATGAGATCGTCTACGTTTTGCTCTATGAGATATTATCAGTCAGTTAACATAACCTTTATGAATAGGAAGCCTTTATGTGCTTGTTTTGATCACGTAAATTCTTCAAAAAGTGACGTAGCTGATGAAGATTATCTCATAGAATAAAACATATAAGATCTGCTAAGCCTGTGTTTACCACAGACCTTATTTTCGGCGTTTATCCAAAAACCCTACAAAAACTCCATTCATCTTCCCATAGGCTTTGTCCAACGAACCATGGCGGAGTTAGTGCCTACAAAAAGACGCCATTACTATTGCTCTCTATAGGGAGACAATTTGTTTTCAGCACTTTTATTTCCATGACTGACCAAAACTAGTTTTCTCATGGCTCTCTCTCATCCCTCTGCAGCAGACATATAGTGAGCAATATGTTTGGAACATCAAATCGCAATAAAATCACGCATAGAATCACAATGCATATCGTAATAGCACCAAAGTATCGAGATAATATCATAACGTGAGGTCCCAGTCCTAACAGAGTATTAAATTACAATAACAACACCCTTCCCCCCTTTCCTCTCTCCAACACCTCTGTCAACAAGTACTGCCACCAACAGACCAGTCGAGACATTTCTACCTCTTGCAGCTCTCACCCCTCCCTCCCTCTCTGAGATGAAGGAATAAACTATTGATATCACGCTCATTAATTAAGACAAAAAAATACATCCTGTCACATACCAGCCAGCTCCAGTAATTAAACAAATATGTGTGTGTGTGTCGTCTATGCATTTATCTGTGTAGTATGTAAAATCATGCAATGTGTGTGTGTGTGTGTGTGTGTGTGTGTGTGTGTGTGTGTGTGTGTGTGTGTGTGTGTGTGTGTGTGTGTGTGTGTGTGTGTGTGTGTGTGTGTGTGTGTGTGTGTTTTGTCATTTTTCATTAGTTCGTTGTAATCAGTGTGGTAACCGTGATAAACCTTGAGTTTGTTTAATCAGTTTATCAGAGCGAGGGGAACACGCACTATCAGAGGTGGAGCACAGCCAGAAAACACATTCATCAATATGATGACTTAACACTGGAATTTAACACTGTGTGTGTGTGTGTGTGTGTGTGTGTGTGTGTGTGTGTGTGTGTGTGTGTGTGTGTGTGTGTGTGTGTGTGTGTGTGTGTGTGTGTGTGTGTGTGTGTGTGTGTGTGTGTGTGTGTGAGAGAGAGAGATAGAGAGAGCATGTGTAGGGCATTAGGGGGTTTGCTTTGTAATCCTGTGTGTGTGTGTGCATGCCTTTGTGAATGTCTGCCTGCGCGCTCAAGTGTATGTGTTAGAAGAAGAGGTTGGTGAGTCATTCATCACTGTGATAAGTTTACATGGGGACTTTGTCCAGCCATATTAATATGTGTTGAGGGTGAGAGGGAGTCAGGACATAATCAATGGTGGTGATAAATATGATTAAATGTGATTAATGATGATTAATGAGTCTCTCCTCTGAGCTGATTAATCTATTAACCCCTCTCATTTAGAAACCACACCGGGTTTACTACCAGGTTCACACACACTCACACACGCACACACACACACACACACACACACACACACACACACACACACACACACACACACACACACACACACACACACACACACACACACACACACACACACATGCTCAGTACGTGTGTGTGTATGTGTGTGTGTGTGTGTGTGTGTGTGTGTGTGTGTGTGTGTGTGTGTGTGTGTGTGTGTGTGTGTGTGTGTGTGTGTGCGTGCGTGCATGCATGCGTGTGTATGTGTGTTTGTGTGTGCGGGCGAGAGAGAGAGAGAGATAGCAGTTCCTCCACTCAGCAGTAGCAGTTCCTCTCATAAAGATTCTCAACAAGGTTCATCTCAGGGTACAATACTTTATTGAAAGCCATATAAGTACAGTAAATATGCACTATATATGCAAAGGTTTGTGGACACCCCTTCAAATTAGTGGATTTGGCTATTCCAGCCACACCCGTTGCTGACAGGTGTATAAAATCGAGCACACTGCCATGCAATCTCCATAGACAAACATTTGCAGTATAATGGTCTTACTGAAGAGCTCAGTGACTTTCAACGTGGCACCATCATAGGATGACACCTTTCCAAGTCAGTTCATCAAATTTCTGTCCTGCTAGAGCTGCCTCTGTCAACTGTATGTGCTGTTATTGTGAAGTGGAAAAGTCTAGGAGCAACAACGGCTCCGCCGCGAAGTGGTAGGCCACACAAACTGACAGAACAGGACGGGCGAATGCTGAAGCGTGTAGCACACAAAAATTATCTGTCCTCGGTTGCAACACTCACTACTGAGTTTCAAACTGCCTCTTGAAGCAACGTCAGCACAATAACTGCTCGTCTGGAGCATCATGAAATGGGTTTTCATGACCGACCAGCCACACACAAGCCTAAGATCACCATGCGCGATGCCAAGGGTCGGCTGGAGCGGTGTAAAGCTCACCGCCATTGGACTCTGGAGCAGAGGAAACACGTTATCTGGAGTGATGAATCAAACTTCACCATCTGGCAGTCTGATGGATGAATCTGGGTTTGGTGGATGCCAGGAGAACGCTACCTTCCCGAATGCATAGTGCCAACTTAAACGTTTGGTGGAGGAGGAGTAATGGTCTGGGGCTGTTTATCTTGGTTCCAGTGAAGGGAAAGCTTAATGCTACAGCATACAATGACATTCTAGACGATTTTGTGCTTGCAACTTTGTGGCAACAGTTTGGGGAAGGCCCTTTCCTGTTTCAGCATGACAATGCTCCAGTGCACAAAGCGAGGTCCATACAGAAATGGTTTGTCGAGAAAGGTGTGGATGAACTTGACTGGCCTGCACAGAGCCCTGACTTCAACCCCATAGAACACCTTTGGGATGAATTGGAACGCCGACTGCGAGCAAGGCCTAATCGCCCAACATCAGTGCCCGACCTCACTAATGCTCGTGGCTGAATGGAAGCACGTTCCTACAGCAATATTCTAATGTCTAGTGGAAAGCCTTCCCAGAAGAGTGGAGGCTGTTATAGCAGCAAAATGGAGACCAACTGAATATTAATGCCAATACTTTTGGTCATGTAGCGTATCTGGATAGAAGAACCCCTGCGGAGACACTCACCTGAGTCTCTTGGGGCCATCTGAGGCGCTGGGACCTGGGGTAGACTTGCGTTTCCGGGGGCGACCAGGTCGTCTGCGAACAGGGCTGTGAGAGGTCTCTGCTTTCTGGTGGTCATGTTTTCTCTGCAGCTTGGCTAACTCTCTCTGTTTCTCTTTGTAACGTCTCTGTATCTCCGCTAGCTGCACTCGCATCGCTAGCTCCGCCTCATCCATCGTCTCCATGGCAGCCTTCACTGGACACACCTGCAATACAAACAGACATTAAATATATAGTAGACTGTAAATGGACTGTACTGTGTGTCGTTCAGAGAGATCACTCCAGATTCAAGTTTAAATATGACGTTTTTGCAGGTCCCCAGGACGTCGGGAGACGCCGTCAAAACAATCCACTAAGGGCAGAAATATAGCTCATGTGCCTAAATACAGAATGTCGCCACTAGGGGCAATGATGAATGCTATTACAATCAAGTAGGCATGGGTTTTGCTGGGGTTTGTGGACAGGGGTGGCGGATGGGTGTAATCTGCGAGCTCCGGCGGTTGCGTGTTCAATCCCAGTGATAAGCACTCATGTTTGCAACTTCGAAATTTGACGTTTGGAGAAACGTGGAAAAGCGTCTCATTCAGCAGTGAAACTGTGCAAGCTTGTTGGTATTGTAACGCATAAAATGTAACTTGTGTGTATGTACAGTGGGGCAAAAAAGTATTTAGTCAGCCACCAATTGTGCAAGTTCTCTCACTTAAAAAGATGAGAGAGGCCTGTAATTTTCATCAAAGGTACACTTCAACTATGACAGACAAAATGAGGGGAAAAAATCCAGAAAATCACATTGTAGGAGTTTTAATGAATGTATTTGCAAATTATGATGGAAAATAAGTATTTGGTCAATAACAAAAGTTTATCTCAATACTTTGTTATATACCCTTTGTTGGTAATGACAGAGGTCAAATGTTTTCTGTAAGTCTTTACAAGGTTTTCACACACTGTTGCTGGTATTTTGGCCCATTCCTCCATGCAGATCTCCTCTAGAGCAGTGATGTTTTGGGGATGTTGCTGGGCAACACAGACTTTCAACTCCCTCCAAAGATTTTCTATGGGGTTGAGATCTGGAGACTGTCTAGGCCACTCCAGGACCTTGAAATGTTTCTTACGAAGCCACTCCTTCGTTGCCCGGGCGGTGTGTTTGGGATCATTGTCATGCTGAAAGACCCAGCCACATTTCATCTTTAATGCCCTTGCTGGTGGAAGGAGGTTTTCACTCAAAATCTCACGATACATGGCCCCATTCATTCTTTCCTTTACATGGATCAGTCGTCCTGGTCGCTTTGCAGAAAAACAGCCCCAAAGCATGATGTTTCCACCCCTATGCTTCACAGTGGGTATGGTGTTCTTTGGATGCAACTCAGCATTCTTTGTCCTCCAAACATGACGAGTTGAGTTTTTACCAAAAAGTTATATTTTGGTTTCATCTGACCATATGACATTCTCCCAATCTTCTTCTGGATCATCCAAATGCTCTCTAGCAAACTTTATTATCAGTGGTCTTGTATGTCTTCAATTTCCTAATAATTGCTCCCACAGTTGATTTCTTCAAACCAAGCTGCTTACCTATTGCAGATTCAGTTTTCCCAGCCTGGTGCAGGTCTACAATTTTGTTTCTGGTGTCCTTTGACAGCTCTTTCATCTTGGCCATAGTTTGGAGTGTGACTGTTTGAGGTTGTGGACAGGTGTCTTTTATGCTGATAACAAGTTCAAACAGGTACCATTAATACAGGTAACGAGTGGAGGACAGAGGAGCCTCTTAAAGAAGAAGTTACAGGTCTGTGAGAGCCAGAAATCTTGCTTGTTTGTAGGTGAACAAATACTTATTTTCCACCATAATTTGCAAATAAATTAATAAAAAATCCTACAATGAGATTTTCTGGATTTTTTTCCTCATTTTGTCTGTCATAGTTGAAGTGTACCTATGATGAAAATTACAGGCCTCTCTCATCTTTTTAAGTGGGAGAACTTGCACAATTGGTGGCTGACTAAATACTTTTTTTGCCCCACTATATATACATACTGTACATGTGCATTATACGTATAAGTGTGTGTGTTCAGTTCTATGTGAGTGTATACAGTTCTATGTATGTTTTGGCATACACACATACCGGCTCGTGGCGAGGCATCCAGCTGCATTTCCGTCGCAGGTTGAGGGTCCTTCTGACGGTACACTGCTGCCCCTCCCCCGTCCCTGTAGCTCCCCCCAGCTCCAGACTGCGCGCTGCAGCCAGGGTCGCCAGGCTACGCAGGTCAAAGGTCAAAACATCCTCACCTTAAAAAAAGAGAGAGGAAAAACGTTACTTCTTTCTGGTGTGAAAATATATATTTTTAAAGTGGTGTGAAAATAATATGACATGATTTGTCCTATTGCCGCCCCCTAAACAAGTGATTTACAAGCTAACTTATAGCCTTCACACCCACATCCACACCCATGCACGCAGGACCACACACTCACTCATCGGCTGAGGTAGACGGACAGAGAGAAAGAAGGAGGGAGAGCGCTAAAGGAGTGCTGTCTCTCCATCTATCACTGTCATTAACTCTGTCATTGTCACCGCCTGCAGATCAACTAGAATATTCATGAGGAACGAGCCACCCCAGACACACACACACACACACACACAGGCTGAGCTGCACAGACACAGTCATATTGCTGTGTGCAAGAGAAAAGAAGAGAGAGATGAAGGAGACAGAGGATGATAAAGACAAAGGGAGGGAGGTAAGGAGGGGGTGAAGGGAGGACGAGGCAGAGGAGAAGCAATAAGAGGCAAGGTGTTTATTGAGATATCTATTTATTCTCCTACATCTCCTCATTACTGACATGGACACAATCCAATTTACCCTACAGGAGGAGAGAGGAGGAGGGCAAGAAAGGGGCCTGAAGTCTTCTGAGAAGGAGAACGAGAGAGAAGGGGAAGATGGAGAGGGAGCGAGAGAGAGAGAGTAAGAGGGGAAGAGAGGGTGGCATTGCAAGAGAAAGAAGGAGTAGAGGAAGGGAAGGCGAGTGAGAGGCTAGACGACGAAGAGAGATTGCGATAGAGGAGAAAGAGAGAGAAAGGGATCGGTCTGCTAGGCCAAAAGGAAGCAGTGTCTGGTTTTACTACAGACCCACTCAGAGCTGGACCACTGGAGCTGAACGGCTATTCACTGACAATATTAAAAACCTGTGTGTGTGTACCTGAGCTTAAACCATAGAACAGGCAGGGTACCCAGAATATATTAAAAGTGAGGAAGGCAGGTATAAATAATAGAAAGGAAGGGATGGATGGATGGAGAGAAAGAGTGTGAATGAAAGAATGAGCAAATTAATAAATATATAAATGAATTAACCATTCCCCTCAGAGAGAGAGAGAGAAGGAGAGAGAGAGAGAGAGAGAGAGAGAGAGAGAGAGAGAGAAAGAAAGAAAGAAAGAAAGAAAGAAAGAAAGAAAGAAAGAAAGAAAGAAAGAGAGAGAGAGAGGAAGGGTGTAAGAGGCAGAGAACGAAAGCGAGTGAGGGATAGGAGGGAGGAGTAGAGGGATGTATCTCTCCTGTCCTGGAGTGGAGTCTCGTCTGTCAGACCTCTGGGCCAATGAGAGGCTCTGGTTACCCATGACTGGATGACATCACCGCTGACATCAACACGCCTAGTTTAGCCTCCCCAAGGGCGGTAGCCACAGATAGATGCCTTCCGCCACACACACACACACTCACACACTCACACACTCACACACACACACACACACACACACACACACACACACACACACACACACACACACACACACACACACACACACACACACACACACACACACACACACACACACACACACACACGTACACAGACTGTGCCTTGTAATTTTTGCACTTAGGTCGATTTTTATTATTTTATTTTATTTAACCTTTATTTAACTAGGCAAATCAGTTAAGAACAAATTCTTATTTACAATGATGGCCTAACCCGGCTAAACCCTAATCCGGATAACACTCGGCCAATTGTGCGCCGCCCTGTGGGACTCCCAATCACGGCCGGTTGTGATATAGCTTGGAATCGAACCAGGGTCTGTAGTGACGCCTCTAGTACTGAGATGCAGTGCCTTCCGCCCGCAGGCCACTCACACACAAGCAGGTGTAAACACACACAGATACGCACATGAAATCACACATACACACACAGCTGTGCTGCGTGGTATAATTTTTTGCACTTATTAATTCTGTCATCAGGGCTTGCTAAGGAAGGATTTACACAGAAGATTACATCGCTTTTTATAAATGAAAAAAGGGGGGGGGGTGGCAAACGGAGAAAAGCGCAGCCAGTGTGGTGAAGAGAAACACAGATGCTGATGGAGTGTAACAGGGATTCATCTGGGATTACTTAACAGCTTACACACACACACACACAAACACGCACGCACGCGTAAATAAAAACACGTTCTCTCAGAGGGAAAAGAGGAACGGTTTAAAGAAGAAGTGTTTTAAACAAGAGCTTCTAATTAGCCAAGCCACACTCCAGAGCCTGAGGGAGGGAAGGAGGGATGAGACACTTACACTTTTGTATTGTGTTTCTTTCTTTCTCCTATCTATCCCTTTCCCCTCTCCTCCTCCCTCCTTTTGCTCCCTACCACTCCAAACTCCTCTCCCTCACCACCACATCTCCTCCCCCAGGGAAACATTTGATCTTTGGACTTGAACAGAGGCTCTAAGAGAACAGAGGAAGGAAGCTGGACAGTCAGTGGGGACGTTGTATATATGTGTGTGTGTGTGTGTGTGTGTGTGTGTGTGTGTGTGTGTGTGTGTGTGTGTGTGTGTGTGTGTGTGTGTGTGTGTGTGTGTGTGTGTGTGTGTGTGTGTGTGTGTGTGTGTGTGTGTGTGCGTGTGCGTGTGTGCTCTCACACATTCTCTATCCACTCACTTCCTGTCTCTCTCTCCTTCTCCCTGTTCCTCTGCAGTATCCCCAGCTCAGCCAACTCTCCCAGGATCTCCATGCCTCGGTGTGGGAGTGGGCACGGGGCGGGCAGGAGTGTATTGGAGGGGGGCACAGGGGGGTAGCAGGCATCCCGGGTGGCACACAATGCTGCGGCAATAAGAAGCTCCAGACTCCAGATGCAGGGATCATCACTGAGGGTGGAGGCTGAGGTTGGGGCTGGAGAGGGCCGTGGGCTGCTTAGTATCTCTACAGAGGCTTCACTCGTACTCATCCTAACTTCCTCCTTCTCCTTTTCCTTCTCCTTCTCCTCCACATCATCACCCTTCTCTCTCTCCTCCTTCTCCCCATGTCCAGTTAGCTCAAGGGGCAGGGAAACAGTACAATCTGGTAGGTGGTTATTTTTCAATTCTGCTGAACTTTCCTCCTTCTCATCTTTCTTCGCTTTTGCTGGTTGTGGGTCCTTCAAGCCAGCTGGCTGGACCAGGCCGCCCACAGAGACCTCTCCTTTCTGGGCATCCTCAGAAGCAGAGACTGGGGCTAGAGATGGAGCTGGAAGTATGGCTGGGGATGCGGCTGAGGTTGAAACTTGGGAAGGAAACGGCGCCATTTCAAGAGTCTTCACTCCACTGCCAAATAGTGGGGGCTCAGATACTGATTGGCCCTCCACCTCTGCTCCTTCTCGTTCCCTTTCTACAACTCCACTAGATTCTACAACTTTACACCCGTTCTCCTTCTTCTCTGGTTTTGCCTCCTCATCCTCCACAATCCTCACGGTGTGTGGACAGGGCTTAGGGCAGGGCTCAGCTGGCTCCACCTCCAGATCAGCATGTTCAGCCAATCGAGCCTCCTCTGGGGAAGGACCAGCCTTGTAACCCATGGTGATTTCTGGATAGGTGTAACCTGGTGGAAGATCTGGGAGACAGAAAAAAATGAAACTCCTTTAGTCAAGAGTGACTAATAATCAATCAATCATTCAATCAATAAGGCAACAGAGCTTTAGTTGAGGAAGCATTGATACAGCAAGTGTAGTCTATAGGCAGTAAGAAATAGGGCATCCCAGCAGCAGCAGTTTGTGCATCTAGGCTATATGTCCATGTGTATGTGTAGGGGATATTGATGACACCCTGCTGCCGGGCTAAGATTGCAGTGCCGACCCTGTCACCCCACAACCCTGTTATTGATGGTATCCCTCCGCCCCCTGACAACGCCGCCAGATGAATGCATATCCTTCCGCCTGCTGTCTTTCAAGGACCTCTGAAGGATAAGGAGGGGCTATCAGAAATGTTTCTGACCTCGCTCATATAGAGTACACACACACATTCAACACACACATGCAGAAACACGCACACACACGCACTCAAAGACACAGACTAGAGTCCAACCTTGCTTCAAACGTTCTTCGCAGAATCAAAGAATAACAGGCTTCACAGACCAAGGATTCTTATCTTTCCTGCAGCATCTTCATCTCTCAACGTCTCTGCTACTATCTGTTCTCCTTCTTTTTTTCCATATCCTTCTTTCACCAATTCTATATAAATGTTTATTTCTCCCTCTACTCCTCTTGCTTTCTCTCTCACACACATTCTCGCTCTATCTCCTCCTATTTCCCTGTCCCTCCCTCCTCCTCCTCAATCTCAGTAGTAAATGGAGGCTGGTACAGACTCTAACCTTGGGAACTGATGAAATATTCCAGTGTTTCTCCTCTCTCCTCCACAGAGGGAATCAGGGATAAGACTGCTATGTGTCTCTCGGTTTATTAGTTGCTGTTGATGAATACTATATCAGAAATAAAGACACAGTGCAAGAGAACGTGCCAGAGACTAAAGCTCAAGTGTTTGTCACAGTGTGGTGCATATTTGTGAGTAGAATGAAGAATGGGGGAGAGTGTGGATAAAGTTCGTAGGCTACTTGCGTGTGACGGGGTCAGAGTGCACCAGGAAACATACAGCTCAGACATCAGTCCATCAATCCAAACTCACCTGGCTCTAAGGATTGTGGGTAATCCTGAGGCGGCTGCCCCTCTCCTCTTTCCCCTCTTTCCGCTCCTTTCAACAGGTGTGAGGGGGCGGGGCTTAGAGCTGGGGATCTAGGGGCTGCAGCCGCAGGGCTGGGGGCGGGATTTAAACGGTTCTGGGGGTGTGTTCTCCTGGAAGGGGAGTTGCAGCATGGTGCTTGGCGACTGCTGGGACACACCCCCTGGGAGGGAGGGGCGGTCTTGGAGGGAGGGGTATGGGAGAAGGGCTTAGCAGCACGGGAGGTTCTCGAAGTGTCGTGGAGAGGAGGGTCGTCAATGGTGATAGTGGTGTCCTCTGCCTTCCTCTGTAGGGAGGTGGGGGGGAAGGAGAGCCTTAAAGAATAGCCACATACTGTATTCCTTCAGCTGATTCAAATAATCAACTCATCATCAAGTTTTGATTATATGTATCAGCTGTGTAGTGCTAGGGCAAAAACCAACGCGTGCACCCAGGGGAAACCCAGGACCCAGTTTGGGAAACACTGCCCTAAAAGACAAAAAAAACCTTGCGTACCAGAATAATGTAATAAATCGATTGAATGAATGATTCAATCTAGTTGACATCAGTAAAGTATGTTTTGTCTTTCCTCTTTCATCTCTGCTTCCCTTGTGCAGCAAAGACGTTTAGGGGCCGGGGAGAAAATGCAATAACCCTTCAAAAAACTCCTGTTCCAGAGTAAAAATTCACATTTGTTGTATAATTATTCTGCAAGAGTTAATATTATATTAGGTTATGTGAAAGGTTATAGACCGACAGTCAGTGTCCAGATTTCAGTTAGGCTATTATTCCATCCATTTAACCCATCTGAACAGTAGCCTACAGTTCCCTACAGTCCGGTCTTGTGACTTTGAATATGCATAGTGCCTCACAATCATCACGCATGACATAGCCAGCACTGCTATCATCCTCTTTTGCCACTTCACCAAATATTTCCCAAACATTAGAATACTGTTCTGGCCCTCCTATTTATTTTCAACTCTCCATTTCGCAGCTTTCCTCTTATTGAATTAAACTCTGACATTGTACTTTTTGCCTCAGTGGATCAACATTAACTTTTTCTGCCCACGTTCCCAAAAGCTTTTTGGCAATTGGCGTGTATTTGGAGCACTACAGCTAGTCTCTATAGTTTAGGCTTGGGCTATGTACCAACACAAGATACAAATAATCAAAGAAGAACCTGAACAAGAATTATATACAATACCAGTCAAAAGTTTGGACACACCTACTCATTCAAGGATTTTTCTTTATTTTTGCTATTTTCTATACTGTATAATAATTGTGAATACATCAAAACTATGAAATAACACATATGGAATCATGTAGTAACCAACATTTTTTTTAAACAAAATTAAATATATTTTTGATTTTAGATTCTTCAAAGTAGCCTCCCTTTGCCTTGTTGACTGCTTTGCACACTCATTCTCTCAACCAGCTTCACCTGGAATAGTTTACCAACAGTCTTGAAGTTCCCACATATGCTGAGCACTTGTTGGCTGCTTTTCCTTCACTATGCAGTTCAACTCATCCCAAACCATCTCAATTGGGTTGAGGTCGGGTGATTGCGGAGGCCAAGTCATCTGATGCAGCACTTCATCACTCTCCTTCTTGGTCAAATAGTCCTTACATAGCCTGGAGGTGTGTTGGGTCATTGAAAAACAGATGTGATAGCATATTGCTGCAGAATGCTGTGGTAGCCATGCTGATTAAGTGTGCCTTGAATTTTAAATAAATCACTGACAGTGTCACCAGCAAAGCACCCCCACACGATCACATCTCCTCCTCCATGCTTCACGGTTGGAACCACACACGCAGAGATCGTTCACCTACTCTGCGTCTCACAAAGACACGGTGGTTGGAACCAAAAATCTCAAATTTGGACCCATCAGTCCAAAGGACAGATTTCCACCGGTCTAATGTCCATTGCTCGTGTTTCTTGGCCCAAGCAAGTCTCTTCTTCTTATTGGTGTCCTTTAGTAATGTTTTCTTAGCAGCAATTCGACCATGAAGGCCTTATTCACTCAGTCTCCTCTGAACAGTTAATGTTGAGATGTGTCTGTTACTTGAACACTGTGAAGCATGTATTTGAGCTGCGATTTCTGAGGCTGGTAACTCCAATGAACTTATCCTCTGCAGCAGAGGTAATTCTGGGTCTTCCTTTCCTGTGGCGGTCCTCATGAGAGCCAGTTTCATTATAGTGCTTGATGTTTTTGCGACTGCACTTGAAATTCTTGAAACTTTCTGCATTGTCTGACCTTCATGTCTTAAAGTAATGACGGACTGTCGTTTCTCTTTGCTTATTTGAGCTGTTCTTGCCATAACATGGACTTGGTTGTTTACCAAATAGGGATATCTTCTGTACACCACCCATACCTTGTCACAACACAACTGATTGGCTCAAACGCATTAAGAAGGAAAGAATTGACACAAATGAACTTTTAACAAGGCACAGCTGTTAATTGAAATGCATTCCAGGTGACTACCTCATGAATCTGGTTGAGAGAATGTCAAGAGTTTACAAAGCTGTCATCAGGGCAAAGGGTGGCTACATTGAAGAATCTCAAATATAAAATATGTTTTGATTTGTTTAACACTTTTTTGGTTACTACATGATTCCATATGTGTTATTTCATATTTTTTTATGTCTTCCCTTTTATAATACAATGTAGAAATGAGTAAAAATGAAGAAAAACCCTGGAATGAGGCTGGCACTGTATTTATGCATGTTTCATGTTTTTTCCCCTCTTTATTCAACCCGCCCACCACTCACCCGACCTTCATCCACACAATATCCCATGACCCACATGGATTACGGGTTATGAGTCAGCCCATGCATCACTACAGACCATCATGTTAGGAACACAATGGGGTTTATTGGGTGAATGCCACAAGCTAGTACAGACATTTTCAGCCAGCCAAAGGTCACTGGCAGTCTGCTAGGAACCTTTGTCTCTTGACAAAATGCTTTCTCTTTAAAAATGGCCTGGTTTCCCCTTTCTCTGTGTTGAAACATCTTTGGCTCTTGTGGTTGAGAATCAACAGTCTACAACTGAATATGCTGAAAATGGTGAAAGCATGAACTCTGGGTTTGTTTCAACATGTTGTTTCCTAATATATGTGTGCATACTGTTAAACAATACAAGTGTTGCTCATGGTCAAGGGGGAAACTGCAGTGTAAAAAGCCAATTTGGCTAACGTAAATGGGAGCAAAAGTCACTGTGGTAAAGAGTATTCTCTCCATGAAAAGTTACACACGAGTGCTGAGAGTGTGTGTGTTACCTGTGAATCGCGGGTGTGTTTACCTGTGAGAGTGTGTGTTGTCGATGCAGGTGCTCCATGGCCCTGTGTTGTTGCTGGTGGTGCTGATGCTGCAGGGCGTAGAGCTCCTGTTGCCGTAGGAACGGCGAACGGGAGTAAACAGCGTGATGCTGCATGTGGGGGGAGGGACCTCGGGCTCCGTAGACCGAGGGCCACAGAGCTGACTGGTCCATCACATCTAAAGAGAGAGAAAGAGAGAGAGATAGTGGTATTGATAGTGGTATTTTCAGTCTGTTCTGTTCAAATCGATAAAGCGTGATTGAATTTTACTTTCAGAAAGGGACTGAGTGTGTGAGAGAAAGAGAGCGCAAGTAAGAGACTGTGTGTGTGTGTGAGTGAGAGCAAGAGAGAGAGTAAGGGTGTGTGGAAGCAGCTGTGTTATTTCTATCAGTGTGGCCTCAGACATCACTCTCTCCCTCTCTCTTTCTCTTTATCTCTCAATTTCTCATGGTGGTGTCTTTATGTGCATGGCAAGACATACATTCCCATATGCCCCACCCCTTCGTGGCTGCCACTGCCGTCGCTGGGAACCTTTGTTCTGTGAGATTAGCCTGAGTGGGCTTATGTTTCCCTGGGGAAGGGTTCAGTGGATGCACTTCCCCTCTCTGTAGGAACTCCTAAGGAGCGAGGCAAGGGAGCAGGCAGATAATTACATTTCACAGCCTGTTTGCAAAAGAGCAGTAACACACACACACACCACAAACATCTGACTCCACCACACCACACCACACACACACACCACCAAACTCCACCACATAGGAACACACCAACACACACTCATCCCACACACTGCATCTCTCTCTCTGTGGCTGAACCATGAGAAGCGGTGCCATCTCTCTCCCTGAATTTTAGTATCATTAGCTAATCATAGTAAAATGGTTGGCTAAGTCCCTCTGTCAGAGACTCTGTGTTTTATGGCTCTGTTAATGGGAGCAGATATTCTAATGTCTCCTCTCTGAGTGTAAAGCATTATGCAAGCCATTCTAATGGAGGTTCATCTTCAGCGCCGGCTAACTGTCTGGGTGTGTGTGTGTGAGTGTGTGTGTGTGTGTTTGTGCGTGTGCGCGTGTGCGTGTGTGTCTGTGTGTGGCCTGCATGTGTGTTTGTGTGTCTTACCCAGGTGGTGGTGAGCTCCAGGCTCAGAGGGCAGGACCACCAGGGAGCCAGAGGGGTCCTGGGACAGAGGCAGGACAGGCTGCAGGGGGCTGGGCAGGCCAGGGCCGAACCCTGGGCCCATACTCTGGTGCAGAGCAGCATGGCTCAGACCTGAGAGAGAGAAAACACAAAATTAGAACATGAACTTTGAGTTTGTTTCAACATGTTTTTTCCACACTTCCTGATCCATGTGTAAAGACAGTTGCACAACAATACGAGTGTTTGTCATGGTCTGTGGGGAAACTGTATTGAGGAAAACAAGAATGCTCAGCTCACCATATGAATGGCCCATCCAGAGGGAGGGACTTCCAGTCCGCTGCATCCAATGGTGGTGGGCATGAGCAGAAGGGTCTCCACCTAATTGGCTGGCCCCGCCGGGCACCAGAAGGTGAGAGGTCAGGTCACCATGGCAACTGCTGGATGGGTGGATCCTGGCAAACTCCCCTCTCTCCTTGTTTTCCCTGATGAGGAGTTCTCTGTCTCGGTCGAGGTGATGAAGGCTCAGCTGCTCTTCTGTCATCCTCTTCCTCTCTTCTGCCTCCCGGCCCAGCGGGTACACAGAGCGAGACATACCTGGCAACACACACAGCAGGAGAGAGAGGGTTTAGAAAGCAGATCTGGTAACCCTTAAACAAAGCTAGCCTAGCAATGCCATAATTCTTAATAAGTCATGCCAGATTTCTAAACACAACGCAGCTGTTGAAAGAGTTGAAAAAACATTTTAAAAACATTCCAATACTGAAGCTAAGACTAACATGCGTGCATAAATACGGAGACATACAGATACATAGATACAGCTCTCACCTTTGATGCTGGGCAGCACCCTGCCCTGTCGGCTGTGTCCTGGGGGGGTATCAGACGGGCGTTGGGGGGGCTCTCTCTGCCGGGCAACCGCCACAGCTATACCCACAGGGGGCTGTCGCACCTCCCCCTCCCCGTGTGTCTCCCCCGCCTCCCTCCCCCCTCTTCCCCCTCCGTCCATCCTTTCCCCCTCGCTAGTGGACCCTCTCCTAGGGGGTAGGGGCTGTTTGGGGGGATCCTGAGGGGCGCTGGGTCTACCCCCCTTCACTCCCTTCTCGCCGCCTTGCTTCAGGCAGCCCAGCCCCCCGAAGGGACTCCTCTGGGAGAGCAGCAAAGGCTGCTGCGAACTGTAGTTCATTAGGTTCTTCATGGCGCTGCTCTCTCCCTCTGGGTTGGGGGAGGAGTGGGGGTGAGAGGGGTGAGGCGATGTCATAGACTGCTGTTGGTCATGGGGGTTTTGAGTCCTGTTATCGGGGTAGGACTCTGTGTGGGGGGACATCCTCCTCTCGTCCTCTTGAGGACCTCTCAGTACCCCCCAAGGGTGTAGTGTGGGGGGCGTTTGAACCCCGTACCCCATGACAACACCACTCTCACCATTCTGATTCTGATTCTGACTCTGCCTACCCCCCTCTCTCCCCCTTTCAGTCCCTGATCCATCAGAACCTGACCCGCTGCCATGACTACTGTGCTGCTGGTGCTTTATCCTAGCAACCTTCTGCCCCACTCTTTGGGCTCTCCCCCCTGACCCCCCCTTTCCCTCAGGAGGAGCTGAGTGTGAACAGTCCCGGAAGGGCGGGGTGCTGGCGTAGGGCCCAGTCTTGGTGGCATGGTGCCCAACCCCGGGGTAAGCGCTCTGGGCTTCAAGAGGCAGGGAGGGCCGGTAGACCTCTAGGACCTCCAAGTCTCCCCTGGAAGAAGAAGCCTCTAGGCTGCAGGAGCGAGGCCCGGGCTTGGGGTTAGGGTGGTGGGACTGGGGGTTAGAGGTATGGGGCTGAGGCTGGGATTTGGGCTGGTTGTTCTGGCTGTGGTGGTGTTGGTTGTATTTGTGGTTCTGGTTCCAGTCTGGAGGCTTGTCTGCCTTGCCGTAGCCCAGCTGCTGTTGATGGGGCTGTGGCTGCTGCGTCTGGGACGACGGCTTCCTCTGGCAGTTACTAGACTGAGGATGATGAGGATTAAGAAGTGAATGAAGACCTTCACTAGACCCTCCACCTCTTCCTCCTCCTCCGCTCTTCTCTGCCCCTTTTACATCCTTAGCTCCACTTCCACCCACTCCTCCTCCAGCAACACGGCAGTCAGGGGACCCCATGTCCCCAAAAGGCCCGACCGAGGGAACGTACGTAGGGCCAGAGCCTTTCGCCTCCCTCCCTGATCCTCTATCTTTAGGGGGGGTGAGAGTAAGGGGGGCAGGTGGAGGAGGGCAGTAGAACTCCGGGTGGGGGTGATGGGGATGGTGAGGATGGTGCAGCCAGCCCCCTCCCACAGCAGGCCCCATATGTAGTGGTGGAGGAGGGGGAGGGGGCATGGAGTAGGAAGCCATGGCATGGGGGTTGTGGGGTCCCATCATGGCTGCTCGACGCAGACAGTCTGACGAGGAGGAGGGGACAGTTTCACTTATCCTCATTTCCCCACTCACGCCCCCTTCCTTGGAGCATCGTCTCGCCCCCCCCACTACCACTCCCCTGGGGTCTGTTACCCCCTTCACCCCCACCCCCACAGCTGTTCAGGGATGCAGCCTTGGACCCAGACCCAGAGTCTCCATTGGATAGTTTACTTAGTTGTGCACAGTTGGTCATGTGTTTGGCACCCTGGTTTAAGGGGTCGTTTCCATGCTTTGCGGAGTCGTCCCTGTATTCCGTGGGCAGGTTGGGGGTTTTGTGTCTGTGGTCCTCCTCACCAATGTGAGTGGGGAGGAAGTGGGGGTGAGAAAGCGCATGAGGCTGATGTTGATGGTGGTGATGATGATGTCGCTCTTTGCTCTCCTGGGGCCTCTCTTTGCTGCTGGATCTCTCTCTCGACACACTCTTTTCCACCATCCCCGGTTCTTTGGAGCTCTTTTGGGATCCCCCTCCCCCTCCTCCTCCTTCCCCAGAGTCTGTTTCCCTGCTGCAGGACCCCAGAGGATGTCCAGGGGCGGTCCTAGACAGTGGCGGAAGGCTGTGATTGGTTGAGAGAAGAGGGGGCTGGGACGGCAGACTTCTCAGATAGAAATGATCTGAAAAGAGAAAAAACTAATAAAAAACATGTATAAGGTTGCAAAATGTAAAAAATAAAAATAGGAAAATAAAAATGTTTTTAATTTGGCTGATGTCATTTCACTACAAAATTACAAAATTGCAAAATACAGAAAGTGGTTCTGTAGCTACAAAAAAACCACACACAAACACACACACACACACACACACACACACACACACACACACACACACACACACACACACACACACACACACACACACACACACACACACACACACACACACACACACACACCTTTCTGAGTGTCGTAGAATCGGTGCTGTCCGTAGAGAACGCTGCTGTTGCTATGGTGATCCAAGTGGCTCATGGGAAGAAAGGGGGAGGTCAGACCTCCTGAATAACGGGGATACCCTGAGAGAGAAAGAGAGAGAAAGAGGAGAGGAGAGAGAGAGACCGGATGGAAGAGAGACAGGATGGAGAGGGGAGAGAGAAGTTCAATGAAATTCAATGTCATTTTGAACACAAGACCTCTATTAAATGGCCCCAACATGATTATCCCCATCATTTACAGTGGACACAGCGGTGACAACAACCATAACAGAGTGTAACTGACAAGAACTGAGTATTTTTCAGGATGAAATTTGCTTATACAAAACAAGCCTGTGTTTTTCTCTTCAGGATGCTCATCCAAGACAAATAGTGGTGCCCTTAACCCATTTCAACCCGCCTTTACACACACACGCACGCAAGCACACACACGCACGCACGCACGCACGCACGCACGCACGCACGCACGCACGCACGCACACACACACACACACACACACACACACACACACACACACACACACACACACACACACAGTTCTTCCCAGGGGGTCAGCGGGAGGTAAATAGTCGTTCTGCTCAACTCCTTGCCTCAAAGAACATTGAACTGCATCCTGGGATAGCGGAGGCCTCAACGGGGGGTGAGAGGATATTTATGTGAAAACTAAATATTTCTGTCACCATGAAGCAGACAAAACACACAAACCAGACACACAAACCACACACACACACACACACACACACACACACACACACACACACACACACACACACACACACACACACACACACACACACACACACATCAAACACATTCAAACATGTAGTCCTGCACACGCACAAACACACGTTGCACACACCGGGCCTACTACACACAGTGAGAGTTACCAAAAGGCTTGATGTGTGCGCGTGTGTGTGTGTGTATGTGTGTCTGTTTGTGCCCTTTCCCAAACTGGTTTCCCAGCTGGTTTCAAGCCCCACAGTGTCCTTGCCGGCCGGTTAATTGACAGCAGTTAACAGTTTAACGGTGGTGGCCAAAGTAAACAGCACTCCATAAAACTCATCCTCCACATTCCTCAGAAGCACAAAACCACCAACACCCCTGACATGCTGGTCCCACTCGGTGTGTCTGTGGGAGTGTGTTTGTGCGTGTGTGTGTGCGTGTGTGCATGTGTGTGTGTGCGTGCGTGGATATGTGTGTTTTTTAACAACCAGTTCATCTAAATGGCCACAATTAACCAAAAGGCTCCATCGGCCATCTAGAGGCAGTCATAGGCTAATGGTGAGGGATACACCTCACAGAGGGAGGGGGAGGAGAGGGAGGGGAAAGGAAGGGGAGGAGAGAAGGGGATCAGAGAGAGATGGAGGAGAAGGAGACAGGGGACAAGAATGGGGGGATACGGAGTGAGAACATTCACACACCAAAACAGTTTGAGAACTCTGTCAATAAAAACTCTCATCTGTAGGGTAGGGAGTTGGAGTAGAGGAGTGAGAGAATAAGGAGAGAGGGAAGAGGGATGTAGAGAGGATGGAAGATGAAGGACAAAATGAACGGGAGTGGAGAGCTTTAAGATAAAAAAAGAAGAAAGGAAGGAAGGAAAAGCAAGAACACATGGGAAACAGGGAAGACAAGAACAGGTGCTTCACAGAGAGAGAGTGTGTGTGTGTGTGTGTGTGTGTGTGTGTGTGTGTGTGTGTGTGTGTGTGTGTGTGTGTGTGTGTGTGTGTGTGTGTGTGTGTGTGTGTGTGTGTGTGTGTGTGTGTGTGTGTGTGTGTGTGTGTGTGTCCAGGCTCTCCTCTCTGTACTGGCTGTGCTTCACTCTCTGGACCGGGGCCAGCTGGCAGTCTGCCTACTGGTGCTCCCTGGCTTGGATTCTTCAAAACAATCATTTGTAGTGTGTGTGTGTGTGTGTGTGTGTGTGTGTGTGTGTGTGTGTGTGTGTGTGTGTGTGTGTGTGTGTGTGTGTGTGTGTGTGTGTGTGTGTGTGTGTGTGTGTGTGTGTGTGTGTATGTGCATGCGTGCGTGTTCATACACACACACACATCAAAGGTGAGCCACACAGAGAGGAATCCGTCTGATACTCACAAACGTTTTCGCTCGCTCTCTTTTTCTCCTCTCTCTCGCCCCCTTGCTCTCTCCCCCTCTCTTTTCTCCTTGCTCTCTCCCCCTCTCTTTTTCTCCTCTCTCTCACCCTCTTGCTCTCTCCCCCTCTCTTTTTCTCCTCTCTCTCGCCCCCTTGCTTTCTCCCCCCTCTCTTTTTCTCCTCTCTCTCGCCCCCTTGCTCTCTCCCCCCTCTCTTTTTCTCCTCTCTCTCGCCCCCTTGCTCTCTCCCCCCTCTCTTTTTCTCCTCTCTCTCCCCCTCGCTCTCTCCCCCTCTCTTTTTCTCCTCTCTCTCTCCCTCGCTCTCTCCCCCTCTCTTTTTCTCCTCTCTCCCCCCCTCGCTCTCTCCCCCCTCTCTTTTTCTCCTCTCCCCCCCTCGCTCTCTCCCCCTCTCTTTTTCTCCTCTCTCTCCCCCTTGCTCTCTCCCCCTCTCTTTTTCTCCTCTCTCTCCCCCTCTCTTTTTCTCCTCTCTCCCCCTCTCTTTTTCTCCTCTCTCCCCCCTCTCTTTTTCTCCCCACTCCATCTCCCTGTATTTCTCCTGCTCTCACTGTCGTGCTCTCACAATTCAACACTTCCGCTCTCTTTTACTCTTTCTATGAATTCAATTCAATCCAAATAAGCTCCAGGCAGTCTTACATTAACAACAAGAAAACATGATCAACTCTCCCTCTCTCTGACTAGTATGCTGCTTTCACAGTATATATCTGCACCTACCTACACTAACATGCATAAACAGATACACAAACATACCTTTTCACACATATACACACGCATGCAGTGAGTATTCCAAACCGTCATTGGTTAGTTGAGAAACGCTGAAAACAACATTCTGGTTTGTGTTATCTGTTTTAGCTCATCTCCCCTTGAAACTGCACACACACACACACACACACACACACACACACACACACACACACACACACACACACACACACACACACGCACACACGCACGCACGCACGCACACACACACACACACACACGGACGCACACACACACACACAGACACAAACACACACCTGACTGGGGTAGATAACTGAGACAACCACTCTTTCTGACCGCAAACGGTTAACAGCCAAAAGAAGACATGGTGCACCCTTCCAGAAGACACAAAACACGTGTATGTGTGTGTAGCAGGAAGGGGCCGTTGGAGGTCGGTTAGCCCAGAGGGGCCCTGAGGGCGGGGCTGCGGTCTGAGAGAGGGGGGCGACGGGGTATAGGGGCTCCCGAAACCTGAAGCTACACTCCTGATACCCACAAGGAGGGCGGGGGGTAAGTGAGGAGAGACGGGGCTGAGAGAAGAGATGAGAGGGGAAAGACTATGAGAGAGGGGGAGAGAGAAAGGAGTGGGGCAACAGAGAGAGTGAGCAAGCATTCACACACACATCCACACACACACCCTCCCATTCCCTGTTCCCAGAGAGTGTAATCCCAGGTCTGATAGATAGAGAAA